>NW_027254824.1:0-315000 GCF_044704955.1 Pristiophorus japonicus | reverse complement strand
TTTGTGGCGATGTACTAGTTTGAAGATCTCTATTAGTTTGATGTGCTGTATTATTTTCAGTGCCTGCATGATGAGAAATGCTGTATTAGTTTGCATTGTTTTTGCTGTATGAGTTTGTGGTGCTGTATTATGTTTAGGTAATCTACGAGCATAAGGCACCACATGTGTATGAGGTGATGTATGGGTATGAGAGGCTTAATGAATATGAGGGCCGATATTAGTTTGAGAACTATCATAGAAATTCATCACTTTAATTGTTTAACTGGATTTCCAAAGTTAAAGAGATCAGTCATTTCCTGGACCGCACGAAAACAGCGTTGAGAAGGACTTTCTATCATTTGTAATTTATGGACTGAATGCCTGCATTGAAAGGTGCAAACACGACCCCCTTTGTAGTACAGCAGCCCTGAGAGGGAAACTCGAACATTGTAAATGTAATTACTGAATAGCTACAGTTAAAGAAGGCAGCCACATCACAGAGTGCAGTAGAGCAGCCCTGAGAGGGAAACTCGAACATAGTAAATGTAATTACTGAATAGCTACAGTTAAAGAAGGCAGCCACATCACAGAGTGCAGTAGAGCAGCCCTGAGAGAGAAACTCTAACATTGGAAATGTAATTACTGAATAGCTACAGTTAAAGAAGGCAGCCACATCACAGAGTGCAGTAGAGCAGCCCTGAGAGAGAAACTCTAACATTGGAAATGTAATTACTGAATAGCTACAGTTAAAGAAGGCTGCCACATCACAGAGTGTAGTACAGCAGCCCTGAGAGGAAAACTCGAACATTGGGAATATAATTACTGAATAGCTACAGTTAAAGAAGGCAGCCACATCACAGATTGCAGTAGAGCAGCCCTGAGAGGGAAACTCGAACATTGGGAATGTAATTTCTGAATGAACACAGCAGTGCAAAAGATATTACCAGAAATTAGATTCGATCTCCAGTTGGCCTGATGGTTATTGAAACAACAACCCAATTGCTGGGAGAATACAGCTGGAAACATTCATTTGTTAATTAATGTGAGCAGAATTGGCCAGCCTTCGCAGTTTCAAATTTGAATCACAACAGGGACATAAATTGGCTGTCATAATCTGTTTGTTCAAGTTTTAACAATAACTATTTTGAGCGATGTTGCAACCTCAAAGTCCCCGTGGAGAGTCCGCAGTGTATAACTTAAAGGCGCTGGAATTGTACCGCCTGAGAGTATAATTCAGGGAGATTGCCTGCAGCACAAAAGGGCACATCTTTTCACTCAGAAAATGCTTCCAATTCAATATGCCCTGCGAATATGCTACATGATCATTGCCATCATTGGTGTTCCTGGTAAGTGACTAACTGCCGAACAGAACGCAGAGAGTCGGGATAAATGGATCCTTCTCAGGTCGGAAATCGGTGGTTAGTGGTGTGCCACAGGGATCGGTGCTGGCACCACAACTGTTTACAATATATATAGATGATCTGGAAGATGGGACAGAGTGTAGTGTTACAACATTTGCAGATGACACAAAAATTGGTGGGAAAGCGGACAAAGAGAGGCTGCAAAGAGATTTAGATAGGTTAGGCGAATGGGCTAAGGTTTGGCAGATCGAATACAAGGTCGGAAAATGTGAGGGCATCCACTTTGGAAAAAAAAACAATAAACGGGAATATTATTTGAATGGGGAAAAATTACATCATGCTGCGGTGCAGAGGGACCTGGGGGTCTTTGTGCATCAATCCCAAAAAGTTAGTTTGCAACTGTACAGGGAATTGGTGAGGCCGCACCTGGAGCACTGCGTGCAGTTTTGGTCACCTTTCTTAAGGAAAGATATACTAGCCTTGGAGGGGTTACAGTGACGATTCACTCAGCTGATTCTGGAGATGAGGGGGTTACCTTATGATGATAGATTGAGTAGACTGGGTCTTTACTCGTTGGAGTTCAGAAGGATGAGGGGTGATCTTAGAGAAACATTTTAAATAATGAAAGGGATAGACAAGATAGAGGCTGAGAGGTTGTTTCCACGGGTTGGGGAGACTAGAACTAGGGGGTAGAGCCTCAAAATACGCGGGAGCCAATTTAAAACCGAGTTGAGAGGAAATATCTTCTCCCAGAGGGTTGTGAATCTGTGGAAATCTCTGTCCAGGGAAGCAATTGAGGCGATCTCATTGAGTGTATTGAAATCTCAGATCGATAGATTTTTAACCAATAAGAGAATTAAGGGTTACGGGGAGTGGGCGGGTAAGTGGAGCTGAGTCCACGGCCAGATCAGCCATGATCTTGTTGAATGGTGGAGCAGGCTCGAGGGGCTAGATGGCCTACTCCTGTTCCTAAATCTTATGTTCTTATGTTCTTATGTTCTTATGTTTATATTTCAGTGATAACCACTTTGTGGAAGCGCAGTTTCCGAAGGCATGTGTGCTTGGTAAGTCGATGTAAGACCACTTCTCCCTGTAAATGGACTGTGTGTATGGTCTGGACCTCCTGCTCAGTCTGGCACGTCATACAGTGCACCTCTGCCTTATTCAGTTTCTTACTTTCTAATCTAGTGCTAAGCATACTCAGCAGCACACACTGGTTGGGCCGAATAGCCTGATTCTCTGCTCTATGTTCGATATAATATAACCCACTGAACTAGAGCTCAGCCCTTCCTGCCTACCTATTGTCGAGGCTCTCAATCTGAAAGATGCAATGTCTAGCTGCACTAAATAGCTGCAGTGACCCGAAGCAGAAGATTTCAGAGAGAATGCTCGTGTGCTACTTTCCCAAAAGACTATGAGGGAATTTTCAATCAGAAATATTGCCGTGTCCGACACACAGTGCTTTTCCCGCCATCGGGTTTATGATCAGATCACCAGCCATTCCTGGTGTAATTCAATGGAAGGGATTCTGCTGCTAAATATTACATTCCTGGTCTGCAAACACTGGAACCCGCCTCTGGGCTGCGGTCAGTCGTTCTGTTTATTAATTAATTGTACAATTGATGTAACCGGATATTTCATCGCGCTCTTCAACTGCTCTCTGAACTTGGACTGGTTCACCCCGTAAATAAATGTGTTTGTGTAGCAACTTAAATTCCGCAGTATAAATCCGACCTGTGTAAATTGATATAAAGAATCACTGTAATCACTGGGATTTATTCCCGTAATTCTATAATAAAATAAATCTATAACAATTACCAGCCACAGCAGTATGAAGCTGCCGGATATGGTGAAGAGTAAAATGATAGAGTTCCTCCTGCTCTCCATTTCTGGGTCACTGCCCTTGTCCCCCTTGCTCTCACACCTCAGTCTTTTACGGACTTGACTGGCCACTAAAATGTGTCTGACTGTCAGAGCGTTGAGCAACAAAATTACAGCGAATGGGAGCAGTGGGGTTAAAACCGTATCAAACCAGTCAAATCCCACCCATCTGGGCTCAGTATAATAGGCTGGGATTGGGACACAGTACCAGTGAACATTGTCGATTATATATCCAGGTTCTAATGTAAAGTAGAAGGGAATGTTTTTTGCAGAGAGCAGAATGCAGCTTGTGGCCAGAACCACAGCCGCAGTTCTCCCGGTGCATTATTTGGTTTTCAGCTTCTGCCAACAAATGGCCACAAATCGATCAAAGGTGAAAGTGACGGTGAACCAGACAGAACAGTCTGTGGCTACACGGGTCAGGAGATACATAACAGTACACACAGGGGTGATATCTAGGAAAGATCCCGGGAAATAATACCAACAGATCTTCCACAGTATGACGTCAGTGATGACCACCAGTAGATCCGCCGCTGCCATGGCCACCAGGTAGCGAGTGGTGCAGGTGGACAGCCGCACTTTCCCCGGGACAGGACCATAATCGCCACTAAATTCACTGTAATAAACAGAAGGGAAAAGAGACGGTAAATTATTGGTCACACATTGTCGGTGACTGAGCCCAGAAATTAAGACCTGTGATTTAGCACAACACTGGTCGGGTGTACGTCGGGTCAGGGGTGAATATGTAAAGTATATCATCCCAACCCAACCTAGACTCCAACCCGCTGCTTCCAAGTTTAGCAGCGACGGGACAGTGGGAGGGATGTCGAGCCATCCCAGCGGGCGGGTGGGCAATATAAATGTATTAATGCGGATGGCAGCTTCTGGTTTAAACTATTTTACGGGTTTAAGTTATTTTATGATTTAACTGTGGTTGGCTGTGTTTCCCAGGCCTCGGGATACCGGGCATTTAAAATGAGCCGAGGACAGTTTCGGGGACAATGGAAGTGCCTTCACGGCCCTGGTTGTGGGCCAGGAGATACAGGTGTGCCTTCCACAAGACTCCACACTCTCTCCCTCTCTCGCCCTCTGCTTAGACTACCCCCATACAAACGGTTGAAAATCTGATAAAATACAGAGTAAGCTAAAAACACTCAGTATGTCAGGCAGCATCTATGGTGAGAGAAACAGAGTTAACGTTTCAGGTGATAACCTTTCTTCAATACTGGAATCCGCGAGAGATGAACAGTTTTAAGGCAATGGCAGAGGCAGAGAAAGTTGTGGTGGGAGGAGGAAAGAACAAAGTTGAAGGTCTTTGATGGGATGGTGGGCAGGAGTGATTCAAAGACAAAAGGGATGATGGTGTAAGACAAATGAGACAACTAAAGGAACAGGAAATAGGTCCAGATTAGATGTAAATTGATAGAGCAGGATTACAGAGTGGGGCGGTAGGACCGTGGGGAGCAAGGTAAATATGGCAAAGATCAGAAGGCTCCCATGGCCCAGGAATGTGGCGGAGAAAGGTCAGTAGATCCAACGGGTGCGGACCTGCCCGCCTGCCGTACACCAAAAGTTAGTCCCAACCACCAGCTCACACCTCCTCCACTCCCAGTGGCTCTACTGAAGACATCCTTCATTACCAGCACATGCTGTCTGAGGAAACGGGAGCGGTCGTAATGATCTGAAAAGTTTCATCTCAGTTTTATGGCCGGGTTGCAATAAATGGATAATGGAAACATGTGGTGCTGTTCCCCATTGAGTTACAAAGGGGAACATTTTAGACTGTGGAAGGTGGAGATGTCAGACTGGGAGTGGGATGTAGAATTGAAGGTGCAAGTGAGCCGGGCAGTGTGAGACAGAGAGAGGGAGAGAGACACGTTTTCAAACACAATGGAGAAGTTCAGGAATATAATCACACAATCTCTGTTTAATCCTCCCCAATTTGCAGGAGACAGCATCGTGAACAGCAAATACAGTATACTACATTGGAAGAAATACAAGTCTATTACTGTTTCAGATTGATGGGCCTGGACGATGGAATGAATGGAGGTGAAAGGGCAGGTGTTGCACCTCGTAGGTTTTACATAGGAAGGTCCGGTGGTTGGGGAGAACTGTTGCGGGCGATTCAGGAGTGGTCCAGGTTGTCGTGGAGGGACTGATCCATTGGGAATGCTGAAAGGGGATATGTCTGGTGGTGGGACTAAGAAGGAAGGGACAGCAATTGAATGTGGGGGTTGGTTGAGACCAATTTGAGGACATGGGGACCCCATCATGGTTCTAGCAGGGACGATCATATGCGATGAAAGTAAGGCAGCAAATTGGATTGACACTGCGGTGTGCCTTGTCCACCACAGTGATGGTGAATCTTCGGTTGAGGATAAATGCGAGAAATTGGATTGAGGACCCTGTCCATAGAAACATAGAATATAGGTGCAGGATTAGGCCATTAGGCCCTTCGAGCCTGCAGCACCATTCAATAAAATCATGGCTGATCATTCCCTCAGAACCCCTGTCCTGCTTTCTATCCAGACCCCTTGGTCCCTTTAGCGTAAGAGACATAGCTAACACCCTCTTAAATACATCCAATGAACTGCATCAACAACTCTCTGCGGTAGGGAATTCCTCAGGTTAACAACTGTCTGAGTGAAGAGGTTTCTCTTCATCTTGATCCTAAATGGCTTACCCATGATCCTCAGACTATGTCGCCTGGTTCTGGACTTCCCCAACATCAGGAACATACTTTAACTCTATCCCCAAGTTCTAGATTTCCCCATGAGGGGAAACACCCTCTCTGCATCTACCCTGTCGAGCCACCTCAGAATCTTATACGTTTCAATATCATAAGTCAACACCTTCATCTCAGGAACCAGCCTGGTGAAACTTCTCTGAACAGGGCATGTTCACTGCAGGAAGATAATCAACCAGACGGTGTGGGGGACTGGGGAACCACCCCACTACTGTCGCCTCTCAGCCCGAGGTATTGACTCAACGGTTCACTGTCTCCATGACTCTTATTCCTCCCTCCTCTCCAACCCACTCCACGCTAGGTTACAGGCTCACAGGATCATGACTACTGAGGATGGGTATGCTCAGCTCAGTAAAAGGAAGACATGTTGTAAGCACTGGTGTGGGAGGTGGCTTCCTCGGAACAGATGCAACGCAGGCAGCGACATTTGGAGAGTATAATAGAGTCCTTGCAGCAAGCTGGGTGAGAGGTCATATAATCAAGCTATCTGTCAGAGTCGACCGCAGTATGATAGATATTGGTAGAGAGCCGATCCTCGGAAATGGACTCAGAGATGTTGCAGACGGGAAGGGAAGTGACAGACGGAGCATGAGAAGGAGAGAGAGTGGCGCAAATTAGAAGCAAGTTTGATCACATAATTAAAATTATAATTATAATTATAATTATTAATAATAATATTTATAATAATTAATATTATGATTATTAATCATTACAATAACTTTTAAATATATCGCACGTTTAACCAAGTTAAACGTCCCAAGGCGCTGCAAAGCAGTGTTAACAGGACAACACAGATAGATATGACACTGACAGAAAAATAATAAATTAAGGCATATTACCAAAAGCTTGCTAAAAGGGTTGATTTTTAGGATATTTTTAAAATGGAAAGATGGTTAGTGAAGCGGAGAGGTTCAGGAGGGATTCCAGAGTTTAGGTCCCAAACAGCTGACGATAAGGCCACCGATAGTTGAGCAGTATAATGAGGGATGTTCGAGTGGGCAGCATTTGAAGAGCGGAGATATCTTGAGGGGTTGTGAGGCTGAAAAAAATTATAGAGGTAGGGAGATGCAAAGCCATGGAGAGATTTGTAAACAAGGAGGAGAACTTTCAAAATCGTGGCGTTCTTTAACTGGGAGCTAATATTGTCAGAAACAAGGGTGAGGTGATCATTACTTTGTGCGAGTTAGGTCATTTTCCAGTTCATGGCTAGAAAAGGAAATTGCGGAAACACAGTCATCAATGTACCTGAACAATATGGGAAGGAGGGGACCGGAGTAGAATTGAAACATCGAAGGTTCCTCCTATCCCAAGAAAAGGCAGCATAGCTAGGGACCATCCGAGCTCCCATTGCAACACCATTTGAGTGTGGGGATACAACATTGTTCAGACCAGATATCCAGTACTTGTACTTTCAGCAAGGGCAGTGCACTGGGATCAGGATCAGCAATCTGCAATTTGCAACGGTTTACATCCCAGCCCAAAGCCGGTGAGGGCGAAAGGACTTCCAGTGTGAATAGTGAGTTAATTAAATTGTAAATGTAGCCCTCAGAATGTATCAGCGGCGATAGCTGGAGGGAAACTCGTCATCCGTTGTGAGTTCCAGGGGAGCTCGGGTTTACCTGGCTATACACTGTACAATGTGGACCATTTTCCGTACATCGGGAGCCTACTGTCAACAAGGGCAGACTTTGATGGCAAAGTATAACACTGCCTTCAGTGTGTCAGTGCAGCCTTCGGATGCCTGAGGAAGGAAGTGATTGATGACCAGGACCTCAAACCCCGGACCAAGCTCATGGTCTACAGCGCAGTAGTGATACTCACAACTCCTATAAGCTTCAGAGACATGGAATATTTACTCCAGGCACCTCAAAGCACTGGAGAAGTACCAACGCTGCCTCCTCAATTTCCTTTAAATTAATTGGCCGGAATGGCGCACCAACATCAGTGTTCTCGGTCAGGCAACATCCCCAGCATCGAAGCATCGTCGGCATGCCTGACATGAGATTCAAAAAGGAAACGCTCCACTCGGTGATTCGTTATTGCAAGCGAGCCACAGGTGCGCAGTGGAAACGTAACATGACACACACAAAACCTGCTTGAAGAAATGCAACGTCCCCACCTACACCTGGCAATCCCTGGCCCAAGCCAGCGCAAATTGGAGGAAACGCATCCGCACGGCGCAGAACACCTCCAGTATTGTCGCCGAGAGCAAACTAAAGCCAAGCGTAGATCGCGGAAGGAGGGCGCAGAAACCCAGGCACCCCACACTACCGTTCGTTCAACCACCGTCTGCCCCACCTGTGACAGAGAATGGAAGTCATGCATTGGACTCTTAAGCCCTCAGGGAACTAAGTTTTAGTGTGGAATCGAGTCATCCTTGATTCCGAGGGTGCGCCTCAGAAGGGGCAGGAGAAGTAATAAGGATAAGTGGTAAGTAATTTAGGACCGAGATGAGGAGAAACTTCACCCAGAGAGTGGTGAACCTGTGGAATTCTCTACCACAGAAAGTAGTTGAGGCCAATTCACTAAATTTATTCAAAAAGGATTTAGATGAAGTCCTTACTACTCGAGGGATCAAGGGGTATGGCGAAAAAGCAGGAATGGGGTACTGAAGTTGCATGTTCAGCCATGAACTCATTGAATGGCGGTGCAGACTAGAAGGGTCGAATGGCCTACTCCTGCACCTATTTTCTATATTTCTATGTTTCTCTGAACCACAGTCAGTTCATCCGACAGTGACAGAAACTCCCACTAATATATGATTACTGCGGTACTGTCTTCCACTCTGGTTAGTGACCCACGCTCAGTATATCCTACAGTGACACACACTCCCAGTTATACATGGTCACTGGTGTAGAGTGTTCCACACTGATTAGTCACCCACACTCAATCGATGATACAATGACAGACACTCCTAGTATACATTGTCACTGGGGCACGGTGTTCCACAACGGTTAGAGACCCACACTCAGTATTATGGACAGTGGCAGACACTCCCAGTAATACATGGTCACTGGGGTACGGTGTTTCACTCTCGCTAGTGACCCACACTGAGTATACCCTACAGTGACACACACTCCCAGTAATACATGGTCACTGGGGTACAGTGTTCCAGACAGGTTAGTTACCCACACTCAGTATATACTACAGTGAAACACACTCCTAGTAATACATGATTACTGCGGTACGGTCTTCCACTCTGGTTAGTGACCCACGCTCAGTATATCCTACAGTGACACACACTCACAGTAATACATGGCCACTGGGATACAGTGTTCCACAACGGTTAGTGACCCACACTCAGTATATCGGACAGTGGCAGATACTCCCAGTAATACTTGGTCACTAGGGTAAGGTAGTTCACTCGAGTTAGAGACCCATACTCAGTATATCATACCGTGACACACACTTCCAGTAATACATGGTCACTGGGCTACGGTGTTCCACAACGGTTAGTTACCCACACTCAATATATCCTACAGTGACACACACTCCCAGTAATGCATGGTCACTCGGATACAGTGTTCCACACCGGTTAGTGACCCACACTCAATATATCCGACAGTGAAATATACTCCCAGTCATACATGGTCACTAGGGTACGGTTTTCCACACCGGTTAGTGACCCACACTGAATATATCCTACAGTGAAACACACTCCCAGTAATACATGGTGACTCGGGCACAGTGTGCCACACAGGTTAGTGACCAACAGTCAGTACAGTTCTACAGTGACCAACACTCCCAGTAATACATGGTCACTGGGGTATCATGTTCCACGCTGGGTAGTGACTCACACTTAGTAAATCCTACTGTGACAAACATTCCTACTAATACCTTCTCTCAGATAATTGCGCGGAGTAAGGACTGATTGAAAAGTACACAACATTTCATTAAAGAAAATAGCTTGATAATACAATCAGCCAGTTGTTTAAACACACAATATATGTTCAGATGGATCAATTGAATCAAACTGCCGTGGTTATTCAGGCCGTTTGACTGAACGGAATGAATTCACCAATCATGCATCTATACCGGTGACCACGAATCCAGGATGTAACATTATCAGTCACAGAGCAAAACCAGAGACCAGCTCAAACACAGATTTGCAAAACTTCAATCGTTATAGTCACGTACCAGGAACACCAATGACGGCAATGAATGTGTAGCATATTTTCTTGGCATGTTGAATTGGAAAAATTTTCTGTGTGAAACGATGTGCCCCTTCGTGCTGTAGGTAATCTCCCTGAATTATACTCTGAGGCGGTACAATTACGGTGCCTTTAATTTATATCCTGCGGTCTCTCCGCGGGGACATTGAGGTTGCAACATCGATCAAAATAGTTATTTTTAAAACTTGAACAAACAGATTACGACAGCCGATTTAATTCCCAGTTTTGAACGAATATATTTACTGCAGCGATTCAAATTGGAAATCCCAAAGATTGGACAATTCTGCTCGCATTAATTAACTCTTGAACGTTTCCAGCTGTATTCTCCCCGCAATTGGATTGTTGTTTCAAAAACCATCAGGACAAACTGGAGATCGCATATTGTTTCGGGTGATGACCTTTACTCTGCTGTGGCCATTCTATAATTACATTCCCAATGTTGAGTTTCCCTCTGAGGGCTTGTCTACTGCTCTCTGTGATGTGGGTGTCTTCTTTAACTGTCGATATTCAGTAATTACATTCCCAATGTTAGAGTTTCTCTCTCAGGGCTGCTGTACCAGAATGGGGGTCGTGGCTGCCCTTTTAAACGCACGCATTCAGTACTTCAATTACAAAAGTTAGAATGTCCTACCCAAGGATCTTCTACTGCGGGCTAGGAAGTGGCTGATCTCTTTAACTACGGAAATCCAGTTAAACAATTAAGTGGGAAATGTCGATGATAGTCCTCAAACTAATACAGGCCCACATATTATTTAAGCCGCTCATACCCATACAGCATTTCATACACAGGCGGTGCCTCATACTCGTAGATTACCTAAAAATAATACAGCACCACAAACTCATACAGCAAAAACAATGCAAACTAATACAGCACTTCTCATCATACAGTCACTCAAAATAATACAGTGCATCAAACTAATAGAAAAACTCCAGCTAGTACAGCACCTCTAATCAATAGAACCTTAAACGAAAACAACCATTTAAAATTACATGGTACCTCAAACTAAAACTAAAACTAATACATCCCTCCAAACTAAAAACAACATCAAACTAAAAGAGAACCTCGAAGAAATAGGGAACCTCAAATGAGTAAAGAATATCAAACTAATGTTTAATAAATCTATAGAGAACATCAAAATAAAACGGACCCTCAACGTAATAAAGAAACTAAAACTAATACAGACCCTCAAACTAACAGAGACACTAAACTATTCGCGAAATTCACACTGATATTGAAATTCAACTCAGAGAGAAGCTGAAACTAATCTTCAAAAATAATAGGGGCCCTCACAATAATCCACTCTAACTAATAGAGAACCTTAAACTAATAGGGTGGCTCAAAATAATACAAATATTCAAACAAATAGAGAAACTCAAAGTAATACAGTCCCTTAAAGTAATAAAGAACATGAAACTAATATCAAACGTCAAAATAAGACAGCCCAATCAAAGGCAGCACCTCAGACTAACAGAGAAACTTAACCTAACACAGCCCATCAATTTAATACACTCCCTCAAGCTATTAGAGAAACTCAAATTAATAGAGAAACTAAAAATAATAGAGTAACCCAAACGAACAAAGAAACTCAAACGAATACAGAAACTCAAACTAATATAAAACCTCAAACAAATGCAGCCCCTCAAACTAATACAGTCCCTCAAACTAATACAACCCCTCAAACTAATACAGACTCTCAAACTAATACATTACCTCAAACTAATACATTCCCTCAAACTAATACAGCCCCTCAAGCTAATAAAATCCCTCAAACTAATACAGCCCCTAAAACTAATACAGTCCCTCAAACTAATACAGTACCTCAAACTAATACAGACCCTCAAACTAATACAGCCCTTCAAACTGATACAGACCCTCAAGATAATACAGTCCATCAAACTAATACATTCCCTCAAACTAATACATTCCCTCAAACTAATACTGTCCCTCGAACTATTACAGTCCCTCAAACTAATACAGGCCCTGGACCAAATACAGCCCCCGAAATAAAACAGTCCCTCAACCGAATACAGTCCCTCAAACTAATACAGACCCTCAATCTAATACAGTGCCTAAAACTAACATAGTCCCTCAAACTAATACATATCCTCAATCTAATGTAGTCGCAAAAACCCATACAGTCCCTCAAGCTAATACAGACCCTCAATTAATACAGTCCCTCAAACTAATACAGCCCCTCAAACCAATACAGTCACTCAAAATAATACGGACCCAGAAACTAATACAGCCCCTCCAAGTAATACAGTCCCTCAAACTAATACAGACCTTCAAACTAATGCAACCCCTCAAACTAATACAGCCCCTCAAACTAATACAGACCCTCAATCTAATACAGCTCCTCAAACTAATACAGCCCCTCAAACTAATACAGTCCCTCAAACTAATATAGACTCTGAATCTAATACAGTCCCTCAAACTAATACAGTCCCTACAAACTAATACAGTCCATCAAACCAATACAGCCCCTCAAACTAATACAGTCCCTCAAACTAATGCAGTCCCTGAAACTAATACAGCCTCTTCAACTAATACAGTCCCTCAAACTAATACAGACCTTCAAACGAATGCAGCCCCTCAAACTAATACAGCCCCTCAAACTAATACAGACCCTGAATCTAACACAGTCCCTCAAACTAATACAGCCACTCAAACCATTACAGTCCCTCAAACTAATACAATCCCTCAAACCAATACAGACCCTCAAAAAATACAAAACCTCAAACTAATACAGCTTCTCAAACTCATAGAAAACCTCTAATTAATGCAGACCCTAAAACTAATAGAGAACCTAAAAATAATACAATAAATAGAGTGCATCAAACTAACAGAAAACCTCAAGCTAATGGAGGACCTACAACTCATACAGCAAGTCCACCGCACACAGCAAGTTATATTGATACAGCCTTTGAAACTAACACAGTATTTCCGATAAAACAGACTATCAAACTAATACTGCCCCTGTAACTAAGAGTGAACGTGAAACAAATACAGCCCCTAAGACAATAAAGATCCTCAAACTAATAGGTAACCGCAAACTACTAGAGAACCTCAAAATACTACAGCCCCTCCAACTGATAAATACCCTCAAATTAATACAGACTCTGAAATAAATACAGCACCGTCAAATAATATAACATTTCCAACATTTATAGAAACTCAAGCTCATATGCAACCTCAAACTATGAAAGAAACTCAAACCAATATGAGAACCTCAAACAAATACAGCCACCTAAAATAATATACCTCAAACTATTACAGAAACTGAAACTAATACAGCCCTTCAAATTAATACAGTCCCTCAAACTATTATAGAACCTCATACTAATCGAGAACGTGAATGTAATAAAGAAACTACAACTAATAGACAATTAATAGCGCGGGAGATTTAGCATCTAATCGACAATCACGAAGTGGGTTGATTTTTCAGTGGAGTAGAACCGGTAGCCCAACGTCTTATTCCACTGAAAGCCAAGAACAGAGAACTGCTCATCAAGGACAGTGAGGCTGCCGGTGCTGGCTGGAAAGAACAATTCGAGGATCATCGCAACAAAGAATCCGACTTCGACGTGAGTGTCCTTGACTTCATCCCACAGCATGCAACCCATCACCTCCTTGGCACAATCACAGCTCGGCACGAGTTTGCAAAGGCCTTCCGACAACTAAAAACAACAAGGCCTGTGGAGCAGAATGAATCCCATTGGAAGTACTCAAGCTTGGCGGCGAAGCACTAATGGCACGAATTCATGACCTTATCTGGAAGGAGGAGATCATGCCAGGAGATCTCGGAGTAGATTTAATTGCGATGATCTTGAAGAGAGGTGACTGCGGTAACGAAAGAGGAATGTCGCTGCTCTCAGCCACAGGCAAAGTCATCGCAAGTATTCTTCTCAACCACCTTCTCCCTGTGGCTGAAGAACTCCTCCCAGATTCACAATGTGGATTCTGCCCACTCTTTGGCACAATGGATATCATCTTCACCACGCGGCAGATACTAGAGAAATGCAGCGAATAGCACCAATATTTGTACATGGCCTGTTTTAATCTCACGAAAGCATCCAACGCTGTCAAACATGAGTGTTTATGGAGCGTCCTCCTCAGATTCGGCTGCACTTCAAGGTTTGTCACCATGCGCCACCTTCTGCAGGATGAAATGCAAGCCATGCTCCCGGTCAAGGCATCCACCACAGATCCATTCCACAAACGGTCCGGGGTCAAGCAAGGCTGTGTCATCGCAGCACGAGTGGAAGACAGCAGCAACCAAGCAACCAAGCGCAACCACAAGAGGGCAGATTAAAAAGTGGAAGAGCTGCAGTGATAGGGGATTATATTGTAAGGGGAATAGATAGGCGTTTCTACGGTCGCAACCTAGACTCCAGGATCGTATGTTGCCTCCCTGGTGCAAGGGTCAAGGATGTCTCGGAGCGGATGCAGGGCATTCTGAAGAGGGAGAGTTAAAAGCTAGTTGTCGTGATGCATATAGGTACCCATGATATCGAAAAAAAAGGGATGAGGTCCAACGAGAAGAATTTAGGGAGCTCGGAGCAAATTAAAAAGTGGGACCTCAAAGCTAATAATCTCAGCATTGCTACTAGTGCCACGTGGTAGTCAGTTTCGGAATCGCAGGATAGCTCAGATGAATACGTGACTTGAGGAGTGGTGCTAGATGGAGCGACTCAAATTCCTGGGATATTGGAACCGGTTCTGGGGGAGGTGGGACCAGTACAAACCGGACGGTCTGCACCTGGGCAGGACCAGAAACAATGTCATGGTGGGGGTGTTTGCTCGTGCTGTTGGGGAGGGGTGAAACTAATATGGCGGGGGAATGGGGATCCAAACAGGGATTCAGAGGGAAGTAAAATGGAGGCAGAAGCAAAAGATAGAAAGGAGAATAGCAAAAGTGGAGGGCAGAGAAACCCAAGGCAAACATGAAAAGGGCCACATTACAGAAAAAATTCGAAATGGAAAAAGAGTGTTTAAAAGATAAGCCTGAAGGCTCTGTGCCTCAATGCGAGGTGTATTCGGAATAAGGTGGATGAATTAACTGCACAGGCAGCTATTAATGATTATGATATTATTGGGATTACGGAGATATGGCTCCAGGGTGACCAAGGCTGGGAACTCAACATCCAGGGGTATTGAACATTCAGGGAGCACAGACAGAACGGAAAGGGGGTGGATTGGCGTTGCTTGTTCAAGAGGAAATAAGCGCAATAGTAAGAAAGGATATTAACTTGAATGATGTGGAATCTGTATAGTTATAGCTACAGAATACCAAAGGACAGAAAACGCGAGTGAGAGTTGTGTCCAGACAACCAAACAGTAGTTACCAAGGTTGGAGATGGCATCAAACAAGAAATTAGGTATTTTGCAATAAAGATACGGCAGTTAACATGGGCGGCTTTAATCTACAGATAGATTGGGCTAACCAAACTGGTAGCAATGCGGTGGACGAGGAATCCTGGAGTTTATTAGTGATGGCTTTAGAGACCAATATGTCGAGAATTCAACGAGAGAGCTGGCCAACATAGACTGGGTGTTATGTAATGAGAGAGGACTAATCAGCAATCTTGTTGTGCGAGGCCCCCTGGAAGGGTGACCATAATATTGTAGAATTCTTTTTAAGATGGAGAGTGAAATGTTAATTCATAGACTAGGGTCCTGAATTTAAGGAAAGGTTACTTCGATGGGATGAGACGTGGATTGGCTAGGATAGACTGGCAAATGATACTTAAAGGGTTGACAGTGGATACGCAATGGCATACATTTATAGATTACATGGATGAACTTCAACAATTGTACATCCCTGTCTGGAGTAAAAATAAATAGGGGAAGTTGAACAACCGTGGCTAACAAAGGGAAATTAGAGATAGTGTTAAATCCAAGAAAGAGGCATATAAATTGCCGAGAATAACCAGCAAACCTGAGGATTGTTTGAAATTTAGAATTCATTAGAGGACAAGCGGTTTAATTAGGGGCATTACAATAGAGTATGAGAGGAAGCTTGCTGGGAATATAAAAACTGACTGCAAAAGCTTCTATAGATGCTTGGAGAGAAAAAAGATTAGTGACGACCAACGTAGGTCTTTTGCAGACAGAATCAGATGAAGTTATAATGGGGAACAAAGAAATGACAGAGCAATTAAACAAAAACTTTCGATCTGTCTCCACTAACGAAGACGCAAATAACGTTTCCGAAATACTAATGTTTCGAGGGTCGAGTGAAAAGGAGGAAGGGAAGGAAATCCTTATTAGTCAGGAAATTGTGTTAGGGAATTTGATCGGATTGAAGGACGATAAATCACCAGGGCCTGATAGGCTGCATCCCAGAGTAATAAAGGAAGTGGCACTCGAAATAGTGGATGCATTGGTGATCGTTTTTCAATATTCCATTGATTCTGGAACAGTTCCTATGAACTGGAGGGTAGCTAATGCAACACCACTTTTTAAAATAGGAGGGAGAGTGAAAAGGAGAAATTATAGATCGGTTTGCCTAACATCGGTGGTGGGGAAAATGTTGGAATCTATTATTGAAGATGAAATAGCAGCCGCTTTGGAAGCAGTGCCAGGATCGGTCCTAGTCAGCATGGAATTATGAAAGAGAAATCATGCTTGACAAATCTTCTAGAATGTTTTTAGTTTGTAACTGGTAGAGTGGAAAAGGGAGAACCAGTGGATGCGGTGTATTTGGATTTTCAAAAGGCTTTTGACAAGGTTCCACACAAGAAACTAGCGGGTAAAATTAAAGCACATTGTATTGAGGGTAATGTATTGACGTGGACAGAGAACGAGTTGGCAGGCAGGAAGGAGCGAGTCAGAATAAACGGGTCCTTTTCAGTAATGCAGGCAGTGGCCAGTGGGGTGCCGCAGAGTTCAGTGCTGGGACACCAGCCTTTTACGACGTAAATGAATGATTGAGATGAAGGAATTGAATGTAATATCTCCAAATTTTCAGATGATACTAAGCAAGGTGGCGGTGTGAGCTGTGAGAATGATGCGAAGAGACTGCAGGGAGACTTGGACAGGTTAACTGAGTGGGAAAATGCATGGCAGATGCAATATAATGTTGATAAATGTGAGGTTATCCACTTCGGTGGCAAAAACAGGAAGACGGAATATTATCTGAATGGTTACAGATTAGGAAAAGTGGAGGTGCAACGAGACCTGGGTGTCATGGTGCATCAGTCATTGAAGTTTGGCATGCAGGTACATCAGGTGGTGAAGAGGCAAATGTCATGTTGGCCTTCAGAGCAAGTGAATTTGAGTATAGGAGCAGGAAGGTCTTACGGCAGTTGTACAGGGCCTTGGTGAGGACACACCTGGAATATTGTGTTCAGTTTTGGTCTCCTATCTCAGCAAGGATGTTCTTGCTTTCGAGGGAGTAGAGCGAAAGTTCACCAGATTTATTCCTGCGATTGCAGGTCTGACATATGTGGATCAACTGGGCTTGTATCCACTGGAGTTTAGAAGAATAGAAACATAGAAACATAGAAATTTAGAAAATAGGTGCAGGATTAGGCCATTCAATGAGTTCATGGCTGAACATGCAACTTCAGTACCCCATTCCTGCTTTCTCGCTATACCCCTTGATCCCACTAGTAGTAAGGACTTCATCTAACTCCTTTTTGAATATATTTAGTGAGTTGGCATCAACAACTTCCTGTGGTAGAGAATTCCACAAGTTCACCACTCTCTGGGTGAAGAAGTTTCTCCTCATCTCGGTCCTAAATGGCTTACCCCTTGTCCTTCGACTGTGACCCCTGGTTCTGGACTTCTCCAATATTGGGAACATTCTTCCTGCATCTAACCTGTCCAAACCCATCAGAAATTTAACGTTTCTATGAGAGCCCTTGTCATTCTTCTGAACTCCAGTGAATACATGACCAATTGTTCCAGTCTTTCTTGATATGTCAGTCCTGCCATCCCGGTAATCAGTATGGTGAACCTCCGCTGCACTCCCTCAATAACAAGAATGTCCTTCCTCAAGTTAGGAACCAAAACTGTACACAATACTCCAGGTGTGGCCTCACCAAGGCCCTGTACAACTGTAGCAAGACCTCCCTGCCACTGTACTCAAATACCCTCGCTATGAAGGCTAACATGCCATTTGCATTCTTAACCGACTGCTGGACCTGCATGCCAACCTTCAATGACTGATGTACCATGACACCCAGGTCTCGTTCCACCTATTCTTTTCCTAAGCTGTCACCTTTCAGATAATAGTCTGTCTCTCTGTTTTGTACCACCAAAGTGGATAAACTCACATTTATCCACATTATACTTCATCTGCCATGCATTTGCCCACTCACCTAGCCTATCCAAGTCACTCTGCAGCCTCATAGCATCCTCCTCGCAGCTCACACTTCCACCCAACTTTGTGTCATCCGCAAATTTGGAGCTACTACATTTAATCTCCTACTCTAAATCATTAATGTACAGTGTTATCAGCTGGGGCCCCAGCACAGAACCTTGCGGTACCACATTAGTCACTGCCTGCCATTCTGAAAAGTAGCCATTTCCTCCTACTCTTTGCTTCCTGTCTGACAACCAGTTCTCTGTCCATGTCAGCACACTACCCCCAATCCCATGTGCTTTAATTTTGCACATTAATCTATTGTGTGGGACCTTGTCGAAAGTCTTCTGAAAGTCCAAATATACCACATCAACTGGTTCTCCCCTTGTCCACTCGACTGGAAACATCCTCAAAAATTCCAGAAGATTTGTCAAGCATGATTTCCCTTTCACAAATCCATACTGACTTGGACCTATCATATCACCTCTTTCCAAGTGCGCTGCGATGATATACTTAACAATTGATTCCATCCTTTTACGCACTACTGAGGTCAGGCTGACCGGTCTATTATCACTTTTTTTCTCTCTCACTCCTTTTTTAAAAAGTGACGTTACATTGGCTACCCTCCATTTCATCGGAATTGATCCAGAGTAGAGGGAATGTTGGAAAATGACTGTCAATGCATCCGCCATTTCCTTAAACACTCTGGGATGCAGTCCATTAGGCTCTGGGGATTTATCGGCCTACAGTCCAGTCTCACAGTGAACACAGACCTGTCCCACAGGCATCACAGCCCTGTCCCACAGGGATCACAGTCAAGTCCCAGAGGGGTCACAGTCCAGTCCAGTCACACAATGATCACAGTCCTGTCCCACAGGGATCACAGTCCAGTTCCACAGGGATCACAGTGCAGTCCCATAGGAATCACAGTGCAATCCCACAGGGGTCAAAGTCCAGTACCACAGGGGTCACAGTCCAGTCCCACAGGGATCACGGTCCAGTCCCACAGGGGTCACAGTCAAGACACACAGGGATCAAAATCCAGTCCCACAGAGATTGCCGTCCAGTCCTACAGGGATCAAAGAACGGTCCCACAGGGATCACAGTCAAGTCCCACAGGGGTCACAGTCCAGTCCCATAGGGGTCACAGTCCAGTCGCATAGGGATCACAGTCCATTCCCACAATGATCACAGTCCAGTCCCACAGGAATCACAATACAATCCACAGGGATCGGAGGCTAATCCCATAGGGGTCGCCGTTCAGTACCATACTGGTCAAACTCCGGTACCACAGGGATAGCAGTTCAGTCCCACAGCGGTCACAGTCCAGTCCCAAAGGGATCACAGTCCAGTCCCACAGGGATCACAGTCCAGTCCCAAAGGGATCACAATAACGTCCCTCAGCGATCACAGTCCAGTCCCACAGGGATCACAGTCCATTCCCACACGGATCACAGTCCAGTCCTACAGCAATCACAGTGCAGTCCCTCAGGGATCACAGTCCAGTCCCACAGAGATCACAGTCCAGTGCCACAGGAATCACAGTCCAGTCCCACAGGGATCACAGTCCATTCCCACACGGATCACAGTCCAGTCCGACAGGAATCACAGTGCAGTCCCTCAGGGATCACAGTCCAGTCCCTCAGCGATCACAGTCCAGTCCCACAGGGATCACAGTCCATTCCCACACGGATCACAGTCCAGTCCTACAGGAATCACAGTGCAGTCCCTCAGGGATCACAGTCCAGTCCCACAGAGATCACAGTCCAGTGCCACAGGAATCACAGTCCAGTCCCACAGGGATCACAGTCCTGTCCCACAGGGATCACAGTCCCGTCCCAGTGACTACAGTCCAGTCCAACCGGGATCATAGTTCAGTCCCACAGGAATCACAGTCCAGTCGCACAGGAATCACAGTCCAGTCGCACAGGAATCACAGTCCAGTCGCACAGGAATCACAGTCCAGTCGCACAGGAATCACAGTCAAGTCGCACAGGAATCACAGTCCAGTCGCACAGGAATCACAGTCCAGTCGCACAGGAATCACAGTCCAGTCGCACAGGGATCACAGTCCAGTCGCACAGGAATCACAGTCCAGTCGCACAGGGATCACAGTCCAGTCCCACAGGCGTCACAATCCAGTCGCACAGAGTCTACAGTCCAGTCCCACAGGGATCACAGTCCAGTTCCACGTGGATCCCAGTCCAGTCCCACAGAGATCACAGTCCAGTCCCACAGGGATCAAAGTCCAGTCCCACAGGGGTCACATTCCAGTACCACATGAATCACAGTCCAGTCCCACATGGATCACAGCACAGTCCCACAGGGATCACAGTCCAGTCACACAGTGATCAAAGTCCAGTCCCATTTGGATCACAGTCCAGTCCCACAGGTATCACAGTCCAGTCCCACACGCATCACGGTCCAGTCCCACAGGGGTCAGAGTCCTGAACCACAGCAGTCAGAATCCACCCCCACAGGGATCACAGTCCACTCCCACATGGTCACAGTTCAGTTCCACAAGGATCACAGTCCAGTTCTACAGAGATCACAGTCCAGTCGAACAGGGATCATTGTCCAGTCCCACTGGGATCACATTCCAGTCCCACAGGGGTAACAGTCCTGTCTCACAGTGGTCACAGTCCAGTCCCACAGGGATCACAGTCCAGTCTCACAGGGATCATAGTCCAGTCCCACACGCATCACGGTCCAGTCCAACAGGGGTCAGAGTTCTGACCCACAGCAGTCAGAATCCACCCCCACAGGGATCACAGTCCACTCCCACAGGGTCACAGTTCAGTTCCACAGGGATCACAGTCCAGTTCCACAGGGATCACAGTCCAGTCACAAAGGGATCATTGTCCTGTCCCACGGGGCACACAGTCCACACGCACAAGTATCACAGTCCTGTCCCACAGGGATCATATTCCAGTCCCATTGGGGTCACATTCCTATCCAACAGGGATCACAGTCCAGTCCCATAGGGATCACAGTCCAGTTCCACAGGGGTCACAGTCCAGTCTCACAGGGACGACAGTCCAGTCCCACAGGGTCACAGTCCTGTCATAGAAACATGGCATGGAAACATAGAAAATATGTGCAGGAGTAGGCCATTCGGCCCTTCTATACTGCACCACCATTGAATGAGTTCATGGCCGAACATGCAACTTCAGTACCTCATTCCTGCTTTCTCGCCATATACTAGATCCCCCTTGTAGTGAGGACGACATCTAACTCCTTTTTGAATATATTTCGTGTATTGGCCTCAACAACTTTCTGTGGTAGAGAATTCCACAGGTTCACCACTCTCTGGGTGAAAATGTTTCTCCTCACATCGGTCCGAAATGGCTTTCCCCTTATACTTAGAATGTGACCCCTGGTTCTGGACTTCCCCAACTTCGGGAACATTCTTCCTGCATCTAAGCTGTCTAAACCCATCAGAATTTTAAACGTTTCTATGAGATCCCCTCTCATTCATCTGAACTCCAGTGAATACAAGCCCAGTTGATCCAGTCATTCTTGATATGTCAGTCCCGCTATCCCGGGAATCAGTCTGGTGAGCCTCCACTGCACCCCGTCAATAGCAAGAATGTCCTTCCTCAAGTTAGGAGACCAAAACTGTACACAATACTCCAGGTGTGGCCTCACCAATGCCCTGTACAACTGCAGTAACACCTCCCTGCCCCTGTACTCAAATCCCCTCGCTATGAAGGCCAACATGATATTTGCTTTCTTAATCGCCTGCTGCACCTGAATGTCAACCTTCAATGACTGATGTACCATGACACCCATGTCTCGTTGCACCTCCCCTTTTCCAAATCTGTCACATTCAGATAATAATGTATCTCTCTGTTTTTACCACCAAAGTGGATAATCTCACATTTATCCTCATTATACTTCATCTGCCATGCATTTGCCCAATCATCTAACCTATTCAAGTCACTCTGCAGCCTCACAGCATTCTCTTTGCAGCTCACACTGCCACCCAACTTAGCGTCATCCGCAAATTTAGAGATATTACATTTAATCCCATTGTCTAAATCATTACTGTACAATGTAAATAGCTGGGACCCCAGCATAGAACCTTGCGGTACCCCACTAGTCACTGCCTGCCATTCTGAAATGGCCTGCCACTCCTACTTTTTGCTTCCTGTTTCACAACCAGTTCTCAATCCACGTCGGCACAGTACCCCCAAATTCCATTTCTGCTTTAACTTTGCACATTTATCTCTTGTGTGGGACCTTGTCGAAAGTCTTCTGTAAGGCCAAATAGACCACATCAACTGGTTCACCATTGTCCACTCTGCTGGAAACATCCTCAAAAAATTCCAGAAGCTTTCCCTTTCACAAATCCATGCAGAATTGGACATATCATTTCATCTCTTTCGAAATGCGCTGCTATGGCATCCTTAATAATTGATTCCATCATTTAACCCACTATCAGTGTCAGATTAACCGCTCTATAATTCCCTGTTTTCTCTCTCCCTCCTTTTTTAAAAAGTGGGTTTACATTGGCTACCCTCCACTCCATAGGAACTGATCCAGAAGCTATGGAATGTAGGAAAATGACTGTCAATGCATCCGCTATTTCCAAGGCCACCTCCTTAGCTACTCTGGGATGCAGTCCATCAGACCCTGGGGATTTATGGGCCTTCAATCCCATCAATTTCCCCAACACAATTTCCCGACTAATAAGGATTCACCTCAGTTCCTTTTCTCACTAGATCCTCTGACCCCTTTTATATCCGTAAGGTTGTTTGTGTCCTCCTTACTGATTACCGAAACAAAGTAATTTTTCAATTAGTCTGCCATTTCTTTGCTCCCTGTTATGACTTCCACTGATTCTGACTGCAGGGGACCTACATTTCTCTTTACTAACCTTTTTCTCTCTACATATCTATAGAAGCTTTTGCAATCCGTCTTAATGTTCCCTGCAAGCTTCCACTCATGCTCTATTTTCCCTGCCCTAATCAAATCCTTTGTCCTCCTCTGGTGAGTTCTAAATTTCTCCCAGTCCCCGGGTTCACTGCTATTTCTGGACAATGTGTATGCCACTTCCTTGGCTTTAATACTATCCCTGATTTCCCTTGATAGCACCGGTTGAGCCACCTTCCTTTTTTATTTTTTATGCCAGACAGGGATGTACAATGGTTGTAGTTCATCCATGCGGTCTCTAAATGTCTGCCATTGCCCATCCACTGTCAACCCCTTAAGTTTCATTCGCCAATCTATCCTAGCCAATTTACGCCTCATACCTTCAAAGTTATCCTTCTTTATGTTCTGGAACATGGTCTCTGAATTATTGACGGTTTCATTCCCCATCCTAATGTAGAATTCCACCATATTATGGTCACTCTTCCCCAAGGGGCCTCGCACAATGAGATTGCTAATTAATCCTCTCTCATTACACAACACCCATTCTAAGATGGCCTCCCCCCTAGTTGGTTCCTCGACATATTGGCCTAGAAAACCATCCCTTATGCACTCCAGGAAATCCTGCTCCATCGTATTGCTTCCAGTTTGGTTCGCCCAATCTCTATGCATGTTAAAGTCACCCATGTTAACTGCTGCACCTTTATTGCATGCACCCCTAATTTCCTGTTCGATGCCCTCCCAAACATCACTACTGCATTTTGCAGTTCTGTACACAACTGCCACTAACGTTTCTCGCCATATCCCAGTCGTAACATAAGAACATAGAACATAAGAATTAGGAATATGAGTAGGCCATCTAGACCCTCGAGCCTGCTTCGCCATTCAACAAGATCATGGCTGATTTGGCCGTGAACTCAGCTCCACTTACCCGCCCGCTCCCCATAACCCTTAATTCCCTTATTGGTTAAAAATCTATCTGACTTTGATTTGAATGCATTCAATGAGCTAGCCTCAACTGTGTCCTTGGGCAGAGAATTCCCCAGATTCACAGCCATCTGTGAGAAGAAATTCCTTCTCAACTCGGTTTCAAGTTGGCTCCCCAGTATTTCAAGGCTGTGCCCCCTAGTTCTAGTCTCCCCAACCAGTGGAAACAACCTCTCTGCCTCTATTTTGTCTATCCCTTTCATTATTTTAAATGTTTCTATAAGATCACACCTCATCCTCCTGAACTCCAACAAATAAAGACCCTGTCTACTCAATCTATCATCATAAGGTAACCCACTCATCTCCGGAATCAGCCTAGTGAATGGTCTCTGTACCCCCTCCAAAGCTCGTCTCTCCATTTTTAAGTAAGGTGACCAAAACTGCACACAGAACTCCAGGTGCGGCATCACCAATACGCTGTACAATTGCAGCAGGACCTCCCTGCTTTTTACGCCATCCCTCTCGCAATGAAGGACAACATTCCATTCGCCTTCCTGATTACCTGCTGCACCTGCAAACTAATTGTTGGGTTTCGTGCACAAGGAACCCAGGTCCGTCTGCACCGCAGCATGATGTAATTTCTCACCATTCAAATAATATTCCCTTTTACTGTTTTTATACCAAGGTGGATGGCCTTACATTTTGCGACAATGTATTCCATCTGCCAAACCCTAGCCCATTCGCTTAACCTATCTAAATCTCTTCGCAGCCTCTCTGTGTCCTCCACACAACCCGCATTCCACTAATCTTTGTGTCATCTGCAAATTTTGTTACACAATACTCTGTCACCTCTTCCAGGTCATCTCTGTACATGGTAAACAGTTGTTGTCTCAGCACCTATCCCTGTGGCACATCACTAACCACAGATTGTCAACCCGAAATGGACCCATTTATCCCGACTCTGTTAGCCGGCCATTTCTCGATCAAGCTAATACATTTCCTGTGACTCTGCGTATCTTTACCTTCGGCAGTAACCTTTTGTGTGGCACCTTATCGAATGCCTTTTGGAAATCTAAATACACCAGATCCATCGGTACACCTCTATCCACCAAGCTCGTTATATCCTCAATGAATTCCAGTAATAGTTAAACATGATTTCCCCTTCATGAATTCATGTTGCGTCTGCTTGATTGCACTATTCCTATCTCGATGTCCCGCGATTTCTTCCTGAATGATAGCTTGAAGCATTTTCCCCACTGCAGATGTTAAACTAACCGGCCTATAGTTACCTGCCTTTTGTCGATCCTCTTTTTTAAACAGAGGCGTTACATTAGCTGCTTTCCAATCTGATGGTACCTCCCCAGAATCCAGAGAATTTTGGAAGATTATAACGAATGCATCTGCTATAACTTCCGCCATCTCTTTTAATACCCTGAGATGCATTTCATCAGGACCCAGGGACTTGCCTACCTTGAGTCGCATTAGCCTGTCCAGTATTACCCCCTAGTGATAGTGATTATCTCAAGGTCCTTCCTTCCCACATTCCCGTGACCAGCAATTTTTGGCATGGTTTTTGTGTCTTCCACTGTGAAGACAGAAGAAAAATTATTGTTTAATGTCTCAGCCATTTCCATATTTCCCATTATTAAATCCCCCTTCTCATCTTCTAAGGGACCAACATTTTCTTTAGTCACTCTTTTCCATTTTATATATCTGTAAAAGCTTTTAGTATCTGTTTTTATGTTTTGCGCAAGTTTATTTTTGTAATCTATCTTTCCTTTCTTTATTGCTTTCTTCGTAATTCTTTGCTGTCGTTTAAAATGTTCCCAATCTTTTAGTTTCATACTAACCTTGGCCACCTTATACGCATTGGTTTTTAATTTGATACTCTCCTTTATTTCCTTGGTTATCCACGACTGGTTATCCCTTCTCTTACCACCCTTCATTTTCACCTAAATATATTTTTGCTGAGCACCATGAAATAGTTCCTTTAAAGTCCTCCAATGTTGCTCAATTGTGCCACAGTTTAATCTGTGTTGCCAGTCTACTTCAGCCAAATCTACCCTTTTCTCACTGTAGGCCCCTTTGTTTAAGCATAGTACGCTCGTTTGAGACACTACTTCCTCACCCTCTGGGCATTCGTTTCTTTAAAAAACTGTATCCTGAGCGTTGATGTCATAAAAATATGGTCGGGCGGTTAAATTAACTCTCAGCGTTAACTTGATGCCTAAACTAATGCTAGTAGTAAATGGGTAATAAATGGGTGATGAATGGAAGTTAGTTACCATTTGTGGGTAAATAGGAGATAAACAGGCGTTGTAACATCAGAGCTTTTAAATGGGAGGCAAGTGGTCGCTAACGGGCAGAAAGTAATGGGAAGTCTAGCTCTAAATCATTGATGTATAAAACAAACGCAAGGGACCTATTACTGAGCGCAGCCGAACCCCACTGGAGACAGTCTTGCAGTCACAAACACCCGTCAACCATTACCCGTTGCTTCCTGCCACTGGGACAGTTATGGATCCAACTTGACAGTTTCCTTTCGATCCCAAGGTTTCTAATTTTATTCCATGTGGGAGTTTATTTCAAGCAATGGATACAATCCATGCAGACGACATCTGACGCACTGCCCTCATAGATTCTCCTTGTTACCTCCTCAAAAAATGCAATCAAATTAGTTAGGCTTGTCTGTCCCTTAACAAATCCATGCTGACTGTCCTTGATTAATCCGTGCCTTTTCACATGATGATTAATACTGTACCTCAGACTTTTTTCCAATTATTTTCCCACTGTCTATGTTAGGCTAGATGAATACCTTTCTCCATTTTAAACAATGGTGCAACTTTAGCAATCCACCAGTGTTCCGGCACCACACCTTTACCCAGCGCGGATTGGAAATTGATGGTCAGAGCCTACGCTATTTCCTCCATTGATTATCTTAACAGCCTGGGATACATTTCTTCTGAGCCTCGTGAAGAATATTCTTTCATATATGATAAACTCCATAACATTTCCTTTTTCACTACGTTCATCTAATCGAATATTTCACACACCAACCTCTTAACTGATATGTCTGCATCGTGTCCGTTGTGAAGATTGCTGCAAATTATTAATTGAGGAACATTCCCACGTCTTCCAAATCCATACAAATGCTAGTTTTTTGGTCTCTAATAGACCATACACTTTCTTTAGCTCGGCTTTTGCCCTTTATGTATTTATAAAACATGTTTGTGTTAGCTTTGATTGCACTTGCCAATGTTTATTCATGCTTTCTCAATTTCCTTTTTAAATCCACGTTCTGCACTCCGCTGGGATTTCTGCAGTATTTAGATTTCTGTATCTGCCATAAGCTTCCTTTTTGCATTATCTTATTAATTGACTACAGGAGGCTCTAGATGTTGAGTCCCACGCTTTTTCATTATAGGAAGATATTTTCTCTGAACCCTCACTATTTCCTCATTGAATGCCTCACAATATTCCGATACTGGTTTACCTTCAGTAGTTTCCATTACACGTTCCATCAATCACATCCCACCTCAGTAAAATTGGCCATTCCCCAATAGGAAAATGACTCTCCTAGTCTATCTTTCTCCTTTTATATAACTACTATAAATCTTACTGAATTATGATCAATACCACCAAAATACTCTCAATCACCCACCCAACTTCATTCACTGAAACTAAGTTCAGAACTTCTCCCTGTCTTGTTTGTCTTGCTAAGTGCTGGCTAAAATTGCTCGCGTCAATATATTTTACAAATACCGCGCCCTTTATTCATTCACAATAATGCTATGCCAATTAATACCCCGGATTTTGAGGTTGGTGGCAAAGGAAAGCCTTCACCCCTGGCCAGAATTATTCTCTGCACAAGTATCTAGCAACCTCTGTGTCGAGAATTTCGAGTCCTAAGACGTGTAATACAAATCAGCGGATATAAGTGGGGAACCCTAGATTTTTTTATTCATTATGGTCATCGCAGGCAAAGCCAGCATTAATAGCCCATCGAGTAATTACCCTTGTGAAGGTGGTGGTTAAGCGTCTTCTGGAACTGTTGCTGTGTTGGTGACAAAAGTACTATTGGGGAGTGAGTTCCAGAATTTTGACTCTGCGACGATGGAGGAACGGCAAAATATTACCATATCAGGTTGCTGTGTAGCTTGGAGGGGGACTTCCAAGTGATGATGTTCCAATGCACCTGCGGCCCTTGTCCTTCCAACTGGTAGATGTTGCGGGGTTGCGAGGTGCTTTTGAAGAAGCCTCGGCGCGTTGCTGCAGTGCATCTTGTAGATGGCACACACTGCAGCCACGGTCCACTGGTCTTGGAGTGAGTGAATCTTTAGGTGGTGTCTGCTTTGCCAATCAAACTGGCTGCTTTTTCCTGAATGGTTTCGAGCTTTTTGAGTGTTGTTGAAGCTGCACTCATCCAGGGCAAGTGGAGCGTATTCCATCACACACATGTCATGTGCCTTGTAGATGGTAGTAAATCTGATTGAGGAGGTGTGAAACTCGCCAAGAATACCCAGCCTCCTACGTGCTGTTGTTGCCACATTATTTATGTAGCTGGCCAAGTTAAGTTTCTCCTCAATAGTGACCCCCAGGATTTGATAGTCGGGGAATCCGCTATGGTAATGCTGTTGAATGTCAAGGGAAGGTGGTTCGACTCTCTATTGTTGGAGGTTGACATTGCACGCCACTTTTGTGTTGCGAAAGGCCAGTCTGGCAACTATGACCTTCAAGACCCGTCCAGCACGGTAAATAATGGTGCTACTGAGCCACTCGTGGTGATGGTCATTCAAATCCCGTACCCAGATTACATTCTGTGCCCATTGTATGCTCAGTGCTTCTTCCAAGTGGTGTTCAACATGAAGAAGAATTGATTCATCAGCTGAGGGAGGGCGGTAATTGGTAATCAGCAGAAGGTTTTCTTCCCATTATTTGACCTGATGTAGTTGATTTTGTATCTATGGATGTTGCGAATGTATTCGACAAAGTGACACACCAGAGGTCCTTAAGAACATCGAAGCGCAGGGAGTTAAATGGAAAGTGACGGTATGCATGCAAAATTAGCTCAGTAACACCATCAATGTAGGGTGGTGCGTCGTTGTTTTTCAGACTGTGAGGTGGTTTACGTCGTGTTCCCCAGGTGCCAATTTTAGATCCATTATTTTTAAATTTTTATAAACGTCCTGTAGGAAAGGAATTGTAAACGTTACTGATAATACAAAACTTGGCAGAGTAATTTGTAGTGATGTCGATAGTTATAGGATGATTGAGATAGGATGTTGAAATGGGCAGACGCATGGCAGATGGACTTGAAATTGGGATACCCCTTGGGAACACGAATCTGGAAATATATTAAACTATCATTGGCACGACTTAGAAAATTCTAGATGAGCAACGAGACCTTGGTGTCCATATCCACAAATCCTTAAAGGTGGCAGAGAAAGTTCAGAAGTTGGTTAAAATGGATATCGGTTCCTTTGGTTTGTAAAGAAATGAATAGAATATAAAGGCAAACAGATCATGTTTTCAAGTATATATCCAATATCCTTTTGAAAGTTTGTATTGTATCTGCTTGCTCACCTTCTCAGGTGTTGTGTTCCAGATCAGCACAAGGCGATGCATAAAATCAATCCTCCTCATGTTCTTTCTGGATTTTGGGGAAATGTTACCTGCTGTAGCATCTTGCTACCGACCCTCCTTCCAGTGGAAGCAGTTTCTCCCTATCTAATCTATAAAAACGTTCATGATAGTGTCTTTCTTTGTCAAAACACGGCTTAAACTTATCTGCCGAAGGAGAACATTCCCAGTTCCTCTGATCTCTCCATACAAATGTCGTGCCTGGCAACAATTAAGGGTTTAAGACTGATGAGAATCCCCTTTAATTTGTGTTCCTGTTAGTCTGTCCTGGAAGTGGGATCATAACTGCAACATATTCCTGGGAGTGAGTTGTTTGCAGTGGTTCTGTGGAACAGTTTGTATATGCAGATGGGTTCTCAGGAATTGTGCCATAAATCCCGGAAGTCTCTTGAAATTGTAAATCTTTATTCAGATAACAATGATTGCATCACCATTTACAGGGATGAGGCACTTGGACACGTGTCGTGCAGGCTCCTGGATGTGTATCAACATTGGTGGGAAGCCCTCAGGGATGTTTTAATATTTAGAGCAGGTACATGTTCATATCTGACATTGTATAGGGTCAATGGTTGTACATTTCTGGGAACGATTCATCGGCATGGCTACAATTTCGTTATCGTCTCGAGGAGCGTGTCAGCATTTTAAGGGCTGTCGAAATAGGGCAATGTTCGCTATCGGTCATCAGAAACGATATAAAAATATTACCGGGGGTTCAACCACATAATCTGGTTTCACTGGCTAAACTTAAAGTGCACACTGAGAATTAGAGAGAAATGTTCTGAAATAACCGAACCACATTATAAAAGAATTAATCATAATCCTGAAGCAAACCTGTTCTCGACCACCCAGTGCTGTCGGACTGAAAATTTCACAAAGTCTTTTCTTCCTTAGACTTTGGGGAGATTTACTTTCCATCTGTGCAATATCTGACTAAATGTAAATGTGATATTGCAACATTTATTCTAAAAAGTGATGATGTTAATCTGTTTGTTTAGTCGCAGCAACTAATATCATTCTCCTTACATCCTAATGATATCAGTGGAGATTTATCCCGCCTGACACAAGGGCATTCACTCAATATGTTAACCCAAATTGTCTCTCGCAGTTTGGTCTGCAGAACAAACCGAAGCAGCGTTCTGCAGGTGTAGAACGAATGGATCGGAGTCAGTCAGTTGGATATAAGATATGGAGGATAATTAAACGTACACAGAAAATGTATTTTCCAGCCCTCGCTTTTACTGGTGTTCCTGGTAAGTCTCAGGTTCCAGATACTAATTCTGTCACCATTTTAATTGCATTCCGGTTTTAACGTTAAAATCCCAGTTTCTGTCGATGTTCCTTGCAAATTACCATATCTCTATTTCATTATGTAAATATATTTAACTGTAAACATTGTGTTCATTATAAAAGTCTCCATATACAACAATTCATTGTATTCAGTTTATTCCTCTTGTTATGTGAATGAAAGTATATTGTTCCCTCGACATTGTCACTGGGTGATTGACTTCATCAATAGTTCATCGTCTGCTGTCTACTCTGAGTCCTGGAAGCAGATTTGAATCGTTATCATCTTGGCGTTAAACGACAACTGATAAGGCCAGTGGAATCAAAAGGGAGTGGAGAATGATTTCCATAATATAGAAACATAGAAAATAGGTGCAGGAGTAGGACATTCGTCCATTCGAGCCTGCACCGCCATTCAATGAGTTCATGGCTGAACATCCAACTTCAGTACCCCATTCCTGCTTTCTCGCCACAATCTTGATCCCCCGAGATTTAAGGACGACATCTAACTCGTTTTTGAATATATTTAGTGAATTGGCCTCGACAACTTTCTGTGGTAGAGAAGTCCACAGGTTGACCAATCTCTGGTTGAAGAATGTTCTCCTCATCTCGGTCCTAAATGGCTTACCCCTCATCCTCAGACTGTGACCCCTGGTTCTGGACTTCCCCAACATTGGGAACATTCTTCCTGCATCTAACCTGTCTAAACCCGTCAGAATTGTAAACGTTTCTATGAGATCCCCTCTCATTCTTCTGAACTCCAGTGAATACAATCCCCATTGATCCAGTCTTTCTTGATATGTCAGTCCCGCCATCCCGGGAATCAGTCTGGAGAACCTTCCCTGCACTCCCTCAATAGCAAGAATCTCCTTCCTCAAGTTAGGAGAGCAAAACTGTACAAAATACTCCAGGTGTGGCCTCACCAAGGCCCTGTATAAATGTAGGAACACATCGATGCCCCTTTACTCAATGAAAGCCAACATACCATTTGTTTCTTAACCGCCTGCTGTACCTGCATGCCAACTTTCAATGACTGATGTACCATGACACACAGGTCTCGTTACACCTCCAATTTTCCTAATCTGTCACCATTCAGATAATAGTCCGTCCCTTTTATTAACCAGCCATAGTCCTTGCATTGAATTTAAAGGAAGGTGAATGGGAAGTGTTCTATTATTGCTGAGCGGTCTGTTCCCCGTCCGATTATCATTGGGTGCTCCGGACAGGGGTATTAATTGTTAGACAGTGAAAACTATATCACTTCAAATCAGACAGTTATTCATTCCTTTAAGGATATTGTTTTTATACCTACTGGGGAAACTGAATGATACAGCTCTGCAATTGGCCAAAAATCATTCCGCTTGATTTTACTTCCAATTGATTGTAAATGGAGTAATGTTTAGACTAAATTCCATTATGATTTAGTCGCTTTATATTCCATCGATCAACTTGTAACCCATTCCGTTATTACCCACAGTTGGAAAACAGCAGAATAGCATCGATCCGCTTCCATTCAGATACCTACTCAATTTCAAGTTGGAAGTTCACATTGTTAGTTTCACCCTCAGCCCAATCATAGTAACTGGCGTGACTAGCTTTGCGATATCAGTGGAAATTCTCATATTAAAGGAATTATTAGAAAGAGATAGATAGAGTTAAAGGGATGGGAAGAGAGATAGATAGACAGACAGACAGAGAGACAGACCGTCAGACAGATGCAGTTTTATTGACAGATTGACAGAGATACAGAAAGTGAGATAAGGAGGGAGAGACAGATATTTTTATCTATATGGACAGATAGATAGATATTTTATGGAGATAGAGACATGGAGATATAGAGAGATAGCGATTAATGCGGATATAGACAAACATTTAGACATACAGACAGACAGATTGTGCACAGCTCAGTAATTTCCTTTTCATTGATTTAAATGGGTAGCAAAACCGAGTAGAGTTTTAGAATCATTGGCTCATGCGAGAGCATCCGGTATACCTTTCGCCAAAGTTGAAAGGTTGCCCCAATGATCAATGACTGAAATGGGGCAAAGGAGAAACCCCTCAGTCAATCCACTACTGGCATTAAATAGCAAGGAGCAAAAGGGAAAATTCCGCTATTATTTCGAATACCCATTTTTTGAAATATGTCTCCCTCTTCCTGCCCCAAAGGATTTGAGACCTTTTTGAGTTTTCACAATAGACTTACCTCATGTGCCACAGGTGATTTCATAATATTCTCATTTGGTGCATTTTGCTGGTCTTATATCACACCCCAGATGTTTCTTGCCTCGAAAGACAACATTCAGCCTTACTCTGTCTATGCTGCTTGCTGGAGTTTGACCGCACAAACAGACCACTCACTCCTCATGGCCCGGTGTCCTCCTCTGTACTTTGTGCTGAAGTCTTTAGTTAGAAGTATATCCTCTGAGAATGATTAGCGCTCTCACCTATTTCGACCCATCTCATGGCTGATGTTTATTTTCAAATGTCTAAATAACAGTTTTAATTCACTCATTTTCTCTGACATTTCCATCTGATTTCAGATAAAACTTGAACCACAACATCCAGACGGGAACAAGGCGAATTCTGGTCGGACAAATTTTACAGGCCGGCCGCTTTGCTTCCCATTGAATTCAATGTTGTGTGCAATTGGATGGGGAGTAAAGCCGGTGTCAGACTTGATCCCGACCCATTCTCGCTGGCCGGGTGAGTTTAAATCGGAATTTAAACAGGTCCTTGCTTAATTTCGGATCCAAGGCCCACTCTGAAATTACCATTCTTAAAGTTTGAGGCGAGGCACCCGCTGTAACAGGTCCATCTGCCACGGCACTTAACCTTGCTGATCAAACATTTATCTGCTCGAACATTCAAACATTTTGCAGCAGAATGCTTTGCACACCGATCAGCATCAGCCCCCAAGTGATTAGCTCAATATTTCACAGCATCTCTGATCAGGACCAGGACAGAGGAGATTAGCCGAAAAATATTCTCGTGTCACTGATCAAGAGCAGGACCCAGGGGATTGACCAAATAAATACCAGCATCACTGATCAGGAGCAGGACCAAGAGGATTGCCCCAATATATACCAGCGTCACTGATCAGGGGCAGGACCCAGGGGATTGCCCCAATATATACCAGCATCACTGATCAGGAGCAGGACCCAGGGGATTGCCCCAATATATAACAGCATCACTGATCAGGAGCAGGACACAGGGGATTGCCCCAATATATACCAGCATCACTGATCAGGAGTAGGACTCAGGGGATTGCCCCAATAAATACCAGCATCACTGATCAGTGGCAGGACCCAGGGGATTGACCAAATATGTACCAGCATCACTGATCAGGGTCAGGACCCATGGGATTGCCCCAATATAACTCAACATCACTGATCAGGGGCAGGACCCAGGGGATTGCCCCAATATATCCCAGCATCACTGATCGGGGGCAGGACCCAGGGGATTGCCCCAATAATTACCAGCATCACAGATCAGTGCCATGACCCAGGGGATTACCCCTATATATACCAGCATTACTGATCATGGTCACGACCCAGGGGATGACCCCAATAACTACCAGAATCACTGATCAGGTGCTGGACACAGGGGATTACCCCAATATATACCAGCATTACTGATCAGGGGCATGACGCTGGGGATTACCCCAATATATACCAGAATCATGATCAGGGGCAGAACTCAGGGGATTGCCCCAATATATAACAGCATCAGTGATCAGTGGCAGGAACGAGGGGATTGCCACAATATATACCAGCATCACTGATCAGGAGTAGGTCCCAGGTAATGGCCCCAATATATACCATCATCACTGATCAGGAGCGGTATCCTGGGGAGTGCCCCAATATATACCAGCATCACAGATCAGGAGCAGGACCCAGGGTATTGCCCCAATATATACGAGCATCATTGATCAGGAGCAGGACACAGGGGATTACGCCAATATATCCCAAACTTCACTGATCAGGGTCAGGACCCAGGGGATTGCCCCAATATATACCAGCATCACTGATCAGGAGCAGGACCCAGGGGATTACGCCAATATAACCCCAAACTTTACTGATCAGGGTCAGGACCCAGGGGATTGCCCCAATATATACCAGCATCACTGATCAGGTGATGGACACAGGGGATTAGCCCAATATATCCCAAAATCACTAAGCAGGAGCAAGACCCAGGGGATTGCCCCAATATATACCAGCATCACTGATCAGGAGCAGCACGCAGGGGATTCCCCCAATATACAGCAGCATTTTTGATCAGGAGCAGGACGCAGGGGATTGCCCCAATATAGCCTAGCGTCATTGATCAGCGGTAGGACCCAGGGGATTGCCCAATATATACCAGTATCACTGATCAGGGGTAGGACCCAGGGGATTGCCCCAATATATAGCAGCATCACTGATATGGGGCAGGACGCAGGGGATTGCCCCAATATATACCAGCATCACTGATCAGGATCAGGACCAAGGGGATTGCATCAATATATACCAGCATCACTGATCAGGAGCAGGTCCCAGATGATTGCCCCGATATATTCCAGCATCACTGTTAAGGTGCAGGACCCAATGGATTGCCCCAATATATACCAACATCACTGATCAGGAGCAGGACCCAGGGCATTACCCCAATATATCCCAACATCACTGATCAGCAGCAGGACACAGGGGATTACCCCAATATATCCCAACATCACTGATCAGTGGTAGGACCCAGAGTATTGCCCCAATATATCCTAGCATCACTGATCATGGGGAGGAACCAGCGGAATGCCCATTATATCCCAGGATCACTGATCAGGAGCAGGACACAAGATATTACTCAAATTTATCCCAGCATCACTGATCAGGGGCAGGCCCCAGGACATTGCCACAATATATATCCCAGCTTCACTGATCAGAAGCAGGACCCAGGACATTGCTCAATATATCCCCGTGTCACTGAGCAGGAGCAGGACCCAGGGGATTGCCCCAAGATATACCAGCATCACTTTTCAGGTGCAGGACCCAAGGGGTTACCCCAATATATACCAGCATCACTGATCAGGAGCCGAACACAGGGGATTGCATCAATATATAGCAGCATCACTGATGAAGGGCACGATCCAGGGGATTGCCCCAATATATATCAGCATCACTGATCAGGATCAGGACCAAGGCGATTGCACCAATAAATATCAGCAACACTGATCATGGGCAAGACCCAGGTGATTGCTCCAATATATCCCTGATTCACTGATCAGGTGAAGGACCCAGGGGATTATCCCAATATATACCAGCATCACTCATCAGGAGCAGGACCCAGCGATTGCTGCAATATATACCCCTGAGCAGAAGCAGGTCCCAGGGGATAGCCCCAAGATATACCAGGATCACTGATCAGGGGCAGAACCCAGGTGATTACGCCAATATATACCAACATCACTGATCAGGAACAGGACCCAGGGGATTGCCCCAATATATCCGAAAATCGCTGATCAGTGGCAGGACCCAGGGGATAGCCCGAATATATCCCAGCATCACTGATCAGGGACAGGACCCAGGGGATTGCCCCAAATTATAGAAAACATCACTGATCAGGAACAGGACACAGGGCATTGCACCAATATATCCCCGTGTCGCTGATCAGGAGCAGGATCCAGGGGATCGCCCCAATATATCAAAGCATCACTGATCAGGAGCAGGACCCAGGGGATTACCCCAATATATAAGAGCATCACTCATCCGGAGCATTACCCAGCGCATTGCCCTAATATATACCAACATCACTGATCAGCAACAGGACCCAGAAGATTGCTCCAATATGTCCCCGTATCACTGTTCAGGTGCAGGACCCAAGTGATTGCCACAATATATACCAATATCACTGATGAGGAGCAGGAGCCAGGACAATTTCACAAGAAATCCCAACATCATTGATCAGGAGCAAACCCATGGGATTACCCCAATATATCCCAACATCACTGATCAGGGGAAGGACCTAATGGATTGCCCCAATATATACCAGCATCAATGATCAGGAGCAGGACCCAGGGGATTGCTACAATATATATCAGCATCACTGATCAGGAGCAGGACACAGGGGATTGACCAAATATATACTAACATCATTGATCAGGAGCAGGACACATGGAATTGCTCCAATATATACCAGCATCACTGATCAGGAGCAGGACCCAGGAGATTGCCACAATATATACCAGCATCACTGATCGGGAGCTGGACCCAGGTGATTGCCCCAATAGACACCAGGATCACGGTCAGGAGCAGGACACGAGGGAATGCCCCAATATATACAAGCATCACTGATAGGGAGCAGGAACCAGGTGATTGCCCCAATATATACCAGCATCACTGAGCAGTAGCATGGCCCAGGGGATTAACCCAATATATCCCAGCGTCACTGATCAGTGGCAGCACCCAGTGGATTACCCCAATATATACCAGCATCATTGATCAGGGGCAGGACCCAGTGGATTACACCAATATATACCAGCATCACTGATCAGGAGCAGGACCCAGCGCATTGCCAATATATACGAGCAACACTGATCAGGAACAGGACCCAGGGGATTGCCCGAAGATAATCCAGCATCACAGATCCGGAGCAGGACCCAGATGATTACCCCAAAATAGCCCAACATCACTGATCTGTGGCAGGTCCCACTGGATTGCACCAATAAATATCAGTATCACTGCTCAGGAGCAGTACCCAGGGAAATAACCCCAATATATCCCATCATCATTGATCAGGAGTAGGACCCAGAGGACTACCAAAATATATCCCAGCATCACTATGCAGGAGCAGGACCCAGACGATGACCACAATATATCCCACCATCACTGATCAGGAACAGGATCCAGGGAATTGCCCCAATATAAACCAGCATAAAATATCAGGTGCTGTGCCCAGGGGATTGCCCCAATATATACCAGCATCACTGATCAGGGACAGGACCCACGAGTTTGCCTCAATATGTCCCAACATCACTGATCAGCAGCAGGAACCAGGGGCTTGTCCCAATATGTGCCAGCATCACTGATCAGGAGCAGGACCCAGGGGATTGTCCCAATATATACCAGCATCACTGATCGTGAGCAGGACCCAGATGATTGCCCCAATATATTCCAGCATCACTGATCAGGAGCAGGACCAAAGGGACTGCCCCAATATATACCAGCATCACTGATAAGGAGCAGGACCCAGGTGATTGCCCCAATATATACCAGCATCACTGATCAGGAGCATGGCCCAGGGGATTACCCCAATATATCCCAGCATCACTGATCAGGGGCAGGACCCAGTGGATTACCCCAATATATACGAGCATTACTGATCAGGGGCAGGACCTAAAGGAATTCCCCAATATATACCAGCATCACTGATAAGGAGCAGGACCCAGTGGATTACCCAAATATATACCAGCATCACTGATCAGGGGCAGGACCCAGTGGATTACCCAAATATATACCAGCATCACTGATCAGGGTCAGGACACAGTGGATTACCCCAATATATACCAGCATCACTGATCAAGGGCAGGACCCAGTGGATTACCCCAATATATACAAGCGCCACTGATCAGGGTCAGGACCCAGTGGATTACCCCAATATCTACAAGCATCACTCATCATGAGCAGGATCCAGCGCATTGCCCCAATATATACCAGCATCACTGATCAGGAGCAGGACCCAGTGGATTGCCCCAATATATCCCAGCATCTCTGATCAGGAGCAGGACCCAGCTCATTGCCCCAATATATACCAGCATCACTGATCAGGGTCCGGACCCAGTGGATTAACCCAATATATACCAGCATCACTCATCAGGAGCAGGACCCAGCGCATTGCCCCAATATATACAGGAATGACTGATCAGGGTCAGGACCCATTGGATTACCCCAATATATACCAGATTCACTGATCAGGAGCAGGACCCAGCTCATTGCCCCAATATATACCAGCATCACTGATCAGGAGCTGGACACAGGGGATTGCCCCAATATATACCAGCATCACTGAGCAGGAACAGGACACAGTGTATTGCCCCAAGATATACCAGCATCACTGATCAGGTGCAGGACCGACGAGATTGACACAACATATCCCAACATCACTGATCTGGAGCAGGAACCAGGGGATTGTCCCAATATATCCCAGCATCACAGATCAGGAGCATGACCAAGGGGATTAACCCAATATAACCCAGCATCACTGATCAGGAGCAGGACCCAGAGAATTATCCCAATATATCCCAGCATCACCGATCAGAGGCAGGAGCCAGGGATTTCCCCAATATATACCAGCATCACTGATCAGGAGCTGGACACAGGGGATTGCCCCAATATATACCAGCATCACTGAGCAGGAACAGGACACAGTGTATTGCCCCAAGATATACCAGCATCACTGATCAGGTGCAGGACCGACGAGATTGACACAACATATCCCAACATCACTGATCTGGAGCAGGAACCAGGGGATTGTCCCAATATATCCCAGCATCACAGATCAGGAGCATGACCAAGGGGATTAACCCAATATAACCCAGCATCACTGATCAGGAGCAGGACCCAGAGAATTATCCCAATATATCCCAGCATCACCGATCAGAGGCAGGAGCCAGGGATTTCCCCAATATATCCCAGCATCACTCAACAGGAGCAGGACCCAGCGCATTGACCGAATATATACCAACATCATTGATCAGGAACAGGACCCAGGTGATTGCCCCAAGATATCCCAACGTCACTAATCAGGAGCAGGACCCAGGGGATTGCCCGAAGATATCCCTGCATCACTGATCCGGAGCAGGACCCAGGGGATTAACCCAATATATCCCAGCATCACTGATTAGTGGCAGGACCCAGTGCATTACCCCAATATATACCAGCATCACTGATCAGGGGCAGGACACAGTGGATTACACCAATATATACCAGCATCACTGATCAGGAGCAGGACCCAGCGCATTGCCCCAATATATACCAGCATCACTGATCAGGGGCAGGACCCAGTGGATTACCCCAATATATATCAGCATCACTGATCAGGAACAGGACCTAGTGTATTAAGCCAGTATATACCAGCATCACTGATCAGGGTCCGGACCCAGTGGATTACCCCAATATATACCAGCATCACTCATCAGGAGCACGACCAAGGGAATTAACCCAATATATACCAGCATCACTGATCAGGAGCTGGACCCAGGGGATCGCCCAAATATATACCAGCATCACTGAGCAGGAACAGGACACAGTGGATTGCCCCAAGATATACCAGCTTCACTGATCAGGAGCAGGACCCACGGAATTACCCCAATATATCCCAGCATCACTGATCAGAGGCAGGACCCAGGGATTTCCCCAATATATCCCAGCATCACTCATCAGGAGCTGGACCCAGGGGATTTCCCGAAGATATCCCAGCATCACTGATCCGGAGCAGGACCCAGGGGATTACCCCAAAATAGCCCAACATCACTGATCTGTGGCAGGGCCCAGTGGATTGCACCAATATATACCAGTATCACTGCTCAGGAGCAGTACCCAGGGAAATAACCCCAATAAACCCCATCATCATTGATCAGGAGTAGGACCCAGAGGACTACCACAATATATCCCAGCATCACTATGCAGGAGCAGGACCCAGGCGATGACCACAATATATCCCACCATCACTGATCAGGAACAGGATCCAGGGAATTGCCCAAATATAAACCAGCATAATATATCAGCTGCTGTGCCCAGGGGATTGCCCTAATATATACCAGCATCACTGATCAGGGAAAGGACCCAGGAGTTTGCCTCAATATGTCCCAACATCACTGACCAGGAGCAGGAACCAGGGGCTTGTCCCAATATGTGCCAGCATCACTGATCAGGGGCACGACCCAGGGAATTGCCCCAATATATACCAAAATCACTGATCAGGTGCAGGACACAGGGAATTGCTCCAATATATGCCAGCATCGCTAATCAGGGGCAGGACCTAGGGGTTTGCCCCAATATATCACAACATCACTGAACAGGAGTAGGACCCAGGGGATTAACCAATATATCCCAGCATCTCTGATCAGGAGCAAGACCCAGGTGATTGCCCCAATATATACCAGCATCACTGACCAGGGGCAGGCCCCAGATGATTGCCCCAATATATACCAGCATCATTGATCAAGAGCAGGACCCAAGGGAATGCCCCAATATATACCAGCATCACTGATACGGAGCAGGACCCAGGTGATTGCCCCAATATATACCAGCATCACTGATCAGGATCGTGCCCCAGGGGATTACCCCAATATATCCCAGCATCACTGATCAGGGGCACGACCCAGTGGATTACCCCAATATCTACCAACATCATTCATCAGGAGCAGGACCCAGCGCATTGCCCCAATATATACCAGCATCACTGATCAGGAGGAGGACCCAGTGGATTGCCCCAATATATCCCAGCATCTCTGATCAGGGGCAGGACCCAGCGGATTGCCCCAATATATACCAGCATCACTGATCAGGAGCAGGTCCCAGGAGATAGCCACAATCTATCCCAGCATCACAGATCAGGAGCAGGATCCAGGGGATTGCTCCAATATATCCCAGCATCACAGATTAGGAGCAGGGCCCAGGGAATTATCCCAATATATCCCAGCATCACTCATCAGGAGCAGGACCCAACGCATTGACCGAATATACACTAACATCACTGATCAGGAACAGGACCAAAGGGATAGCCCCACGATATCCCAGCATCACTGATCAGTAGCAGGGCAAAGGGGATTATCCCAATGTATCACAAAATCACTGATCTGTGGTAGGACCCATTGAATTGCACCAATATATACCAGCATCACTGATCAGGAGTAGGACCCAGAGGACTACCATAATATATCGCAGCATCACTAAGCAGGGGCAGGACCCAGGCGATGACCACAATATATCCCACCATCTCTGATCATGAACAGGATCCAGGCAGCTGCCCCAATATACACCAGCATCACGGATCATGGTCAGGACCCAGGAGTTTGCCACAATATATCCCAACATCACTGAGCAGGAGAAGGAACCAAGGGATTGTCCCAATATGTACCAGCATGACTGATCAGGAACAGGGTCCAGGGAATTGCCCCAATATATATAAGCATCACTGATCAGGAGCAGGAATCCTATGAATGCCCCAATATATCCCAGCATCACTGATCAGGAGCAGGACACAGTGGATTGCCCCAATAGAGACCAGCATCACTGATCAGGGGCAGGACCCAGTGGACTACCCCAATATATATCAGCATCACTGATCAGGAGCAGGACCCAGGTGATTGCCCCAATATATACCAGCATCACTGATCAGGAGCAGGACCCAGTGGATTGCCCCAATATATCCCAACATCACTGATCTGGAGCAGGAACCAGAGGATTGTCCCAATATATATCAGCATCACTGATCAGGTGCAGGAACCAGGACATTGCCACAATATAACCCAGCATCACAGATCAGGAGCAAATTCCAGGGGATTGCTGCAATACATCCCAGCATCACAGATTAGGAGCAGGACCCAGGGAATTACCCCAATATATCCCAGCATCACTCATCAGTCGCAGGACGCAGGGAATTATCCCAATATATCCCAGCATCACTCATCAAGAGCAGGACCCAGCCCATTGACCGAATATACACTAATATCACTGATCAGGAACAGGACCCAGGAGATAGCCCCACGATATCCCAGCATCACTGATCAGTAGCAGGACCCAGGGGATTATCCCAATATATACGAGCATCACTCATCAGGAGCAGGACCCAGCGCATTGTCCTAATATATACCAACATCACTGATCAGCAACAGAACCCAGGAGATTGCCCCAATATGTCCCCGTGTCAATGTTCAGGTGCTGGAACCAAGTGATTGCCACAATATATACCAACATCACTGATGAGGAGCAGGACCCAGGACACTGCCACAAGAAATCCCAACATCATTGATCAGGAGTAAACCCAGGGGATTACCACAATATATCCCAACATCACTGATCAGGGGCAGGAATTAGTGGATTGCCCCAATATATACCAGCATCAATGATCAGGAGCAGGACCCAGGGGATTGCCCCAAAATATACCAGCATCACTGATCAGGAGCAGGACCCAGGGGATTGACCCAATATATACCAACATCACTGATCAGGAGTAGGACTCAGGGGATTGTCCCAATATATACCAACATCACTGATCAGGAGCAGGACACAGGGAATTGCTCCAATATATACCAGCATCACTGATCAGGAGCAGGACTCAGGAGATTGCCCCAATATATCCCAACATCACTGATAAGGAGCAGGACCTAGGAGATTGCCACCATATATAACAGCATCACTGATCGGGAGCAGGACCCAGGTGATTGCCCTAATATATACCAGGAGCACTGGTCAGGAGCAGGACACAAGGGAATGCCCCAATATATACCAGCATCACTGATAGGGAGCAGGAACCAGGTGATTACCCCAATATATACCAGCATCACAGATCAGGAGCTTGACCAAGGGGATTAACCCAATATATCCCAGCATCACTGATCAGGAGCAGGACACACGGAATTACCCCAATATATCCCAGCATCACTGATCAGAGGCAGGACGCAGGGATTTCTCCAATATATCCCAGCATCACTCATCAGGAGCAGGACCCAGCGCATTGACCGAATATATACCAAAATCACTGATCAGGAACAGATCCCAGGTGATTGCCCGAAGATATCCAAACGTCACTAATCAGGAGCAGGACCCAGGGTATTGCCCGAAGATATCCCAGCATCACTGATCCGGAGCAGGACCTAGGGGATTACCCCAAAATAGCCCAACATCACTGATCTGTGGCAGGGCTCAGTGGATTGCACCAATATATACCAGTATCACTGCTCAGGAGCAGTACCCAGGGAAATAACCCCAATATATCCCATCATCCTTGATCAGGAGTAGGCCCAGAGGACTACCACAATATATCCCAGCATCACTATGCAGGAGAAGGACCCAGGCGATGACCGCAATATATTCCACCATCACTGATCAGGAACAGGATCTAGGGAATTGCCCCAATATAAACCAGCATAAAATAGCAGGTGCTGTGCCCAGGGGATTGCCCCAATATATACCAGCATCACTGATCAGGGACAGGGCCCAGGAGTTTGCCTCAATATGTCCCAACATCACTGATCAGGAGCAGGAACCAGGGGTTTGTCCCAATATGTGCCAGCATCACTGATCAGGGGCAGGACCTACGGAATTGCCCCAATATATACCAACATCACTGATCAGGAGCAGGAACCAGGGGTTTGTCCCAATATATGCCAGCATCGCTAATCAGGCGCAGGACCCAGAAGTTTGCCCCAATATATCCCAACATCACTGAACAGGAGTAGGAACCAGGGGATTAACCAATATATCCCAGAATCTCTGATCAGGAGCAGGACCCAGGGGATTGCCCCAATATATACCAGCATCACTGATCAGGAGCTAGACTCAGGAAATTGTCACAATATATCCCAACATCACTGATCGGGAGCAGGACCCAGATGATTGCCCCAATATATACCAGCATCATTGATCACGAGCAGGACCCAAGCGAATGCCCCAATATATACCAGCATCACTGATAAGGAGCAGGACCTAGGTGATTGCCCCAATATATACCAGCATCACTGATCAGGAGCATGGCCCAGGGGATTACCACAATATATACCAGCATCACTGATCAGGGGCAGGACCCAGTGGATTACCCCAATATATACCAGCATCACTGATCAGGGCAGGATCCAAGGGACTGCCCCAATATATACCAGCATCACTGATAAGGAGCAGGACCCAGGTGATTGCCCCAATATATACCAGCATCACTTATCAGGAGCATGCCCCAGGGGATTACCCCAATATATACCAGCATGAGTGATCAGTGGCACGATCCAGTGGATTACCCCAATATATACCAGCATCACTGATCAGGGGCAGGACCCAGTGGATTACCCCAATATATACCAGCATTACTGATCAAGGGCAGGACCCAGTGGATTACCCCAATATATACAAGCGTCATTGATCCGGGGCAGGACCCAGTGGATTACCCCAATATATACAAGCGTCATTGATCCGGGGCAGGACCCAGTGGATTAACCCAATATCTACCAGCATCAATCAACAGGAGCAGGCCCGGCGCATTGCCCCAATATATACCAGCATCACTGATTAGGAACAGGACCCAGGGGATTGTCGCAATATATACCAGCATCACTGATCAGGAGCAGGTCGCAGGAGATAGCCACAATATATCCCAACATCACTGATCTGGAGCAGGAACCAGCGGAGTGTCCCAATATATACCAGCATCACTGATCAGGTGCAGGAACCAGGACATTGCCACAATATATCCCAGTATCACAGATCAGGAGCAGGATCCAGGGGATTGCTCCAATATATCCCAGCATCACAGATTAGGAGCAGGACCCAGGGAATTACCCCAATATATCCCAGCATTACTCATCAGGAGCAGGACCCAGGGAATTATCCCAATATATCCCAGCATCACTCATCAGGAGCAGGACCCAGCGCATTGACCGAATATACACTAACATCACTGATCAGGAACAGGACCAAGGGGATAGCCCCACGATAGCCCAGCATCACTGATCAGTAGCAGGACACAGGGGATTACCTCAATATATCCCAAAATCACTGATCTGTGGCAGGACCCTTTGGATTGCACTAATATATACCAGCATCACTGATCAGGGGTAGGACCCAGAGGACTACCACAATATATCGCAGCATCACTAAGCAGGAGCAGGACCCAGGCGATGACCACAATATATCCCACCATCTCTGATCAGGAACAGGATCCAGGGAATTGCCCCAATATATACCAGCATCACTGATCAGGGTCAGGACCCAGGAGTTTGCCACAATATATCCCAACATCACTGATCAGGAGAAGGAACCAAGGGATTGTCCCAATATATGCCAGTATCACTGATCAGGGGCAGGACCCAGGGAATTGCCTCAATATATACCAGCATGTGTTGGGATATGTGATGGTCACTGGGTCAGTTTCTGGGTCTGCGGCAGGTTACATGTTGTGGGTTCGGTGATGGTCATTTTGTCAGTTTCTGGGTGGTGGGTCAGTTTACGTGTGCTGGGTTCGGTGATGGTCAATGGCCCACAGTCCCCTATTAATTTGGATGTGCCTTGCTTATTTGCAGGACCAATATTCTCTTACCTTCGGAGTCGTGGGATTAAGATGCTAATTGGCGGTTTGAGCTTTTGCTTATTAGCCTGACTTCAGAGGCGATCCCCAGCTCTAATTTGCTCGCAAAGATTTCAAGAAATTATTTATATCAATGCGATTCAACATCAGTTTCAGCGCATCTCTCCCTGACTCGAAGCCCTCTCCATCATCTCCCTGCTAAAGATCGAATTTGCTTTATTTTTACCCACAGCTCTGAGTCATTTCGGCTCATTTAGACATCGGGCTGTTGGCCGCTTCTTGATCTATTGGTGTGAGAAAACAAGGGCTAATTTGTATTGTATACACTTCTGGTTTCCAAGCATAAGGAAGGAAATAAGTGGCTTTAAATGGTGGGCAATCAGTATTGACCATGTTGATTCCTGTGATGTGGGGTCTGTCCTATGAGCAGAGACTACGTAAAATGTGCAAATATTCTGGATTTGAGAAGAATGAGAGCTGATGTGCTTGAATGAATAAAGGTCATAGCGGTCCTGAACATTCTGACTAAGAGGCGAGATCGCTCCCAGCAGAGCAATATCAAACAGATGGCGATTAAACAATATTTAAGTCAGTGGTGCACATTGCACCTCAGAAAGATCAATTCCTCTGCTTCGGGAGACGGAGAGTTTCATTAATTGTTAAAATCCACCTTGGTGTTTGCCGTCACCCTGTTCAAGTTCTCCCGATGTCTGTCTCCAGGACATTTTCGTGCGTTGTGTTCCTTTTGACACTTTGGAGCGGCTGCTCTGACACCATTCGTGGTGATAAATACAAGTGTCATTCAATTCTCTATCTCCCGTGGTCACTCAGACTGAGACCACCAGACAATCTCTTTAATGACAGCGGTTCCCCTGCACTTTCTCGAGGCCTCCTTGCCTGTAGCTGTTCACACAGCCAGAATTACACTTCTAGAATGTGCTCAAGATTCCCAGAATGACTTCTTGAACATTCAGTGTTAACTTTCCTTTCAGTAAATTAAACCTTCAAGGAAACTCAGCTCCATTAGCAGAACAATAATCCAGGATTCCATCCAATCTTTTTTTGTCCTTAAAAGCGGTATTGAAATGTTTAAAACCCTCTGGGAAAGCAGATAAAAGAATACAAATTATTGCAGGATTTGGTTCCAACATTGAGTCCGTCGACTGCGAGCAAGGCTCAAACCTGCCCGTGTAAACCAAGGCGGTGCTCAAATGTTACATTCTCAAATCTCTCACCCTGCATTGTGTGTTAAATCTCCTCAATGACTATTGCGCAGCTCTTGGTCGTGGGTTTATATCGTTGTCCAATTTCCAGCTCAGTAAGGAACAAATTTGGTTTATGTTCTCATTCCCTTACAATAAAAACTTAGGAATAAGAATCGGGATTTGGACACACGACACATCGAGCCTGTTCCCAGATTCAATGAGTTACTGGCTGATAATGGAATTCAACACCACTCTCCCGCCCAATCCCCCTACTCCTTAATTCGCTCCGAGTCTAGAAGCATGACATTTATAAGTCTGCCGACCTGACTGGCGCTAAAAGGATAATCCAACCTGAGCGTCTCTGTGCAGATTTCCTTTGTGTGCAAATTAGCCATCCAGTCAAGTGTTCTGCAGCTGTGCATGGAGCACATAAATCAGTACTTCTCACTGGGAAAGCAGCCAAAATGGATGGATATTGGGACTAAAGACGATTTCTACCTTAAGCAATCAAGCTCTCTGGTCAGTCAGTGTTTCAAACAATCTCTAACTGTGTAAATACTTATCGACGGTATGACGGTTTATGTCCCGTCTGTTTTATGGGTTCTACCCGATAGTTCTGAGCTGTTTCTTTCAGAGGATGGCAAAATGTTCGCGTGGTGGATAATTAACATGTGTTGTGTTTGGTGATGGTCACTTCGTCAGTTTCTGGGTGATAGATCAGTTTACTTGTGTTGGGTTATGTGAGCGTCAGTCGGTCAGTTTCTGGATGATGGGTCAGTTTACATGTTTTGGGTTATGTGATGGTCACTTGGTCAGTTTCTGGGTGATGTTTCAGTTTACATGTGTTTGGTTATGTGAGGGTCACTTGGTCAGTTTCTGGGTGATGGGTCAGTTTACATGTGATGCTTTTGGTGGCGGTCAATTGGTCAGTTTCTGGGTGATGCGTCAGTTTACATCTTTTGGGTTATGTGCGGGTCACTAGTTCAGTTTCTGGGTGATGGGTCAGTTTACATGTGTTGGGTTATGTGCGAGTCACTTGGTCAGTTACTGGGTGATGGGTCTGTTTACATGTGTTTGATTCGGTGATGGTCAATTGCCCAGTCTCCACTATTGGTTTGGGCCTGGCTGGCTTATTCGTTGTGGCAATATTCCCTTACTTTCAAAGATTCGTGGGATTAAGGTGCTGTTTGACGGTATGAGCTTTAGAAAATTAGGCTGATTTCACGGGCAATCCCCAGCTCTGAATTGCTGTGCAAAGATTTCCAGCGTGGTTATATATATCCGATTCAACATCAGTTTCATGGAACTTCTCATTGATGAGGTATCTCTTTTATCTCGCCGCTAAAGATTGAATTGGCTTTAATTTGACCCGCAGCTTGGTGTCATTTCGCTCGCTGTGACTTCGGACTGTCGATCCCTTCATGATCCATCGGTGCGAGAAAACAACAGAAAATTCTTACTTCTCTTCACCTAGCACAAGGAAATAAAATAAGTTCCTTCAGATAGTGTGCAATCTGTGTTCACCATATTGATTCCTGGGTTGTTGGGTCCGTCCTCTGACAGTATTACGTAAAATATGCCATATTCTGGATTTTAGAATATTGATAGTTGATGTGATTGAAATGAGTAATATTCATAGCGGGCTTACAGCCAATATTTGTGTCCTAACTCAGAGGCGAGTTCGATCGAAGAAAATCCATGGCAGACAGATGGTGCTTCAGGCAATATTTCAATCATTGTTGAAAGGCGAACTCCTCTGTTCGGGAGACGGAGAGTTTCATTACTTGTTAATATCCACCTTGGTGTTTGTCTTCACCCTCTTCAAGGTCTGCTCCCGATGTCTGCCTCCGGGACACTGCCCTGGGCTGATTTCCCTTTGTCACTTTGGAACGTCTGCTCTGACACCATTCCTGCTGACAGAAAGCAGTGTGTCTCAATTCTCTTTCCCCCATGGTTACACAGACTGACGCTACCAGACAGCGTCTGTTGCTGACAGCTGTTCCCCACGGTCTCTCGAGTCCTTCTTGCATGTAGCCTGAATAACACTTTGCGAATTTGGTCAAGATTCCCAGTATGCCTTCTTGAACAGTCAGCTTAACATTTCCTTTGTAGAAGTTAACCTTCAACTAACTCCAGCTCCATTTGTAGATCAGTAATGCAGATTACAGCCAATATTTTAGTATCCTTAACAGCAGTAATGAAATGGCTACAAAGCTACAATAGGAAGCGGATTAAAGAATACAAACTCTTGTCGGCATTCAGTCCAACAGTGAGCAGATCCGCTGAGAGGAAGTTTGAAACCTGCCCGGGTAAACAAAGGCAGTGCACAACATTAACTTTCTCAAATCGCAGACCCTGCACAATGTTTTAAATCTCCTCAATGACCATTGTACTGCAAATTTATCAAATCGCAAAGAATCGCAGCCATCAGTAAAATAATCTAACCACTCCGATATTTACCTGTTATATAACATAGAAACATAGAAAATAGGTGCAGGAGTAGGCCATTCGGCCCTTAGAGCCTGCACCACCATACAACAAGAACATTGCTGATTATTCACCTCAGTACCCCTTTCCTGCCTTCTCTCCATACACCTTGATTCCTTTTGCCGTAAGGGCCATATCTAACTCCCTCTTGAATATAGCCGACGAACTGGCATCAACAACTCACTGCTGTAGTGAATTCCACAGGTTAACAACTCTCTGAGTGAAGAAGTTTCTCTTCATCTCAGCCCTAAATGGGTTACCGCTTATCCTTAGTCGCTGACCGCTGGTTTTTGACTTCCACAACATCAGGAACATTCTTCCCACATCTAACCTGTCCAGTCCCGTCAGAATGTTATATGTTTCTATGAGATCTCCTCTCATCCTTCTAAACCCCAGTGAATAAAGTCCCAGGCAATCCAGTCTCTCCTCATGTCAGTCCTGTCATCCCTGGAATCAGTCTGTTGAACCTACGCTGCAGTCCCTCAATAGCAAGAACGTCCTTCCTCAGATTAGGAGCCGAGACCTGAAGGCAATATTCCAGGGGATACCTCAACAAGACCCTGTACAACAGCATAAGGCCTCCCTGCTCCTAAACACACATCCCGTAGCTATGAAGGCCAACAACCATTTGCCTTCTTCACCGCCTGCTGTACCTGCTCGCCAACTTTCAATGACTGATGAACCATGACACCCAGGTCCTGTTGCCCCTCCCCTTGTCCTCATCTGCCACCATTCAGATAATATTCTGCCTTCGTGTTTTTGCCACCAGAGTGGTTAACCTCACATTTAGCCACATAATACCGCATCTGCCATGCATTGCCAACAGAGCTAACCTGTCCAAGTCAACCAGTAGCCTCTTAGCATCCTCCTCACAGCTCACACCGCCACCCAGCTTAGTGCCTCTGCAAACCTGGAGATATTACATTCAATTCCTTCATCTAAATCATTGACGTATAATTTAAATAGCTGGCATCCCAGCAATGCAACCTGCGGCACCCGACTATTCACTACCTGCCATTCAGAAAATGACCTGTTTATCCAGACACTCTGCTTCCTATCTTCCAACCAGCTCTCTATCCACGTCAGTACATTACCCCAAATACCATCTGCTTTAATTTTGCACACCAATCTCTTGTGTGGAACCTTGTCAAAAGCCTTTTGAAAGTCCAGAAACACCACATCCACTGGTTCCCCCTTGCCGACTCTACTAGTTACATCCTCAAAAATCCCAGAAGGGTTGTCAAGCATAATTTCCCATTCATAAATCCATGCTGACTTGGACCGATCATGTAACTGCTTTCCAAATGCGCTGCTATTTCACCTTTAAGTATTGATTCAAATATGTTCCCCACTAATGATGTCAGGTTAACCGGTCTATTATTCCTTGTTTTTTCTCTCCCTCATGTTTTAAATAGAAGTGTTACATTAGCTACCCTACAATCTATTGGAACCGATCCAGAGTCTCTAGACTGCTGGAAAATTATCACGAATGCATCAACTATTTCTCGGGCCACTTCCTTAAGTAATCTGGGATGCAGACTATCAGGCACCGGGGATTTATCGGCCTCCTTCTCGCTAGATCCTCGGTCCCCTCGTATTTCTGGAAGGTTATTTTAATTTCCTTCGTGAAGATATGATGACATGATGAGAACAGTTGCATTTCGACTTTGCTTGTAATTCATATCTGATGCGATGTGAAATCCAGCACATCGATTTGTGGTACCTCTTTTTTATCCACAGGTACACAGATGAGAATCTATTTCCCTGTAATGAATGTACCTGACGCTGAGCTGGCAGCTTTCCAGCAGGAAAGGGTCTCCCTGCAGCTATTACTGGTGGGTTTAAATCGTTTTTTATTTTCAGCAAAATAAAGACTGAGTTTGGTTTAAGTTCTCATTCCCTGAGACATTAAGTACATAAGAACGTAAGAATTTGGAGCGGTAGTTGGTCATACGGCCCATCGAGGCTGCTCCTCCATTCAACAAGATTATGGCTTATCATCGAATTCAAACCCACATTCCTGCCCGATCACCATAATCATTCATTCACTTACAGTCCAAACATTACTTTTCTAAAGCTGTTTTAAAGAACTGTTCCAGAATTGCACAGATTTGAATCTTCATTACTGAGCCTGACTGTCGCGGGTAAACAGGTCAGGTTGCCTGTCGCAGTCTGATCTAAATCCCGTCGAGTTGTGCAGTCAGGGACTTTGAAGATTGAATGGATATTTATTAAATTATTGGATTGCTCTGAGTGGTCATGCTCATGATCTCTATTGAACTATATTCTATTCCATTGTAACCATGAAACGGAATAAAGTTTCACACTGCTGTGCCCAGCAGACTGGCACTAATAGGATAAATGTAAACTGAGGGTCTCAGTGCAGGTTCCCTTTGTTTGCAAATCAGGCATTCAGTCAAGCGATCAACAGCTGTCCATGAAGGATACAAAGCACCACTACTCACGGAGAATGAAGCCAGATCTGATGGATATTAGAACTCATGATGGTTTTTACCTTACACAATCAATTCTGTGGTCAGTCAATGTCTCAGAGCAATCTCTAACTGAGTAAATATGTATCTATGGTATGACGGTTGCTGTCCCGTCTGTTTGTGCGTTCCGCCCGATTGTTCTGAGCTTTTTCTTGCACAGGCCAAGCGCTGGCATCATAATCGGGTGGTGGATAAATAACATCTGTTGGGTTCAGTGAGGGTCACTTGATCAGTTTCTGGTTGATGGGTCAGTTTACATGTGTTGGGTTATGTGAGGGTCGCTTGGTCAGTTTCTGTGTGATGGGTCAGTTTACATGTGTTGAGCAATGTGATGGTCACTTGGTCACATTCTGGGGGATGGGTATGTTTACATGTGATGGGTTAAGTGAGGGTAACTTGGTCAGTGTCTGGGTGATGGATCAGTTTACATGTGTTGGGGTATGTGATGGTCATTTGGCCAGTTTCTGCGAGATAGTCAATGTCAAATATTTAAAGTTCAAATGGATGAACTTCAAAAATTGTACATCCCCGTCTGGAGTTAAATTATAACGGGGAACGAGGCTCAACCGTGACGAACAAGGCAAATTAAGGATAGTGTTAAATCCAAGGAAGAGGCATAATAATTTATCAGAAAAAGCAGTCAACCTGAGGACTGGGTGAAATTTAGAATTCAGCGGAGGAGGAAAAGGTTTTAATTGGGAATGGGAAAATAGAATATGAGAGAAAGCTTGCTGGGAACATAAAAACTGATTGCAAAATTCTGTAGATATGTGCAGAGGAAAAATAGTTAGACAAACGTTGGTCCCTTGCAGTCAGATTCAGGTGAATTTATAATGGGGATCAAAGAAATGGCAGACCAGTTGAAAAAAATACTTTGGTTCTGTCTTCAAGAAGGAATACCCAAATAATCTTCCAGAAATACTAGGGGTACTAGGGTCTAGAGAGAAGGGGGAACTGAAGGAAATCCGTATTAGGCAGGAAATTATTTCGGGTAATTGATGGTATTGAAGGCCAATAAATCCCCGGGGCCTGATATTCTGCATCCCAGAGTACTTACGAAAGTGGCCCTCGTAATAATGGAGGCATTGGTGATCATTTTCCAACAGTCTATAGAATATGGATCAGTTCCTATGTACTGGAGGGTAGCTAATGCAACACTTTAAAAAAAATGATGGAGAGAGAAAACGGGTAATTATAGACCGGTTAGGCTGACATCAGCAGTTGGGAAAATGTTGGAATCATTTGTTAAAAATGAAATGGCAGCGCATTTGGATTGCAGTGACAGGATCGGTCCAAGACAGCATGGTTTATGAAAGGGAAACCATGCTTGACAAATCTTCTGGAATTTTTTGAAGATGTAACTAGTAGAGTGGACAAGGGAGAACTAGTGGACGTGGTGTATTTGGACTTTCAAAAGGCTTTTGACAAAGTCCCACACAAGAGATTGGTGTGCAAAATTAAAGCACATGGTATAATCGGTAAGGTACTGATGTAGATAGAGAACTGGTTGGCAGACTGGAAGCAGAATGTCGAGATAAACGCGTCATTTTCAGAATGGCAGGCAGTGACTAGTTGGGTGCCACTGGTTGCATTGCTGGGACGCCAGCTATTTACAATATACATCACTGATTTAAATGAAGGAATTGAGTGAAATATCTCCAAGTCTGCAGATGACACTAAACTGGGTGGTTGTGTGAGCTGGGAGGAGGACGCTTAGAGGCTGCTGGGTGAGTGAGCAGGTTAGATGAGTGGGCAAATGCATGGCAGATGCAGTATAATGTGGATACATGTGAGGTTATCCATTTTGGGGGCAAAAACGCGAAGACATAATAATATCTGAATGGCGGCAGATTAGGAAAATATGAGGTGCAACGACATCTGGGTGTCATGGTACATCAGTCATTGAAAGTTGGCATGTAGGTACAGCCGGCGGTGAAGAAGGCAAATGGTATGTTGGCCTTCATAACTAGGGGATTTGACGATAGGAGCAGGCCGGTCTTACTGCAATTATACAGGGCCTTGGTGAGGCCTCACCTTTGATATTGTGTTTAGTTTTGTTCCCCTAATCTGAGGAACGATGTTCTTGCTATTGAGGCAGTGCAGCGAAGGTTCACCAGACTGATTCCCGGATGGCTTGACTGACATTTTATGAGCTACTGGATCGACATTGCCTGTATTCACTGGAGTTTAGAAGGATTAGAAGGGATCATATAGAAAGATAATAAAAACTCTGAGGCGACTGGACAGGTTAGATGCAGGTAGAATGTTTCTGATTTTGGGGAATTCCAGAACTAGGGGACACAGACTAAGGATAAGCAGTAAGCCATTTAGGACTGAGATGAGGAGATCTGCTTCTATCAGAGAGTTGTTATCCTCTGGAATTCCCTACCGCAGAGGGTTGTTGAGTCCAATTCATTGGATATGTTCAAGAGGGAATTCGATAAGGCCCGTACGGCTGAAGGGATCAAGGGATATGGAGCGAAAGCAGGAAACGGGTACCGAGATGAATGATCAGCCATGATCTTATTGAATGGTGGTGCAGGCTCGTAGGGCCGAATGGCCGACTCCTGCACTTATTTTCTTTGTGTCTATGGACTGGTTTGGAAAATGTAGATTGTCTGTGCCAATGGATTAAATGCTGTATTTCATAAAATCATAGAAATTTACTGCACAAAAGGATCCCATTTCGTGCCATCGTGTCCGCGCCGGCCGAACAGGAGCACTCCTGCCGAATCCCATTTTCCAGCTATTTGTCCGTAATCTTATTACGGCATTATTGCACATCCAAGAATTTTTGCAATGTTGTTGTGTTTTCTTCCTCTCCCATCCTTTCAGGCCGTGAGTTCTAGAACACCGTCACCATCTGGAAGACTATATTTCCCATCATATCTCCTCTAATACTCCACCTAATTACTTTCAATCTATGCTGTCTGGATGTTGATCCCTCTGACAAGGGAAACAGGTCCTTTTTATCCACTCTGTCCAGGACCTTCATATTTGTATACAGCTCAATCAATTCTCCCCTCAGCCTCCTCTGTTCCAAAGTACAAAGACCCAGCATCAACAATCTTATCTCATGGCTAACATTCTTGGAAATCTCCTCTACTCTTTTCGAGTGCAATCACATCTGTCCTGTGATGTAGCGACCAGAGTTTTAAACAGTTCAGTCTCAACTACCGTGCTCTTGTATTCATTGCCTGTACTAATAAAGGCAAGTATCCCATATGCCTTCTTAAACACCTGAATTACCTGGGCTGCTTTCGTACGGGTTCAGTGGAACTGAACTTCAAGTTCATAAGAAGAACAGAATAACATAGAAATAGGAGCAGGAATAGGCCGATTGGCAAGTCGAGCCTGCTCTGCCATTGAATAAGATCATGGCTGATCTGACAATGCACTCAGCTCCAGTTCCGTGCCCACTCCCCAGAACCCTTTATGTCCGTATCATTCAAAAATTTGTCTATCTCCGCCTTAAATATATTTAATGACCGGCCTGCACTGTTTTCTGGGGCAATGAAAACAACAGATTTGTTCCCTTTATCCCTTTGTTCCACTAAACTTCTCAGTGTCCTAAATTTAATGTGTATTCCTTTACATTGTTAGACCTCCCGAAATGCATTACCTCTTATTTCTCTGGAGTGAATATAATTTGCTACTGTTCTGCCAACCAGACAGTTACATTGATATGTACCTGCCGTCCGCAGCTTTCTTCTTAATTTTCAACCATGCAGCCTATTTTAGTGTCATCTCCAAACTTCGTAATCATACCGCCAACATTCAAGTCCATGTAATTGAATTACATCATAAAAAGCAAGGAACCCAAAACTGAGCCCTGCGCAACCCCACTGGATACAGATTTTCCGGAACACCAATCAACCATTGCTCTTTGCTTCCTGTCTCTGAGCGAATTTTGGATCTAACTTGCCACTTTTCCATGAATCCCTTGGGCAGTTACTTTCGTGACCAGTCTGCCTTATGGGACATTATCAAAAGCTTTTCTAAAATCCATATAAACCACATCATACGCGCTGCCCTCATCGCCCCTCCAGGTAACCTCCTCGAAAAATGCAATCAAGTTTGCATTTCAGAAATCTGTGCTGTCTTTCCTTGATTAATCCATGTCTTTCCAAATTAATATTTATACTCGCCATCATGTTTTTTCCAATAATTATCCAACCACTGAGATCAAGCTATAATTACTTGGTGTATCGCTTTCTTCCTTTTTCAACAAGTGTACAACATTAGCAGTCCTCCGCACCCTTGGCACCACAGCGTTAGCCAGAGAGCACTGCAAACTGAGGGTCAGAGCATCTGCAATTTGCTCGCTTGCTTCTCTTAAAAGCCTGGGATACATTCAGAAACATAGAAACAGAAACATAGAAAATAGCTGCAAGATTAGGCCATTCGGCCATTCGAGTCTGCACCGCAATTCAATAAGATCATGGCTGATCATTCCCTCAATACCTTTTTCCTGCTTTTTCTCCATATCTCTGATCCCCTTCACCGTAAGGGCCATATCTATCTCCATCTTGAATATATCCAATGAACTGGCATCAACAACTCTCTGCGGCAGCTAATTTCACCGGGTAACAACTCTCTGAGTCAAGAAGCTTCTCCTTATCTCATTCCTAAATGGCGTACCCTTTATCCGAAGACTGTGCACCCAGGTATGGACTTCCCCAACATCGGGAACAATCTATCCGCATGCAACCTATCCAGTCCCGTCAGAACTTTATACGTTTCTTTGAGATCCCCTCTCATCCTTCGAAACGCCAATGTATAAAGGCCCAGTTGATCCATTACCTCCTCATATGTCATTCCAGCCATCCCGGGAATCAGTTTGGTGAACTTTCGCTGCACTCCCTCAATACCAAGAACGTCTTTCCTCAGATTAGTAGACCAAAACTGAACACAATATTCCAGGTGAGGCCTCACCAAGGCCCTGTACACCTGCTGTACGACCTGCCTGCTCCTATACTCAAATCACCTAGCTATGAAGGCCAACATGCCATTTGCCTTCTTCACCACCTGCTGTTCCTGCATGCCAACTTTCAATGACTGATGTACAATGACACGCAGGTGTCGTTGCACATCCCTTTTCATAAACTGCTGCCATTTGGATAATATTCTGTCTTCGTGTTTTTGCCACCGAAGTGGATAACCTCACGTTTATCCAAATTTACTGCATCTGCCATGCATTTGCCCACTCACCTAACCTGTCCAAGTCAAACTGCAGCCTTTTGCGGCCCCCTCACAGCTCACACCGCCACCCAGTTTAGTGTCATCTGCAAACTTGTAAATATTCAACTCAGTTCATTCATTTAAATCATTGATGTATGTTGTAAAAGTTGGGGCCCCAGCACTGAGCCCTGTGAAACTCCACCCGTCACTGCCTGCCATTCTGAAAAAACGCGTTTATCCCGACTCTCTGCTTCCTGTCTGCCAAACAGTTCTCTAACCACGTCAGTATATTACCCTCAATACCATGTGCTTTGATTTGCACGCCAACCTCTTGTGTGGGACCTTGTCAAAAGCCTTTTGAACGTCCAAATACACCACATCCACTGGTTCTCCCTTGTCCACTCTACCAGTTACATTCTCAAAAAATTCTAGAAGATTTGCCAAGCATGATTTCCCTTTCATAAATCCATGCTGTCTTGGACCGAACTTCTGACTGCTTTCCAAATGCGCTGTTATTTCATCTTTATTATAATTGATTACAATATTTTCCAAACTACTGATGTCAGGCTAACCTGTCTATAATTACCCCTTTTCACTCTCCCTCCTTTCTGCTGTTTCTATAGTTATCCTTCAGTCCATAGGAACTGATCCAGATTCACTGGACTGTTGGAAAATGATCACCAATGCATCCACTATTTCTAGGACTACTTCTTTAAGTTCTCTGGGAGGCATACTATCAGGCCTCTGGGAATTATCGGCCTTCAATCGCATCAATTTCCCAAACACCATTTCCCACCTAATAAGGATTTCCTTCAGATCCTCCTTCTCACGAGACCCTGGGTCCCCTAGTATTTCCGGAAGTTTATTTGTGTCTTCCTTCGTGAAGACACAACTAAATTATTTATTCAACTGGTCTGCCATTTCTTTCTTCCCCATTATAAATTCACCCGAATCTGACTGCAAGGGACCTACGTGTCTTCACAAATCTTTTTCTCTTCACATATCTATAGAAGTTTTTGCAGTTAGTTTTAATGTTCACAGCAAGCTTCCTCTCATACTCTAGTTTACCCCTCCAAATTAAACCCTTTGTCCTCCTCTGCTAATTATAAAATTATCCCTGTCCTCAGGTTTGCTGCATTTTCTGCCAATGTATATGGCTTTTCCTTAGATTAAACACTTTCCTTTTTTTCCCTTGTTAGCCACGGTTGAGCGACCTTCCCCGTTTTATTTTTACTCCAGAGAATGAACGTTGTATCCAGAATATATTTTTTCTGTAGGTTAGCCAATCATCTGTGAATGTATATTACCCCCAGCCGCGTGAACTTTTATCTTGTGCAGGCACCTTGTTAAATGCCTTCTGGTAGTCCAAATAAACCACTTCCAGTGGCTCCCCTTTATCCACCCGATACGTTTCTTCTTAAAATAATTCAAGCAAATTGGTCAAACATGAATTCCCCTTCCCAAATCCATGCTGACCGTGCCTGACTGCATTATGCTTTTCCACATGTCCTGCTATTGCTGATTTAATAATGGATTCCACATTTTCCCAAACACCGATGTTATGATAACTGGTCTATACGTCCCTGCTTCTTATTCTGCCTTCTTTTTTAAATAGAGGCGTTAGTGTTTCCAGTTTTCCAATCTGCTGGGATTTCCCCAGAATCCAAGAAAGTTTGCTAAATTACAACCAAGGTACCCAGTATCCCTTCCCAGAATTCTCTACTGACCCTCGGATGGAAGGCATCAGGTCCATTTGATTTTTCCGCATTTAGTTCCATTATCTTACCTAGTACCACCTATTTAGTGATTGTGATTGTGTTAAGGCACACCCCCACCCCACCCTATAGCCCCTTGACGATCCACTGTTGGGATATTTTTAGTGTCCTCTACCATAAAGACTGATACCAAATATTTGTTCAAATTTTCTGCCATCTCCATGTTATTCATCATTATTTCCCGATCTCGTCCTCTCATCGATTAAAATTTACTTTAGCCACTCTTTTCCTTTTTATATACCTGTAGAGACTCTTGCTATCTGTTATTTGTATTTCCTGCTAGTTTAGTTTCATAGTCTATCCTGCCTTTCCTTGTTTACCTGCCTTTGTTTCAACCATGTCTAAGTAATAGCTATAATACCGGACTCCCAATTTTCTATCTATGGTCTCAGCTCATCTGCCTTATTCCTTTTAGTACATCCATTGACGTATATAACAGTTAGTTGTGTTTATTTTCCAGCTCTTGCTTCCTCTGTTTTCTAAATTCACTTTCTACTTTATTTCAGGCCAATTCAATATTTGCTTCTCTCCCCACTGATTCTATTTTCAGCTTCTACTCCCCCTGGGTTGTGTAGTAACTAGTGGCTATCTGTGCCCAAGTCAAACCTTTCTGCTTCTGTGCAGTAGCTGTCGGGATTGTGTCGTCGCACACTGGGCCTGTTTGTCTCTGCCGATTCGCTGTCTGCTTTATATAGTAGCTGTCTGTGGCCAAATAGGACCTGTCTGGGTCTGTGTACTAGCCCTATGTTTCTGTGTAGTAGCTGGCTGGTTTGTGTAGTTGATAGCTGCACCGATTTTCACCTGTCTGCGTCTATGGAATAGCTGTATTGGTCAGTGAGGTAGCGGCCTGGGCCCGAGTAGGTCCTGTGAAGATCTGTGTAGTAGTTGTCTGGGTCAGTTAATTGCTGTCTATTTCGTGTAAGACCTGTCTGTGTCTATGTCTTAGTTGGCTGGGACGATGCAGTTGTTGTATGGATCTGTGAAGTAGCTTTGTCCGTTGTGCAGTAGCTGTCTGGTCGCGAATAGGAGCAATCTGGATTAAGTACTTGTTGTTTGATTCTGTATAGTAGCAATATGGGTTGTTTATTAGTTGCCTGGGTCTGTATAGCTGTCTGGATCTGTGTGGTGGTTGTCTGTGTTTGTTTAGGGGTTTCCTGTTTGTGTGTCAGCTCTCTGGGAGCCAATAGTAGCGGTCTGTTTTGTGTAGTGTCTGTCTGGGACTGTGTCTGAGCTGTATGTTTATGTGCATTAATTTCTGGATCTATGCAGTAGCTGTCTGCGCCTCTTAATTATATGCCTAAGCCTGTTTGTTGTTGTCTGTGTCTGTGTAGTAGGTCTGTTTGTTTTGTAGTAGCTATCTGGCTCTGTGTAGTAATTTTCTGTGTTGACTTAGAACGTGCTTGGTTTGTCCAGCAGCTATCTGCCCCCGAGCAGGAGCTATCTGATCTGTGTCATTGTTATCTGCATTTGGGCATTAGTTCTTTGGGTCTGTATCCTAGTTGTATGGGTTGTGTAGTAGCTGCCTGGGTCCGAGTAGGACCTGTGTGAGATTGTTAAGTAGCGGTCTCGTTCTGTTTAGTAACTGATTGTTTTGTGTAGGAGCTCTCTCCCGTGTAGTAGATGTCGGGGCCTGATTACGACTTGTGTGGTTCTGTGAAGTAGATGGCTGGTCTGTTTAGCAGCTGTCTGTGTTGTGTAGGGGCTGCCTGTGTCTGTGTAGTTGATGTCTGGATGGTCCAGTTGATGCCTGCGCCCGAGGAGGCCCTGTCTGGGTCTGTGTGGGAACTATATGTTTCTGTGTTGTAGCTCGCTGCCTTGTGTAACAACTGTCTGTTCCCGAATAGGACCTGTCTGAGTATGAGTAGTAGCTGTCTGCCTCCGAGCATGACCTGTCTCTGTCGATGTAGCAGCAGACTGTGTCTGTGCAGCAGTTTGTCTTGGTTTGTTTAATAGCTGCCTGTATATTAGCAGCTGTCTGGGTCCCAGCGTAGCGGTCTGGTTAGTGCAATATCTCTCAGGGCCGAGTATGTTCTGCCTGTTACTGTATGATTGTTGTCATTGTTATGTAGTATCTGTCTGGGCCCCAGTGGGACCTGACTGAGTCTGTATCGTTACTGCCCGGGTCTGTGTAGTAGCTGTCTGCGCACGTGTAGTACATGTCTCGTTCTCTGTCGTAGCTGTTTAGCTCTGTGTGTTAGTTGTATGATTCTGTGCAGTAGCAGTAGGAGCCGTAGAAAGAGCTATCTGGTTGCGGTATAGGAGCGGTCTGGGTCTGTGTAATCGTTGTCAAGGTCTGTGCAGTTGCTGTCTCGGTTGTGTAGAAGATAAGTGTGTCTGTGATGGAGCTGTTTGGGTTGCGTAGTATTGTCTGGGTCTGTGTAAGCGTGGTCTAGGTTATGTATTAGTTCTCTGTATCAGCATAGTAGCTGTTGGCATTGTTTAGTAGTGTCTGGACACGACTCGGTTCAGTCAGTGTCTGTGCAGTAGCTGTCTCGGTCTGTCTAGTAGTTTTATGGGTTGTGTTTTAGTCCACCTTGGACCTGTCTGGGCCTGTGCAGTAGCTGAATGGGCCGAAGTTGGATCTGCCTGGGCACGATTAGGACCTGTCTGGCCTGCAAAATAGCAGGAGAGTAAGCGATTCTACAGGTATATAAAAAGGAAAAGAGTGGCTTACATATATGTAGGTCCATTAGAGGATCAGCCTCAGCAATTAATAATGGGAAACAGGGAAATCGTAGAGAGTTTGAACAAATATTTTGTAGCGTTCTTCACGGTGCAATAATCTAAAGACATCCGAATAATGGATAATCAAGGGGCTATAGATAGGAAGGGTATTCAAGTTATCACGCTCACTGAAGAAACTTTTTCAGCAAAATAATGGAACTAATGATGGGCAAGTCTCCTATACCTGATGGGTTGCATCCTATTGTCTTAAAAGTTAAGTGTCAGCAATGATCGTGAATGCATTGGTTGTAATCTACCAAAAGGTCCTTAAATTCTGGTGAGGTCCCAGCGGATTAGAAAACCGCAAAGGAGGCAGAGAGAAAGCAAGAAACTGTAGACCAGTTACCCTTATATCTATCGTTGGTAAGATGCTGCACTCCGTGATCTATATCAATGAATTCGATGACGGGACCGATTGTAATGCAGTCAAGTTTGCTGATGATATAAAGATGGGTGGAAATGCAAATTCTGAGGACTACACAGAAATACTGCAAACTGATGTAGATTTATTACTTTATCACTCAAAAATAAGAACCTGTGTAAGTTGTTCTAGTTGCGTTTAGTTGGGTTCGTTAGTTCTGTGTAGGAGGTCCTCTGTCAGCAGAGGTCATTCATGCGTCAGCGTGGATGGTCCTGGGTCTGTGTGGGTGGTTCCTGGGTCAGTAAGCGTTTTCCCCGGCTCTGTTTGTGTGGTCCTGGGTCTGTGTGCATGGACCTCGGTCGGTGCGGGTTGTCCCTGGGTCAGTGTGGGTGGTCCCTGGATCTGTGTGGATGGTCCTGGGCCTGTGTGCATGGACCTCGGTCGGTGCGGGTGGTCCCTGGGTCAGTGTAGGTGGTCTTTGGTGCTATGTGTGTGGTCACTGGGTCTGTGTGTGTGGTCCCGGGCTGTGTAGGTGGTCCTGTGTCAGTATATGTGGCCCCTCGTTCTGTGTGGGTGGACTTGTGTCAGTATAGGTGCTCCTGTATCAGTGTAAGTGTTCCGTGGCTCTGTGTCGGTGGTCCTTGTTCTTTTTGGATAGTCTTGGGTCAGTATAGGGGTTCCCTGGGTCTGTGTGGTTGGTTCCTGTGTCAGAATTGATGTCCCCTGGGCCTGATTGAGTGGTCCTTGTTCAGTATAAATTTACCCTGGATATGTGTGGGTGGGCCTGGTTCTGTGTGTGAAGTCCTGGGTCAGTTTAGGGGCTACCTGGATCTGCGTTGGTGGTCCCTGGGTCAGTAAACATGTTCCCTGTATATGTCTGGTTGTTCCCTGAATCTGACTGTGTTGTCCTGGTTCAGTATAGGGGCTCCCTGAATCTGTGCGGGAGGTCATGCGTCAGTATAGGGGCTCCCTGGGTCTGACTGTGTTGTGCTGCTTCAGTATAGGGGCACCCTGTGTCTCTGGGGTTGGTCCTGGGTCAGTATAGGGGATCCCTGAGTCTGCGCGGGTGTTCCTGTGTCAGTATAGGGGATCCCAGAGTCTGTGCGGATGGTCCTGAGTCAGTATAAGGGCTCCCTGAGTCTGTGCAGGTGGTCCAGGGTCATTATAGATGCTCCACGGGTCTAAGTGGGTGATAATGTATCAGTACAGGTGTTGCCGGTTTCTGTAAGTTTGGTCTCGGGTTTGTGTGGGTGTTCCCGAGGTCTGGGTGCTCCCTGGGTCGGACTGGGTTGTCCTGGGTCTGTATAGATGTTCACTGGACCAGTATAGGTGGTCCTTGGGCCTGGCTAGCTTGTCATCAGTCAGTATCGGGGCACCTGCGATCAGTAGAGGTTAACACTTTATTTAAATTAGAAAATATACTTTATTCATCTAAAATTTGTATAGTACATTCAAAAGCAGTTCAGTACATTTAGCTGCGGTCAGCAATCCCATACTTTACATTTGGGAGCTGACGGCAGTTCCGTTCGATACATTTCCTTGCTTTTCATTTCAAGTATAGGTTAATACTGTGTCAGTATTGGTGCTCGCTGTGCCTGTGTGGGTCATCCTGCGTCTGTGTGGGTGGTCCATGGGTCTTTGTCAATGGTCCATGGGTTTGTGTTGGTGACCCACACAATTGTCCACAGTACTAACCTATGGCTCTGTGTCAATGGTTCATGTGTTTGTGTGGGTGGTCCCTGTGTCTGTATGAATGGTCCTGAGTCTGTGTCTGTGGTCCTGCGTCTGTGTGGGTGGCTCTGAGTCTGTATGGGTGGTCCTGGGTCTGTGTGGGTGGTCCTGGTCTGTGTGTGTGGTCCTGGGTCTGTGTGCGTGGTCCTGAGTCTGTATGGGTGGTCCTGGGTTTGTATGTGTGGTCCTGTGTCTGTGTGGGTGGTCCCTGTGTCTGTGTGCGTGGTCCTGAGTCTGTATGGGTGGTCCTGCGTCTGTATGTGTGGTCCTGAGTCTGTATGTGTGGTCCTGTGTCTGTGTGGGTGGTCCCTGTGTCTGTGTGCGTGGTCCTGGGTCTGTGTGGGTGGTCCTGGGTCTGTGTGGGTGGTCCTGGGTCTGTGTGGGTGGTCCTGGGTCTGTGTGGGTGGTCCTGGGTCTGTGTGGGTGGTCCTGGGTCTGTGTGGGTGGTCCATGGGTCTGTGTGGGTGGTCCTGGGTCTCTGCGGGTGGTCCATGGGTCCCTGCGGGTGGTCCATGGGTCTCTGCGGGTGGTCCATGGGTCTCTGCGGGTGGTCCATGGGTCTGTGTGGGTGGTCCTGGGTCTGTGTGGGTGGTCCTGGGTCTGTATGGGTGGTCCATGTGTCTGTGTGGGAGGTCCTGGGTCTGTGTGGGTGGTCCTGGGTCTGTGTGGGTGGTCCATGGGTCTGTGTGGGTGGTCCTGGGTCTGTGTGTGTGGTCCTGGGTCTGTGTGGGTGGTCCTGGGTCTGTGTGGGTGGTCCTGGGTCTGTGTGGGTGGTCCTGGGTCTGTGTGGGTGGTCCTGGGTCTGTGTGGGTGGTCCATGGGTCTGTGTGGGTGGTCCATGGGTCTGTGTGGGTGCTTCTGACTCTGTTTGGGTGGTCCTGACTCTGTTTGGGTGGTCCATGGGTCTGTGGGTGGTCCTGGGTCTGTGTGGGTGGTCCATGGGTCTGTGCGGGTGGTCCATGGGTCTGTGTGGGTGGTCCATGGGACTGTGTGGGTGGTCCTGGGTCTGTGTGGGTGGTCCATGGGACTGTGTGGGTGGTCCTGGGTCTGTGTGGGTGGTCCTGGGTCTGTGTGGGTGGTCCATGTGTCTGTGTGGGTGGTCCTATGTCTGTGTGGGTGGTCATGGGTCTGTGTGGGTGGTCCATGGGTCTGTGTGGGTGGTCCTGGGTCTGTGTGTGTGGTCCTGGGTCTGTGTGTGTGGTCCTGGGTCTGTGTGTGTGGTCCTGGGTCTGTGTGGGTGGTCCTGGGTCTGTGTGGGTGGTCCTGGGTCTGTGTGGGTGGTCCTGGGTCTGTGTGGGTGGTCCTGTGTCTGTGTGAGTGGCCCATGGGTCTGTATGGGTGGTCCATGGGTCTGTGTGGGTGGTCCTGGGTCTGTGTGGGTGGTCCTGGGTCTGTGTGGGTGGTCCATGGGTCTGTGTGGGTGGTCCTGGGTCTGTGTGGGTGGTCCATGGGTCTGTGCGGGTGGTCCTGGGTTTGTGTGGGTGCTCCCTGGGTCAGTATAGATGCTTCCTGGGTTTGTGTGGGTGGTCATGTGTGTGAGTTTCAGCTCCCTCGTTCAAGAGTGCTGCTGTCTGTCTCTGGATAGGACCAGCTAGATCTGTGTAGGAGCTTCCGGTGTATGTCTTGAAGCTGTCTGCGTCTGGCTGTTTGTCGGTGCAGCCTAGTCTGTGGAGAAGTTGTGCCCTTTTGTGTGGGAGTTCCCTCAAACAGTGTAGGGATTGTCTGGGTTTGTGCAGGTGAAGTCTGGATCGCGTGCTACCTTCCCGTCCGTCTCAACGTTTTTTCTCTGCCTGTCATGCAAATCTTTCTCCCAAGTCCATCTGCCTCGCTATCATTCCATTCTGTCTACTCCGTAATCTCTCTCTCTGTCTCCCCTGTCTCCCTCCTGTATCTCTGTCCCCGTTGTCTCTCCCCCCTCTCTGTCTCCCCTCTCTCCATCCCGTATCTCTTTCCCCGTCTCTCTCTCTCTCTCTCTCTCTCTCTCTCTCTCTCTCTGTCTCCCCTGTCTCGCTCCTGTATCTCTATCCCCGTCTGTCTCTCTCCCTCCCTCTGTCTCCCCCATCTCCCTCCAGTTTCTGTCCCTGTCTCTGTCTCTCACTCTGTGTCTCCCCTGTCTCCATCCCTTATCTTTATCTCTCTCTCTCCCTCTCTCTCTGTCTCTCCTCTCTCCGTTCCGTATCTCTCTGCCCGTCTGTCTCTCTCTCTCTCACCTTCTTTATATCTCTCCCTCCCGTATCCCTGTCCCCGTCTCTCTCTCGCTCCTTCTCTGTCTCCCCTCGCTCCCTCCAATATCTCTGTCCCCATCTCTCTCCCTCTCTCTCTCTGTCTCCCCTCTCTCCCTCCCGTAACATTGTCCCCGTCTGTCTCTCTGTCTCTCCCTCTCTTTCTCTCTCTCACTGTCTCCCCTCTCTCCCTCCCGTATCTCTGTTCCCGTCTCTCTCTCTCCCTCTCACTGTCTCCCCTCTCTCCCTCCCTTATCTCTGTCGCCGTCTCTCTCTCTCTGTTGGTCAGTTTCTGGTTTCTAGGTCAGTCTGAGGTTAGTTTGTCAGTTACTGATTCCTAGATCGGACTGTGGTCAGTTGGTCAGTTTCTGGTTCCTAGGTCGGACTGTGGTCAGTTGGTCAGTTTCTGGTATCTAGGACAGACTTTGGTCAGTTGATCAGTTTCTGTTTGTTTCGGTCAGACTTTGGTCAGTTGGTAAGGTTCTGGATTGTAGGTCAGACTGTGGTCAGTTGGTCAGTTTCTGGTTCCTAGTTCAGACTGTGGTCAGTTGGTCAGTTTCTGGCTTCTAGTCAGACTGTGGTCACTTCGTCAGTTTCTTGTTCCTAGCTCAGACTGTGGTCAATTGGTTAGTTTCGGGATGCTAGGTCAGTCTGAGATCAGTTTGTCAATTTCTGGTTGCTAGTTCAGAATGAGGCCAGTTTGTCAATTTCTGGTTCCTAGGTCGATCTGTGGTCAGTTGGTCGGTTTCTGGTTCCTAGGTCAGACTGTGGTCAGTTGTCAGTTTCAGGTTTCTAGGTCTGTCTGAGTTCAGTTTGTCAGTTTCTGGTTTCTAGGTCAGTCTGAGTTCAGTTGGTGAATTTCTGGTTTCTAGTTCAGACTGTGGTCAGTTGGTCAATTTCTGGTTTCGAGGTCAGACTGTGTTCAGTTGGTGAATTTCTGGTTTCTAGGTCAGGCTGTGGTCAGTTGGTCAGTTTCGGGTTGCTAGGTCAGACTGTGGTCAGTAGGTCAGTTTCTTGTTTCTCCGTCAGATAGTGGTCAGTTGGTCAGTTTTGGCATTCTAGATCAGACTGCGGAAAGTTGGTCAGTTACTAGTTGCGAGGTCAGTCTGTGGCCAGTTGGTCAGTTTCTGGATGCTCGATCAGACTGTGGTCAGTTGGTCAGTTTCATGTTCCTGGTTCAGTCTGAGGTCAGTTTGTCAGTTTGTGGTTTCTAGGAGAGATTGTGGTCAGTTGGTCAGTTTCTGTTTTCTTGGTCAGACTGTGCTCAGTTGGTCAGTTTCTGGTTTCTAGGTCAGACTGTGGTTATTTGGTCAGTTCGTGGTTGCTAGGTCAGACTGCGGTCAGTTGATCAGTTTCTGGTATTTTTGGTCAGAATGTGGTCAGCTGGTCAATTTCATGTTTCGAAGTCAGACTGTGGTCAGTTGGTCAATTTCTGGTTTCAAGGTCAGTTTGTGGTCAATTGGTCAGTTTCGGGTTACTAGGTCAGAATATGGGCAGTTGCTCAGTTACTCGCTGCACGGTCAGACTGTGGTCAGTTGGTCAGTTTCACGTTTCTAGCTCACACTGTGGCCAGTTGGTCAGTTTCGGTTGTCTCGGTTAGACTGTGATCAGTTCTTCAGTTTCTGGTTTCTCGATCAGTCTGTGATCTGTTGGTCAGTTTTTCGTTTCTAGGTCAGACTGCGGTCAGAAGCTCAGTTTCTGGTTTCGAGGTCAGACTATGCTCAGCTCTTCAGTTTCTGGTTTCTAGGTCAGACTGTGGTCAGTTGGTCAGTTTCTTGTTTCTACGTCAGATTGTGGTCAGTTGCTCAGTTTCGGCTTTCTAGGTCAGACTGCGGAAAGTTGGTCAGTTACTGGTTGCTAGGTCAGACTGTGGCCAGTTGGTCAGTTTCTGGTTGCACGGTCAGACTGTGGTCAGTTGGTCAGTTTCTGGTTTCTAGTTCAGACTGTGGTCAGTTGGTCAATTTCTGATTTCTAGGTCAGACTGTGATCAGTTGGTCAGTTTCTGGTTTCAAGGTCGGTCTGTGGTCAGTTGGTCAGTTTCGGGTTACTAAGTCAGAATTTGGTCAGTTGCTCAGTTACTGGCTGCTCGGTAAGACTTTGGTCAGTTGGTCAATTTCTGGTTTCTAGTTCACACTGTGCTCAGTTGGTCAGTTTCTGGTTTCTATGTCAGACTGTGGTCAGTTGGTCAGTTTTTGGTTTCTCGGTCAGACTGTGGTCAGTTGGTCAGTTTCTGGTTTCTAGTTCAGACTGTGGTCAGTTGGTCAATTTCTGATTTCTCGGTTATACTGTGGTTAATTGGTCAGTTTCTGGTTCCTAGGTCAAACCGTGGTAAGTTGGTCAGTTTCTAGTTTCTGCGTCAGATTGCAGTCAATTGCTCAGTTTCGGCTTTCTATATCAGACTGCGACAGTTGGTCAGTTACTGGTTGCTAGGTTAGTCTGTGACCAGTTGGTCAGTTTCTGGTTCCTATGTCAGTCTGATGTCAGTTTGTCAGTTTCTGGTTTCTAGTTGAGACTGTCGTCAGTTGGTCAGTGTCTGGTTTCGAGGTCAGACTGTGCTTGGTTGGTAAGTTTCTGGTTGCTAGGTCAGACTGTGGTCAGTTGGTCAGTTACTGGTTGCTGGTCAGACTGTGGTCATTACTTCAGTTTCTTGTTTCTCGGTCAGAATGTGGTCAGTTGCTCAGTTACTGGCTGCTCAGTCAAACTGTGGTCAATTGGACAGTTTCTGGTTTCTAGGTCACACTGTGGTCAGTTGGTTACTTTCGGGTTGTCTCGGTTAGATTGTGATCAGTTATTCAGTTTCTGGTTTCTAGGTCAGTCTGCGGTCAATTGGTCAGTTTCTGGTTTCTAGTTCAGACTGTGTCTGTTGGTCAGTTTCTGGTTTCTAGGTCAGACTGTGGTCAGTTGTTCAGTTTCTGGTTTGTCGGTCAGACTGTGGTCAGTTGGTCAGTTTCTGTATTCCAGGTCAGACTGTGGTCAATTGGTCAGTTTCTGGTTTCTAGTTCAGACTGTGGTCTGTTGGTCAGTTTCTGGTTTCTCGGTCAGACTGCGCTGAGCTCTTCAGTTTATGGTTTCTAGGTCAGAATATGGCCAGTTAGCCAGTTTCTGGTAGCTAGGTCAGACTGTGGTCAGTTGGTCAGATTCTGGTTTCTAGGTCAGTCTGTGGTCAGTTGGTCAGTTTCGAGTGTCTAGGTCAGATTGAGGTCAGTTGCTCAGTTTTTCGTTTCCTGATCAGACTGTGGTCATTTCTTCATTATTTGTTTTCTAGGTCAAAATGTGGTCATTTGCTCAGTTACTGGCTGCTCGGTCAGACTGTGGTCAATTGGTTAGTTTCTGTTTCGAGATCACACTGTGATCAGTTGGACAGCTTGAGTTTGTCTCGGGTAAATTTTGACCAGTTCTTCAGTTTCTGGTTTCTAGGTCAGTCTGTAGTCAGTTGGTCAGTTTCTGGTTCCAAGGTCAGACTGTGGTCAGTTGGTCAGTTACTCGTTGCAAGGTCAGACTGTGGTCAGTTGGTCAGTTTCTGGTATTTTCGGTCAGACTGTGGTCAGCTGGTCAATTTCAGGTTTCGAGGTCAGACTGTGGTCAGTTGGTCAATTTCAGGTTTCGAGGTCAGACTGTGGTCAGTTGGTCAATTTCTGCTTTCAAGATCAGTCTGTGGTCAGTTGCTCAGTTACTCGCTGCTCGGTCAGACTGTGGTCAGTTGGTCAGTTTCAAGTTTCTAGGTCACACTATGGTCAGTTGGTCAGTTTCTGGTTGTCTCGGTTAGACTGTGGTCAGTAGCTCAGTTTCTGGTTTCTAGGTCAGACTATGCTCAGCTGTTCAGTTTCTGATTTCTAGGTCAGAATGTGGTCAGTTGGTCAGTTTTTGGTTTCTCGGTCAGACTGTGGTCAGTTGGTCAGTTTCTGGTTTCTAGTTTAGACTGTGGTCAGTTGGTTAATTTTTGATTTCTAGGTCATACTGTGGTCAGTTGGTTAGTTTCTGGTTCCGAGGTCAGACTGTGGTCAGTTGGTCAGTTTCTGCTTTATACGTCAGATTTTTATCAGTTGCTCAGTTTCGGCTTTCTAACTCAGACTGTGGTCAGTTGGTCAGTTTCTGGTTTCTAGTTCAGAATGTGGTCAGTTGGTCAATTTCTGATTTCTACATCAAACTGTGGTTAGTTGGTCAGTTTATGGTTTCTCGGTCAGAATGTGGTCAGTTGCTCAGTTACTGGCTGCTCGGTCAAACTGTGGTCAGTTTGGACTGTTTCTGGTATCTAGGTCACAATGTTGTCAGTTGGTCAGTTTCGGGTTGCCTCGGTTAGATTGAGATCAGTTCTTCAGTTTCTGGTTTCTAGGTCAGTCTGTGGTCAGTTGGTCAGTTTCTGGTTTGTCGGTCTGACTGTGATCAGTTGTTCAGTTTCTGTATTCCAGGTCAGACTGTGGTCAGTTGGTCAGTTTCGGGTTTCTAGTTCAGTCTGTTGTCTGTTGGTCAGTTTCTGGTTTCTAGGTCAGACATTGGTCAGTTGGTCAGTTTCTGTATTCCAGGTCAAACTGTGGTCAGTTGGTCAGTTTCGGGTTTCTAGTTCAGTCTGTGGTCTGTTGGTCAGTTTCTGGTTTCTAGGTCAGACTGTGGTCAGTTGGTCAGTTTCGGGTTGCTAGGTCAGACTGTGGTCAGTTGGTCAGTTTCTGATTTCTACGTCAGATTGTGGTCAGTTGCTCAGTTTCGGATTTCGAGGTCAGACTGCGGAGAGTTGGTCAGTTACTGGTTGCCAGATCAGAATGTGGCCAGTTGGTCAGTTTCTGGTTGCTATGTCAGACTGTGGTCAGTTGGTCAGTTTCTGGTTCCTAGGTCAGTTTGAGGTCAGTTTGTCAGGTTCTGGTTTCTAGGTCAGACTGTGGTCAGTTGGTCAGTTTCTGGTTTCTTGGTAAGACTGTGGTCTGTTGCTGAGTTTCTGGTTTCTTGGACAGAAAGTGGTCAGTTGGACAGATTCTGTTTTTTAAGTCAGACTATGGACAGTTGGACAATTTCTGGTTTCTAGGCCATACTGTGGTCCGTTGGTCAGTTACTGCTTGCAAGGTAAGATTGTGGTCAGTTGCTCAGTTTCTGGTATTCTCGTTCAGACTGTGGTCAACTGGTCAATTTCAGGTTTCTATGTCGAAATGTGGTCAGTTGGTCAGTTCCTGATTCTTAGGCTAGATTGTGGTCAGTTGGTTAGTTTCGGGTTGCTAGGTCTGACTGTGGTCAGTTAGACATAGAAACATAGAAAATAGGTGCAGGAGCAGGCCATTCAGCCCTTCTAGCCTGCACCGCCATTCAATGAGTTCATGGCTGAACATGAAACTTGAGTACCCCCTTCCTGCTTTCTCGCCATAACCCTTGATCCCCCGAGTAGTAAGGACTTCATCTAACTCCCTTTTGAATATATTTAGTGAATTGGCCTCAACTACTTTATTTGGTAGAGAATTCCACATGTTCACCACTCTCTGGGTGAAGAAGTTTCTCCTCATCTCGGTCCTAAATGGCTTACCCCTTATCCTCAGACTGTGACCCCTGGTTCTGGACTTCCCCAACATTGGGCAAATTCTTTCTGCATCTAACCTGTCCAAACCCGTCAGAATTTTAAACGTTTCTATGAGGTCCCCTCTCATTCTTCTAAACTCCAGTGAATAAAAGCCCAGTTGATCCAATCTTTCCTGATAGGTCAGTCCCGCCATCCCGGGAATCAGTCTGGTGAACCTTCGCTGCACTCCCTCAATATCAAGAATGTCCTTCCTCAAGATAGGAGACCAAAACTGTACACAATACTCCGGGTGTGGCCTCACCAAGGCCCTGTACAACTGCAGCAACACCTCCCTGCCCCTGTATTCAAATCCCCTCGCTCTGAAGGCCAACATGCCATTTGCTTTCTTAACCGCCTGCAGTACCTGCATGCTAACCTTCAATGACTGATGTACCATGACACCCAGGTCTCGTTGCACCTTCCCTTTTCCTAATCTGTCATTTTCGGATAATAGTCTGTCTCTCTGTGTTTACCACCAAAGTGGATAACCTCACATTTATCCACATTATACTTCATCTGCCATGCATTTTCCCACTCACCTAACCTATCCAAGTCACTCTGCAGCCTAATAGCATCCTCCTCGCAGCTCACACTGCCACCCAACTTAGTATCATCCGCAAATTTGGAGATACTGCATATAATCCCCTCGTCTAAATCATTAATGTACAATGTAAACAGCTGGGACCCCAGCACAGAACCTTGCGGCACTCCACTAGTCACTGCCTGCCATTCTGAAAAGTACCCGTTTACTCCTACTCTTTGCTTCCTGTCTGACAACCAGTTCTCAATCCACGTCAGCACACTACCCCCAATCCCATGTGCTTTAACTTTGCACATTAATCTCTTGTGTGGGACCTTGTCGAAAGCCTTCTGAAAGTCCAAATATACCACATCAACTGGTTCTCCTTTGTCCACTTTACTGGAAACATCCTCAAAAAATTCCAGAAGATTTGTCAAGCATGATTTCCCTTTCACAAATCCATGCTGACTTGGACCTATCAAGTCACCATTTTCCAAATGCACTGCTATGACATCCTTAATAATTGATTCCATCATTTTACCCACTACTGAGGTCAGGCTGACCGGTCTATAATTCCCTGTTTTCTCTCTCCCTCATTTTTTAAAAAGTGGGGTTACATTGGCTACCCTCCACTCCATAGGAACTGATCCAGAGTCAATGGAATGTTAGAAAATGACTGTCAATGCATCCGCTATTTCCAAGGCCACCTCCTTAAGTACTCTAGGATGCACTCCATCAGGCCCTGGGGATTTATCGGCCTTCAATCCCATCAATTTCCCCAACACAATTTCCCGACTAATAAAGATTTCCCTCAGTTCCCCCTCCTTACTAGAACCTCTGACCCCTTTTATATCCGGAAGGTTGTTTGTATCCTCCTTAGTGAATACCGAACCAAAGTACTTGTTCAATTGGTCTGAAATTTCTTTGTTCCCCGTTATGACTTCCCCTGATTCTGACTGCAGGGGACCTACGTTTGTCTTCACCAACCTTTTTCTCTTTACATACCTATAGAATCTTTTGCAATCCGCCTTAATGTTCCCTGAAAGGTTCTTCTCGTACTCCATTTTCCCTGCCCTAATCAAACCCTTTGTCCTCCTCTGCTGAGTTCTAAATTTCTTCCAGTCCCCAGGTTCGCTGCTATTTCTGGCCAATTTGTATGGCACTTCCTTGGCTTTAATACTATCCCTGATTTCCCTAGATAGCCACGGTTGAGCCACCTTCCCTTTTTTATTTTTACGCCAGACAGGAATGTACAATTGTTGTAATTCATCCATGCGGTCTCTAAATGTCTGCCATTGCCCATCCACAGTCAACCCCCTAAGTATCATTCGCCAATCTAGCCTAGCCAATTCACGCCTCATACCTTCAAAGTTACCCTTCTTTAAGTTCTGGACCATGGTCTCTGAAATTACTGTTTCATTCTCCATCCTAATGCAGAATTCCACCATATTATGGTCACTCTTCCCCAAGGGGCCTCGCACAATGAGATTGCTAATTAATCCTCTCTCAATGCACAACACCCAGTCTAAGATGGCCTCCCCCCTAGTTGGTTCCTCAACATATTGGTCTAGAAAACCATCCCTTATGCACTCCAGGAAATCCTCCTCCACCGTATTGCTTCCAGTTTGGCTAGCCCAATCTATGTGCATATTAAAGTCACTCATTATGACTGCTACACCTTTATTGCATGCACCCCTAATTTCCTGTTTGATGCCCTCCCCAACATCCCTATTACTGTTTGGAGGACTGTACACAACTCCTACTAACGTTTTTTGCCCTTTGGTGTTCTGCAGCTCTACCCATATAGATTCCACATCATCCAAGCTAATGTCTTTCCTAACGATTGCATTAATCTCCTCTTTAACCAGCAATGCTACCACACCTCCTTTTCCTTTTATTCTATCCATTCTGAATGTTGAATACCCCTGAATGTTGTGTTCCCAGCCCTGATCATCCTGGAGCCACGTCTCCGTAATCCCAATCACATCATATTTGTTAACATCTATTTGCACAATTAATTCATCCACCTAATTGCGGATACTCCTTGCATTAAGACACATAGCCTTCAGGCTTGTTTTATTAACACCCTTTGTCCTTTTAGAATTTTGCTGTACAGTGGCCCTTTTTGTTCTTTGCCTTGGGTTTCTCTGCCCTCCACTTTTCCTCATCTCCTTTCTGTCTTTTGCTTTTGTCTCCTTTTTGTTTCCCTCTGTCTCCCTGCATTGGTTCCCATCCCCCTGCCATATTAGTTTAAATCGTCCCCAACAGCAGTAGCAAACACTCCCCCTAGGACATTGGTTCCGGTCCTGCCCAGGTGCAGACCGTCCGGTTTGTACTGGTCCCACCTCCCCCAGAACCGGTCCCAATGCCCCAGGAATTTGAATCCCTCCCTGCTGCACCACTGCTCAAGCCACGTATTCATCTGCGCTAACCTGCGATTCCTACTCTGACTATCACGTGGCACTGGTAGCAATCCCGAGATTACTACTTTTGAGGTCCTACTTTTTAATTTAGCTCCTAGCTCCTTAAATTCGTTTCGAAGGACCTCATCCCTTTTTTTAACCTATGTCGTTGGTTCCAATGTGCACCACGACAACTGGCTGTTCTCCCTCCCATTTCAGAATGTCCTGCACCCGCTCCGAGACATCCTTGACCCTTGCACCAGGGAGGCAACATACCATCCTGGAGTCTCGGTTGCTGCCGCAGAAACGCCTATCTGTTCCCTTCACAATTGAATCCCCTATCACTATCGCTCTCCCACACTTTTTCTTGCCCTCCTGTGCAGCAGAGCCAGCCACAGTGCCATGAACTTGGCTGCTGCTGCCCTCCCCTGATGAGTCATTCCCTCAACAGTACCCAAAGCAGTGTATCTGTTTTGCAGGGGGATGACCACAGGGGACCCCTGCACTACCTTTCTTGCACTACTCTTCCTGCTGGTCTTCCATTCCCTATCTGGCTGTGGACCCTTTCCCTGCGGTAAGACCAACTCGCTACACGTGATACTCACGTCATTCTCAGCATCGTGGATGTTCCAGAGTAAATCCACCCTCAGCTCCAATTCCGCGACGTGGACCGTCAGGAGCTGGAGGCGGATACACTTCCCGCACACGTCGTCGTCAGGGACACCGGAAGTGTCCCTGAGTTCCCACATGGTACAGGAGGAGCATAACACCCGACCGAGCTCTCCTGCCATGTCTTAACCCTCAGATACACTTAAACTGTTAATAACAATGTTAAAAGTTACTGACCAATATAAGAAGAAAAAGAAAAACTACTCACCAATCACCAGCCAATCACTTACCCCCTAGGCTGTGACGTCAACTTTGTATCTTTGCCTTCTACCTGTAGCTGCACCGGTACGCTTCTCGCTGACCCCGGACTCGCGCTGCTCCGAGCTCCCGTCTCCTCGACTGACTGCTCGAACTGCTCGACTCCCGCTGGCCTTTATAGGCCTCTCGCCGACCCCGGACTCGCGCTGCTCCGAGCTCCCGCCTCCTCGACTGACTCAGTTGGTCAGTTTCTAGTTCCGAGGTCAGACTGGGGTCAGTTAGTCAGATTCTTGTTCCTAGGTCAGACTGTTGTCAGTTGGTCAGTTTGGGGTTGCTAGATCAGTCTGAGGTCAGTTTGGCAGTTTCTGTTTGCTAGGTCAGAATGTGGCCAGTTGGTCAGTTTCTGCTTGCTAGGTCAGACTGAGGTCAGTTGGTCAGTTTTTGGTTCCTAGTTCAGTATGAGTTCATTTTGCAGGTTCTGGTTTCTAGGTCAGACTGTGGTCAGACGGTCAGTTTCTGGTTTCTAGGTCAGACTGCGTTCGGTTGGTAAGTTTCTGGATTCTAGGTGAGACTGAGGTGAGTTGGTCGGTTACTGATTTCTAGGTCAGACTGTGGTCAGTTGGTCAGTTTCGGGTTGCTAGGTCAGACTGTGGTCAGTTGGTCAGTTTCTGATTTCTACGTCAGATTGTGGTCAGTTGCTCCTTTTTCGGGTTTCGAGGTCAGACTGCGGAGAGTTGGTCAGTTACTGGTTGCCAGATCAGAATGTGGCCAGTTGGTCAGTTTCTGGTTGCTATGTCAGACTGTGGACAGTTGGTCATTTTCGGGTTACTAGGTCAGAATGTGGTCAGTTGCTCAGTTGCTCGCTGCTCGGTGAGACTGTGGTCAGTTGGTCAGTTTCAAGTTTCTAGGTCACATTATGATCAGTTGATCATTTTCGGGTTGTCTCGGTTAGACTGTGGTCAGTAGCTCAGTTTCTGGTTTCTAGGTCAGACTATGCTCAGCTCTTCAGTTTCTGGTTTCTAGGTCAGAATGTGGTCAGTTAGTCAATTTATGGTTTCTCGGTCAGACTGTGGTCAGTTGCTCAGTTACTGGCTGCTCGGTAAGACTGTGGTCAGTTGGTCAATTTCTGGTTTCTAGGTCAGACTGTTGTCAGTTGGTCAGTTTCGGGTTGCTAGATCAGTCTGAGGTCAGTTTGGCAGTTTCTGTTTGCTAGGTCAGAATGTGGCCAGTTGGTCAGTTTCTGGTTGCTAGGTCAGACTGTGGTCAGTTGGTCAGTTTCTGGTTCCTAGATCAGTATGAGTTCAGTTTGCAGGTTCTGGTTTCTAGGTCAGACTGGTCAGACGGTCAGTTTCTGGTTTCTAGGTCAGACTGAGGTGAGTTGGTCGGTTACTGATTTCTAGGTCAGACTGTGGTCAGTTGGTCAGTTTCGGGTTGCTAGGTCAGACTGTGGTCAGTTGGTCAGTTTCTGATTTCTACGTCAGATTGTGGTCAGTTGCTCAGTTTCGGGTTTCGAGGTCAGACTGCGGAGAGTTGGTCAGTTACTGGTTGCCAGATCAGAATGTGGCCAGTTGGTCAGTTTCTGGTTGCTATCTCAGACTGTGGTCAATTGGTCAGTTTCTGTTTCTAGATCACACTGTGATCAGTTGGACAGTTTGAGGTTGTCTCGGGTAAACTGTGACCAGTTCTTCAGTTTCTGGTTTCTAGGTCAGTCTGTAGTCAGTTGGTCAGTTTCTGGTTCCAAGGTCAGACTGTAGTCAGTTGGTCAGTTACTGGTTGCAAGGTCAGACTGTGGTCAGTTGGTCAGTTTCTGGTATTTTCGGTCAGACTGTGGTCAGCTGGTCAATTTCAGGTTTCGAGGTCAGACTGTGGTCAGTTGGTCAATTTCTGCTTTCAAGATCAGTCTGTGGTCAGTTGGTCATTTTCGGGTTACTAGGTCAGAATGTGGTCAGTTGCTCAGTTACTCGCTGCTCGGTCAGACTGTGGTCAGTTGGTCAGTTTCAAGTTTCTAGGTCACACTATGGTCAGTTGGTCAGTTTCGGGGTGTCTCGGTTAAACTGTGGTCAGTAGCTCAGTTTCTGGTTTCTAGGTCAGACTATGCTCAGCTCTTCAGTTTCTGGTTTCTAGGTCAGAATGTGGTCAGTTAGTCAGTTTATGGTTTCTCGGTCAGACTGTGGTCAGTTGCTCAGTTACTGGCTGCTCGGTAAGACTGTGGTCAGTTGGTCAATTTCTGGTTTCTAGGTCACACTGTGCTCAGTTGGTCAGTTTCTGGTTTCTAACTCAGACTGTGGTCAGTTGGTCAGTTTTTGGTTTCTAGTTCAGACTGTGGTCAGTTGGTCAATTTCTGATTTCTAGGTCATACTGTGTTCAGTTGGTCAGTTTCTGGTTCCGAGGTCAGACTGTGGTCAGTTGGCCATTTCTGCTTTCTACGTCAGATTTTTATCCGTTGCTCAGTTTCGGCTTTCTAACTCAGACTGTGGTCAGTTGGTCAGTTTTTGGTTTCCCGGTCAGACTGTGGTCAGTTGGTCAGTTTTTGGTTTCTAATACAGACTGTGGTCAGTTGGTCAATTTCTGATTTCTAGGTCATACTGTGGTCAGTTGGTCAGTTTCTGGTTTCTAGGTCAGACTGTGGGCAGTTGGTCAGTTATTGGTTGCTAGGTCAGACTGTGGTCATTTCTTCAGTTTATGGTTTCTCGGTCAGAATGTGGTCAGTTGCTCAGTTACTGGTTGCTCGGTCAAACTGTGGTCAGTTTGGACAGTTTCTGGTATCTAGGTCACAATGTTATCAGTTGGTCAGTTTCGGGTTGTCTCGGTTAGATTGAGATCAGTTCTTCAGTTTCTGGTCTCTAGATCAGTCTGTGGTCACTTGGTTAGTTTCTCGTTACTAGTTAAGTCTGTGGTCAGTTGGTCAGTTTCTGGTTTGTCGGTCTGACTGTGATCAGTTGTTCAGTTTTTGTATTCCAGGTCAGACTGTGGTCAGTTGGTCAGTTTCGGGTTTCTATTTCAGACTGTGGTCTATTGGTCAGTTTCTGTTTCTAGGTCAGACTGCGCTCTGTTGGTAAGTTTCTGGATTCTAGGTCAGACTGAGGTGTGTTGGTCGGTTACTGATTTCTAGGTCAGACTGTGGTCTGTTGGTCAGTTTCTGGTTTCTAGGTCAGACTGTGGTCAGTTGGTCAGTTTCGGGTTGCTAGGTCAGACTGTGGTCAGTTGGTCAGTTTCTGATTTCTACGTCAGATTGTGGTCAGTTGCTAAGTTTCGGGATTCGAGGTCAGACTGCGGAGAGTTAGTCAGTTACTGGTTGCCAGATCAGAATGTGGCCAGTTGGTCAGTTTCTGGTTGCTATGTCAGACTGTGGTCAGTTGGTCAGTTTCTGGTTCCTAGGTCAGTTTGAGGTCTGTTTGTCAGGCTCTGGTTTCTAGGTCATACTGTGGTCAGTTGGTCAGTTTCTGGTTTCTTGGTTAGACTGTGGTCTGTTGCTGAGTTTCTGGTTTCTAGGACAGAAAGTGGTCAGTTGGTCAGATTCTGGTTTTTAAGTCAGACTATGGACAGTTGGTCAATTTCTGGTTTCTAGTCCATACTGTGGTCCGTTGGTCAGTTACTGCTTGCAAGGTCAGACTGTGGTCAGTTGCTCAGTTTCTGGTATTCTCGTTCAGACTGTGGTCAACTGGTCAATTTCAGGTTTCTATGTCTAAATGTGGTCAGTTGGTCAGTTCCTGAGTCTTAGGTTAGATTGTGGTCAGTTGGTTAGTTTCGGGTTGCTAGGTCTGACTGTGGCCAGTTGGTCAGATTCTAGTTCCGAGGTCAGACTGGGGTCAGTTAGTCAGTTTCTTGTTCCGAGGTCAGACTGTTGTCAGTTGGTCAGTTTCGGGTTGCTAGATCAGTCTGAGGTCAGTTTGGCAGTTTCTGTTTGCTAGGTCAGAATGTGGTCAGTTGGTCAGTTTCTGGTTGCTAGGTCAGACTGTGGTCAGTTGGTCAGTTTCTGGTTCCTAGATCAGTATGAGTTCAGTTTGCAGTTTCTGGTTACTAGGTCAGACTGTGTTCAGACGGTCAGTTTCTGGTTTCTAGGTCAGACTGCGCTCGGTTGGTAAGTTTCTGGATTCTAGGTCAGACTGAGGTGAGTTGGTCGGTTACTGATTTCTAGGTCAGACTGTGGTCAGTTGGTCAGTTTCGGGTTGCTAGGTCAGACTGTGGTCAGTTGGTCAGTTTCTGATTTCTACGTCAGATTGTGGTCAGTTGCTCAGTTTCGGGTTTCGAGGTCAGACTGCGGAGAGTTGGTCAGTTACTGGTTGCCAGATCAGAATGTAGCCAGTTGGTCAGTTTCTGGTTGCTATGTCAGACTGTGGTCAGTTGGTCAGTTTCTGGTTCCTAGGTCAGTTTGAGGTCAGTTTGTCAGGTTCTGGTTTCTAGGACAGACTGTGGTCAGTTGGTCAGTTTCTGGTTTTTTGGTTAGACTGTGGTGGTCTGTTGGTGAGTTTCTGGTTTCTAGGACAGAATGTGGTCAGTTGGTCAGATTCTGGTTTTTAAGTCAGACTGTGGTCAGTTGGTCAGTTTCTGGTTTCTATGCCATACTTTGGTCAGTTGGTCAGTTACTGATTGCAACGTCAGATTGTGGTCAGTTGCTCAGTTTCTGGTATTTTCGGTCAGACTTTAGTCAACTGGTCAATTTCAGGTTTCTAGGTCTAAATGTGGTTAGTTGGTCAGTTTCTAGTTGCTAGGTTGGACTGTGGTCAGTTGGTTAGTTTCGGGTTGCTAGGTCTGACTGTGGTCAGTTTGTCAGTTTCTGGTTCCGAGGTCAGACTGGGGTCAGTTAGTCAGTTTTTGGTTCCGAGGTCAGACTGTTGTCAGTTGGTCAGTTTCGGGTTGTGAGATCAGTCTGAGGTCAGTTTGGCAGTTTCTGGTTGCTAGGTCAGAATGTGGCCAGTTGGTCAGTTTCTGCTTGCTAGGTCAGACTGTGGTCAGTTGGTCAGTTTCTGGTTCCTAGATCAGTATGAGTTCAGTTTGCAGGTTCTGGTTTCTAGGTCAGACTGTGGTCAGACGGTCAGTTTCTGGTTTCTAGGTCAGACTGCGCTCGGTTGATAAGTTTCTGGATTCTAGGTCAGACTGAGGTGAGTTGGTCGGTTACTGATTTCTAGGTCAGACTGTGGTCAGTTGGTCAGTTTCTGTTTTTTTGGTTAGACTGTGGTGGTCTGTTGGTGAGTTTCTGGTTTCTAGGACAGAATGTGGTCAGTTGGTCAGATTCTGGTTTTTAAGTCAGACTGTGGTCAGTTGGTCAGTTTCTGGTTTCTATGCCATACTGTGGTCAGTTGGTCAGTTAATGCTTGCAAGGTCAGACTGTGGTCAGTTGCTCAGTTTCTGGTATTTTCGGTCAGACTGTGGTCAACTGGTCAATTTCAGGTTTCTAGATCAAAATGTGGTCAGTTGGTCAGTTTCTTGTTGTCTCGGTTAGACTGTGGTCAGTAGCTCAGTTTCAGGTTTCTAGGTCAGACTAAGCTCAGCTCTTCAGTTTCTGGTTTCTAGGTCAGAATGTGGTCAGTTAGTCAATTTCTGGTTTCTCGGTCAGACTGTGGTGAGTTGCTCAGTTACTGGCTGCTCGGTAAGACTGTGGTCAGTTGGACAATTTCTGGTTTCTAGGTCAAACTGTGCTCAGTTGGTCAGTTTCTGGTTTCTAGTTCAGTCTGTGGTCTGTTGCTCAGTTTACTGGTTTCTAGGTCAGACTGTGGTCAGTTGGTCAGTTTCTGTATTCCAATTCAGACACTGGTCAGTTGGTCAGTTTCGGCTTTCTAGTTCAGTCTGTGGTCTGTTGGTCAGTTTCTGGTTTCTAGGTCAGACTGTGGTCAGTTGGTCAGTTTCGGGTTGCGTGGTCAGACTGTGGTCAGTTGGTCAGTTTCTGATTTCTACGTCAGATTGTTGTCAGTTGCTCAGTTTCGGGTTTCGAGGTCAGACTGCGGAGAGTTGGTCAGTTACTGGTTGCCAGATCAGAATGTGGCCAATTGGTCAGTTTCTGGTTGCTATGTCAGACTGTATTCAGTTGGTCAGTTTCTGGTTCCTAGGTCAGTTTGAGGTCAGTTTGTCAGTTTCTGGTTTCTAGGTCAGACTATGGTCAGTTGGTCAATTTCTGGTTTCGAGGCCATACTGTGGTCCGTTGGTCAGTTACTGCTTGCAAGGTCAGACTGTGGTCAGTTGCTCAGTTTCTGCTATTCTCGTTCAGACTTTGGTCAACTGGTCAATTTCAGGTTTCTAGGTCTAAATGTGGTCAGTTGGTCAGTTTCTGGTTGCTAGGTTAGATTGTGGTCAGTTGGTTAGTTTCGGTTTGCTAGCTCTGACTGTGGTCAGTTGGTCTGTTTCTAGTTCCGAGGTCAGACTGGGGTCAGTTAGTCAGATTCTTGTTCCTAGGTCAGATTGTCGTCAATTGGTCAATTTCTGTTTCCTCGGTCATACTGTGGTCAATTGGTCAGCTTCTGGTTCTGAGGTCAGACTGTGGTCAGTTGGTTTGTTTCGGGTTGCTCGGTCAGACTTTGGTCAGTTGGTCAGTTTCTGGTTTCTACGTTAGATTTTGGTCAGTTGCTCAGTTTTGGCTTGCTAGGTCAGACTGCGGACAGTTGGTCAGTTTCTTGTTGCTTGGTCAGACTGTGACCAGTTTGTCAGTTTCTGGTTGCTCAGTCAGACTGTGGTCAGTTGGTCAAATTCAGGTTCCTGGGTCAGTCTAATGTCAGTTTTTCAGTATCTGCTTTCTTGGTGGAACTAAGGTCAGTTGGTCAGTTTCTGGTTTCTAGGTCAGACTGTGCTCAGTTGGTCAGTTTCTGGTTTCTAGGTCAGACTGTGCTCCGTTCTTCAGTTTCTGGTTTCTAGATCAGACTGTGTTCAGACGGTCAGTTTCTGGTTTCTCGGTCAGACTGCGCTCGGTTGGTAATTTTCTGGATTCTAAGTCAGACTGAGGTGAGTTGGTCGGTTACTGATTTCTAGGTCAGACTGTGGTCAGTTGGTCAGTTTCGGGTTGCTTGGTCAGAATGTGGTCAGTTGGTCAGTTTCTGATTTCTACGTCAGATTGTGGTCAGTTGCTCAGTTTCGGGTTTGGAGGTCAGACTGCGGAGAGTTGGTCAGATACTGGTTGCCAGATCAGAATGTGGCCAGTTGGTCAGTTTCTGGTTGCTATTTCAGTTTGAGGTCAGTTTGTCAGGTTGTGGTTTCTAGGTCAGACTGTGGTCAGTGGGTCAGTTTCTGATTTCTACGTCAGATTGTGGTCAGTAGCTCAGTTTCGGGTTTGGAGGTCAGACTGCGGAGAGTTGGTCAGATGCTGGTTGCCAGATCAGAATGTGGTCAGTTGGTCAGTTTCTGGTTCCTAGGTCAGTTTGAGGTCAGTTTGTCAGGTTGTGGTTTCTAGGTCAGACTGTGGTCAGTTGGTCAGTTTCTGGTTTTTTGGTTAGACTGTGGTCTGTTGGTGAGTTTCTAGTTTCTAAGACAGAATGTGGTCAGTTGGTCAGATTCTGGTTTTTAAGTCAGACTGTGGTCAGTTGGTCAGTTTCTGGTTTCTAGGCCATACTGTGGTCAGTTGGTCAGTTACTGCTTGCAAGGTCAGACTGTGGTCAGTTGCTCAGTTTCTGGTATTTTCGGTCAGACTGTGGTCAACTGTTCAATTTCAGGTTTCTAGGTCTAAATGTGGTTAGTTGGTCAGTTTCTAGTTGCTAGGTTGGACTGTGGTCAGTTGGTTAGTTTCGGGTTGCTAGGTGTGACTGTGGTCAGTTTGTCAGTTTCTGGTTCCGAGGTCAGACTGGGGTCAGTTAGTCAGTTTCTGGTTCCGAGGTCAGACTTTTGTCAGTTGGTCAGTTTCGGGTTGCTAGATCAGTCTGAGGTCAGTTTGGCAGTTTCTGGTTGATCGGTCAGAATGTGGCCAGTTGGTCAGTTTCTGCTTGCTAGGTCAGACTGTGGTCAGTTGGTCAGTTTCTGGTTCCTAGATCAGTATGAGTTCAGTTTGCAGGTTCTGATTTCTAGGTCAGACTGTGGTCAGACGGTCAGTTTCTGGTTTCTAGGTCAGACTGCGCTCGGTTGATAAGTTTCTGGATTTTAGGTCAGACTGAGGTGAGTTGGTCGGTTACTGATTTCTAGGTCAGACTGTGGTCAGTTGGTCAGTTTCGGGTTGCTAGGTCAGACTGTGGTCAGTTGGTCAGTTTCTGATTTCTACGTCAGATTGTGGTCAGTTGCTCAGTTTCGGGTTTCGAGGTCAGACTGCGGAGAGTTGGTCAGTTACTGGTTGCCAGATCAGAATGTGGCCAGTTGGTCAGTTTCTGGTTGCTATGTCAGACTGTGGTCAGTTGGTCAGTTTCTGGTTCCTAGGTCAGTTTGAGGTCAGTTTGTCAGGTTCTGGTTTCTAGGGCAGACTGTGGTCAGTTGGTCAGTTTCTCGTTTTTTGGTTAGACTGTGGTCTGTTGATGAGTTTCTGCTTTCTAGGACAGGATGTGGTCAGTTGGTCAGATTCTGGTTTTTAAGTCAGACTGTGGTCAGTTGCTCAGTTTCTGGTATTTTCGGTCAGACTGTGGTCAACTGGTCAATTTCAGGTTTCTAGGTCTAAATGTGGTTAGTTGGTCAGTTTCTGGTTGCTAGGTTGGACTGTGGTCAGTTGGTTAGTTTCGGGTTGCTAGGTCTGACTGTGGTCAGTTTATCAGTTTCTGGTTCCGAGGTCAGACTGGGGTCAGTTAGTCAGTTTCTGGTTCCGAGGTCAGACTGTTGTCAGTTGGTCAGTTTCTGGATTCCATGTCAGATTGTGGTCAGCTGCTCAGTTTCGGGTTTCTAGGTCATACTGAGGTCAGTTGGTCGGTTTTTGTTTCTAGGTCAGACTCTGGTCAGTTGGTCAGTTTTGGGTTGCTAGGTTAGACTGTCGTCAGTTGGTCAGTTTCGGGTTTCTCGGTCAGACTGCGGTCAACTGGTCAATTTCAGGTTACTAGGTCTAAATGTGGTCAGTTGGACAGTTTCTGTTTACTCGATCATTCTGTGGTCAGTTGGTCAGTTTCTGGTGTCTAGGTCAGACTGTGATCAGTTGCTCAGTTTTTGGTTTCTAGCTCAGAATATGGTTATTTCTTCAGTTTCTTTTTTCTAGGTCAGAATTTCATCAGTTGCTCAGTTACTGCTGCTCGGTCAGCCTTTGGTCAGCTTGTCAGTTTCTCGTTTCTAGTTTACACTGTGGTCAGTTGGTCAGTTTCGAGTTGTCTCGGTTAGACTGTGACAGTTTTTCAGTTTCTGGTTTCGAGGATAGTCTATGGTTAGTTGGTCAGTTTTTGGTTTCTAGGTCAGATTGTGGTCAGTAGGTCAGTGTATTTTTGTTTCGGTCAGACTGTGGTCAGTTGGTAATTTTCTGGTTTGTAGGTCAGACTATGGTCAGTTGGTCAGTTTCAGGTTTCAAGGTCAGACTGTGGTCAGTTGGTGATTTTCTGCTTTCTAGGTCAGACTGTGGTCAGTTGATCAGTTCGTCGTTTTTAGTTCAGACAGTGGTCAGTTGGTTAGTTTCTGGTTCCAAGGTCAGTCTGAGGTCAGTTGGTCAGTTTCTGGTTTCTTGTTTAGACTGTGGTCTGTTGGTCAGTTTCTGGTTCCGAGGACAGAATGTGGTCATTTGGTCAGATTATGGTTTCTAAGTCAGTCTGTGGTCAGTTGGTCAGTTTTAGGTTCCTGGTTCAGTCTGAGGTCAGTTTTTCAGTTTGTGGTTTCTAGGAGAGATTGTGGTCAGTTGGTCAGTTTCTGTTTTCTAGGTCAGACTCTGCTCAGTTGGTCAGTTTCTGGTTTCTAGGTCAGACTGGGTTATTTGGTCAGTTAGAGGTTGCTAGGTCAGACTGCGGTCAGTTGATCAGTTTCTGGTATTTTTGGTCAGAATGTGGTCAGCTGGTCAATTTAAGTTTTCGAGGTCAGACTGTGGTCAGTTGGTCAATTTCTGGTTTCAAGGTCAGTTTGTGGTCAATTGGTCAGTTTCGGGTTACTAGGTCAGAATATGGGCAGTTGCTCATTTTCTCGCTGCTCGGTCAGACTGTGGTCAGTTGGTCAGTTTCACGTTTCTTGCTCACACGGTGGTCAGTTGGTCAGTTTCGGTTGTCTCTGTTAGACTGTGATCAGTTCTTCAGTTTCTGGTTTATCGATCAGTCTGTGATCTGTTGGTCAGTTTCTGGTTTCTAGGTAAGACTGTGGTCAGTAGCTCAGTTTCTGATTTCTAGCTCAGACTATGCTCAGCTCTTCAGTTTCTGGTTTCTAGGTCAGACTGAGGTCAGTTGGTCAGTTTCTTGTTTCTACGTCAGATTGTGGTTAGTTGCTCAGTTTCGGCTTTCTCGTTCAGACTGCGGAATGTTGGTCAGTTACTGGTTGCTAGGTCAGACTGTGGCCAGTTGGTCAGTTTCTGGTTGCTCGGTCAGACTGTGGTCAGTTGGTAAGTTTCAGGTTCCTGGTTCAGTCTGAGGTCAGTTTGTCAGTTTCTGTTTTCTTGGTGAGAATGTGGTCAGTTGGTCAGTTTCTCGTTTCTCGGTCAGACTGTGCTCAGTTGGTCTGTTTCTGGTTGCTAGGTCGGACTGTGGTCAGTTGGTCAGTTGCTGATATTTTCGGTCAGACTGTGGTCAGCTGGTCAGTTTCAATTTTCGAGGTCAGACTGTGGTCAGTTGGTCAGTTTCTGGTTTCAAGGTCAGTCTGTGGTCAGTTGGTAAGTTCCAGGTTATTAGGTCAGAATGTGGTCAGTTGCTTAGTTACTGGCTGCTCGGTAAGACTGTGGTCAGTTGGTCAATTTCTGGTTTCTAGTTCACACTGTGCTCAGTTGGTCAGTTTCTGGTTTCTAAGTCAGACTGTGGTCAGTTGGTCAGTTTTTGGTTTCTCGGTCAGACTGTGGTCAGTTGGTCAGTTTCTGGTTTCTAGTTCAGACTGTGGTCAGTTGGTCAGTTTCTGGTTCCGAGGCCAAACCGTGGTCAGTTGGTCAGTTTCTATGCTCTATGTCAGATTGCAATCAGTTGCTCAGTTTTGGCTTTCTAGGTCAGACTGCGACAGTTGGTCAGTTACTGGTTGCTAGGTTAGTCTGTGACCAGTTTGTCAGTTTCTGGTTCCTAGGTCAGTCTGAGGTCAGTTTGTCAGTTTCTGGTTTCTAGGTGAGACTGTGGTCAGTTGGTCAGTTTCTGGTTTCGAGGTCAGACTGTGCTCGGTTGGTCCGTTTCTGGTTTCCAAGTCAGACTGTGGTCAGTTGGTCAGTTACTGGTTGCTGGTCAGACTGTGGTCATTACTTGAGTTTCGTTTTTCTCGGTCAGAATGTGGTCAGTTGGTCAGTTTCTGGTTTGTCGGTCAGACTGTGATCAGTTGGTCAGTTTCTGTATTCCAATTCAGACTGTGGTCAATTGGTCAGTTTCTGGCTTCTAGTTCAGACTGTGGTCTGTTGGTCAGCTTCTGGTTTCTAGATCAGACTGTGGTCAGTTGTTCAGTTTTTGGTGTCGAGGTCAGACTGCGCTCAGCTCTTCAGTTTATGGTTTCTAGGTCAGAATATGGCCAGTTAGCCAGTTTCTGGTAGCTAGGTCAGACTGTGGTCAGTTGGTCAGATTCTGGTTTCTAGGTCAGTCTGTGGTCAGTTGGTCAGTTTCGAGTTTCTAGGTCAGACTGAGGTCAGTTGCTCAGTATTTCGTTTCCAGGTCAGACTGTGGTCGTTTCTTCATTATTTGTTTTCTAGGTCAAAATGTGGTCATTTGCTCAGTTACTGGCTGCTCGGTCAGACTGTGGTCAATTGGTCAGTTTCTGTTTCTAGATCTCACTGTGATCAGTTGGACAGTTTGAGGTTGTCTCTGGTAAAGTGTGACCAGATCTTTAGTTTCTGGTTCCTATGTCAGACTGTGGTCAGTTGGTCAGTTACTGGTTGCGAGGTCAGACTGTGGTCAGTTGGTCAGTTTCTGGTATTTTCGGTCAGACTGTGGTCAGCTGGTCAATTTCAAGTTTCGACGTCAGACTGTGGTCATTGAATCAATTTCTGCTTTCAAGATCAGTCTGTGGTCAGTTGGTCAGTTTCGGGTTACTAGGTCAGAATGTGGTCAGTTGCTCAGTTACTCGCTGCTCGGTCAGACTGTGGTCAGTTGGTCAGTTTCGAGTTGTCTCGGTTAGACTGTGGTCAGTAGCTCAGTTTCTGGTTTCTAGGTCAGACTATGCTCAGCTCTTCAGTTTCTGGTTTCTAGGTCAGACTGTGGTCAGTTAGTCAATTTCTGGTTTCTCGGTCAGACTGTGGTCAGTTGCTCAGTTACTGGCTGCTCGGTAAGACTGTGGTCAGTTGGTCAATTTCTGGTTTCTAGGTCACACTGTGCTCAGTTGGTCAGTTTCTGGTTTCTAACTCAGACTGTGATCAGTTGGTCAATTTCTGGTTTCTAGGTCACACTGTGCTCAGTTGGACAGTTTCTGGTTTCTAACTCAGACTGTGGTCAGTTGGTCAGTTTTTGGTTTCTCGGTCAGACTGTGGTCAGTTGGTCAGTTTCTGGTTTCTAGTTCAGACTGTGGTCAGTTGGTCAATTTCTGATTTCTAGGTCATACTGTGGTCAGTTGGTCAGTTTCTGGTTCCGAGGTAAGACTGTAGTCAGTTGGTCAGTTTCGGATTGCTAGATCAGTCTGAGGTCAGTTTGGCAGTTTCTGGTTGCTAGGTCAGAATGTGGCCAGTTGGTCAGTTTCTGGTTGCTAGGTCAGACTGTGGTCAGTTGGTCAGTTTCTGGTTCCTAGATCAGTATGAGTTCAGTTTGCAGGTTTTGGTTTCTAGGTCAGACTGTGGTCAGACGGTCAGTTTCTGGTTTCGAGGTCAGACTGCGCTCGGTTGGTAAGTTTCTGGATTCTTGGTCAGACTGAGGTGAGTTGGTCGGTTACTGATCTCTAGGTCAGACTGTGGTCAGTTGGTCAGTTTCGGGTTGCTCGGTCAGACTGTGGTCAGTTGGTCAGTTTCTGGATTCCATGTAAGATTGTGGACAGCTGCTCAGTTTCGGGTTTCTAGATCATACTGAGGTCAGTTGGTCGGTTTCTGTTTCTAGGTCAGACTCTGGTCAGTTGGTCAGTTTCGGGTTGCTAGGTCAGACTCTGGTCAGTTGGTCAGTTTCGGGTTTCTAGGTCAGACTGCGGACAGTTGGTCAGTTACTGGTTGCAAGATGAGAATGTGGTCAGTTGGACAGTTTCTGTTTCCTCGGTCAGTCTGTGGTCAGTTGGTCATTTTCTGGTGTCTACGTCAAACTGTGGTCAGTTGCTCAGTTTTTGGTTTCTAGCTCCGAATATGGTTATTTCTTCAGTTTCTTTTTTCTAGATCAGAATGTCATCAGTTGCTCAGTTACTACTGCTCGGTCAGACTGTGGTCAGCTTGTCAGTTTCTCGTTTCTAGGTTACACTGTGGTCAGTTGGTCAGTTTCGAGTTGTCTCGGTTAGACTGTGACAGTTCTTCAGTTTCTGGTTTCGAGGTTAGTCTATGGTCAGTTGTTCAGTTTTTGGTTTCTAGGTCAGATTGTGGTCAGTTGGTCAGTTTCTGTTTGTTTCGGTCAGACTGTGGTCAGTTGGTCAGTTTCTGTTTTCTAGGTCAGACTATGGTCAGTTGGTCAGTTTCAGGTTTCAAGGTCAGAATGTGGTCAGATGGTGAGTTTCTGCTTTCTAGGTCAGCATGTGGTCAGTTGATCAGTTCGTCGTTTTTAGTTCAGACAGTGGTCAGTTGGTTAGTTTCTGGTTCCTAGGTCAGTCTGAGCTCAGTTGCTCAGTTTCAGGTTTCTTGTTTAGACTGTGGTCTGTTGGTCAGTTTCTGGTTCCGAGGACAGAATGTGGTCAGTTGGTCAGATTATGGTTTCTAAATCAGACTGTGGTCAGTTGGTCAGTTTCTGTTTTCTAGGCTAGACTGTTGTCAGTTGGTCAGTTACTGGTTGCAAGGTCAGACTGTGGTCAGTGCTCAGTATCTGGTACTATCGGTCAGACTGTTGTCAACTGGTCAATTTAAGGTTTCTAGGTCTAAATGTGATCAGTTGGTCAGTTTCTGGTTCCTAGGTCAGACTGAGATCAGTTGGTCAGTTACTGGTTGCGAGGTCAGACTGTGGTCAGTTGGTCAGTTTCTGTTTCCTAGGCGAGACTGTAGTCACTTGGTGAGTTTCTGGTTTCTAGGTCAGACTGTGGTCACTTCGTCAGTTTCTGGTTTCTCCTTCAGAATGTGGTCAGTTGGTCAATTTCTAGTTTCTAGGTCAGACTGTGGTCAGTTGGTCAGTTACGGGTTACTAGGTCAGAATGTGGTCAGTTGCTCAGTTACTCGCTGCTTGGTCAGACTGTGGTCAGTTGGTCAGTGTCAAGTTTCTAGGTCACACTGTGGTCAGTTGGTCAGTTTCGGTTGTCTCGGTTAGACTGTGATCAGTCCTTCAGTTTCTGGTTTCCATGTCAGTCTGTTGTCAGTTGGTCGGTTTCGTGTTGCGAGGTCAGACTATAGTCAGTTGGTCAGTTTCTGGTTTTAGGTCAGTATGAGATCAGTTTGCAGGTTCTGATTTCCAGGTGAGATTGTGGTCAGTTAGTCAGTTTCTGGTTTCTATGTCAGACTGCGCTCAGTTGGTCAGTTTCTGGTTTCTAGGTCAGACGAAGTCAACTGGTCAGTTTCTGATTTCTAGGTCAGACTTTGGTCAGTTGGCCACTTTCTGGATTGGTCGTCAGATTGTGGTCAGTTGCTCAGTTTCGGGTTTCTAGGTCAGACTGCGGACAGTTGGTCAGTTACCGGTTGCTATGTCAGAATGTGGCCAGTTGGTCAGTTTTTGGTTGCTAGATCAAACTGTGGTCAGTTGGCCAGGTTCTGGTTTCTCGGTCAGTCTGAGGTCAGTTGGTCAGATTCTGGTTTCTAAGTCAGACTGTGGTCAGTTGGTCCGTTTCTGGCTTCTAAGCCAGATTGTGGTCAGTTGGTCCGTTACTGGTTGCAAGGTCTGACTGTGGTCAGTTGGTCAGTTTCTGGTATTCTCGGTCAGACTGCGGTCAACTGGTCAATTTCTGGTTTCTAGGTCTAAATGTGGTCAGTTGGTCAGTTTCTTTTTCCTAGATCAGTCTGTGGTCAGTTGGTCAATTTCTGGTTTCTAGCTCAGACTGTGGTTATTTCTTCAGTTTCTGTTACCTTGGTCAGAATGTCGTCAGTTGCTCAGTTACTGCTGCTCGGTCAGACTGTGGTCAGCTGGTTAGTTTCTGGTTTCTAGTTCACACTATGGTCAGTTGGTCAGTTTCGAGTTGTCTCGGTAAAACTGTGACAGTTCTTCAGTTTCTGGTTTCGAGGTTAGTCTATGGTCAGTTGGTCACTTTCGGGTTCCTAGGTTAGACTATGGTCAGTTGGTCAGTTTCTGGTTTCTAGGTCAGACTGTGGTCAGTTGGTCAGTTTCTGGTTTCTTGGTTAGGCTGTGGTCTGTTGGTCACTTTCTGGTTTCTCGGACAGAATGTGGTCAGTTGGTCAGTTTCTGTTTTCCATGTCAGACTGTGATCAGTTGGTCAGGTTCTGGTTTCTAGGCCAGACTGTGGTCAGTTGGTCAATTACTGGTTGCAAGGTCAGACTGTGGTCAGTTGCTCAGTTTCTGATTTTCTCGGTCAGACTGTGGTCAACTGGTCAATTTCAGGTTTCTAGGTCTAAATGTGGTCAGTTGTTCAGTTTCTGGTTGCTAGGTCAGACTGTGGTCAGTTGATCAGTTACTGGCTGCTCGGACAGACTGTGGTCAGTTGGTCAGTTTCTGGTTTCTAGGTCAGACTGTGGTCACTTCGTCAGTTTCTGGTTTCTAGTTCAGACTGTGGTCAATTGGTCAATTAAAGGTTTCTAGGTCATACAGTGTTCATTTGGGCAGTTTCTTGTTGCTCGGTCAGACTGCGGTCGTTGTTCAGTTTATGGTAATCTCGCTCAGACTGTGGTCAGCTGGTCAATTTCAGGTTTCTATGTTAGACTGTGGTGAGTTGGTCAGTCTCTATTTCAGAGGTCAGTCTGTGGTCAATTGGTCAGTTTCGGGATTCGAGTTCAGACTGTGGTCCATTGCTCAGTTTATGGTTTCTTGGTCAGACTGTGGTAATTTCTTCAGTTTCCGGTTCCTCGGTCAGTCTGAGCTCAGTTTGTCAGTTTCTGGTTTCTTGGTCAGACTGTGGTCAGTTGGTCAGTTTCTGGTTTCTTGGTCAGAATGTGGACAGTTGGTCAGATTCTGGTTGTTTCAGTCAGACTGTGGTCAGTTGGTCAGTTACTGTTTACTAAGTCAGACTGTGGTTGTTGGTCAGTTTCTGGTATTCTCGGTCAGACTGTGGTCAGCTGGTCAATTTCAGGTTTCTAGGTCAGACTGTGGTCAATTGGTCAGTTTCTGATTGCGAGGTCAGACTGTGTTCAGTTCGTCAATTTCTGCTTTCTAGGTCAGAATTTGGTCAGTAGGTCAGTTTCTGGTTTCTAGTTCAGACTGTGGTCAGTTGGTCAGTTTCTGGTTCCTAGGTCAGACTGTGTTCAGTTGGTCAATTTCTGGTTTCTAGGTCAGACTGTGGTCAGTTGGTCATTTTCTGGTTCCTAGGTCAGACTGTGTTCATTTTATCAATTTCTGGTTCCTAGTTCAGCCTGTGTTCAGTTGGTCAATTTCTGTTTTCTAGGTCATACAGTGGTCAATTAGTCAGTTCCTGGTTCCGAGGTCAGACTGTGGTCAGTTGGTCAGTTTCGGGTTGCTACGTTAGATTCTGGTCAGTTAGACAGTTTCTGGTTTCTCCGTCAGATTGTGGTCAGTTGCTCAGTTTCGGCTTTTTAGTTCAGACTGCAGACAGTTGGTCAGTTACTGTTGCTAGGTCAGACTGTGGCCAGTTGGTCAGTTTCTAGTTGTTCGGTCAGACTGTGCTCAGTTGGTCAGTTTCAGGTTCCTGGGTCAGTCTGAGGTCAGTTTTTCAGTTTGTGGTTTCTAGGTGAGGTGAGACTGTAGTCATTTAGTCAATTTCAGGTTTCTTGATCAGACTGTGGTCAGTTGGTCAGTTTCTGGTTGTCTCGGTCAGATTGTGGTCAGTTGGTCAGTTTCTGGTTCCAAGGTCAGACTGTGGTCAGTTGTACAGTTATGGTTTCTCTATCAGACTCTGGTCAGTTGGTCAGTTTCAAGGCTCCTAGGTCAGACTGTTATCAGTTGGTCAGTTTCTGGTTCTCACGTCGGAGTGTGGTCAGTTGGTCATTTTGTGGTTTCTAGGTCAGACTGTGGTCAATTGCTATGATTCGCATTGTCTCGGTCAAAGTGTGGTCATTTGGTCAGATTCGGGTTTCTAATTCAGGCTGTGGTCAATTGTTCAGTTTCTGGTTCAGAGGTCAGACTGTGGTCAGTTGGTCATTTTCTGGTTCCGAGGTCAGACTGTAGTCAGTTGGTCAGTTTCTGGTTTCTAGTTCAGACTATGGTCAGTTGCAATGTTTTGAGTTGTCTCAGTCAGACTCTGGTCAGTTGGTAAATTTCTGGTTTTTTGTCATACTGTGGTCATTTGGTCAGTTTCTGGTTCCTAGGTCAGGCTGTGGTCAGTTGGTCAGTTTCTTGTTTCTGCGTCAAATTGTGGCCTGTTGCTCAGTTTCGGCTTTCTCCTTCAGACTGCGGAAAGTTGGTCAGTTACTGGTTGCTAGGTCAGACTGTGGCCTGTTGGTCAGTTTCTGGTTGCTCGGTCAGACTGTGGTCAGTTGGTCAGTTGCAGGTTCCTGGGTCAGTCTAAGGTCAGTTTGTCAGTTTCTGGTTTCTAGGTGAGACTGTGGTCAGTTGGTCAGTTTCTGGTTTCTAGGTCAGACTGTGGTCAGTTGGTCAGTTTCTGGTTTCTAGTTCAGACTGTAGTCAGTTGGTCAATTTGTGTTTTCTAGGTCATACAGTGGTCAATTAGTCAGTTTCTGGTTCCGAGGTCAGATTGTGGTCAGTTGGTCAGTTTCTGGTTGCTCGTTCAGACTGTGGTCAGTTGGTCAGTTTCAGGTTCCTGGGTCCGTCTGAGGTCAGTTTGTCAGTTTCTGGTTTCTAGGTGAGACTGTGGTCAGTTGGTCAGATTCTGGTTTCTCGGTCAGACTGTGGTCAGTTGGTCAGTTTCTGGTTTCTAGTTCAGACTGTAGTCAGTTGGTCAATTTGTGTTTTCTAGGTCATACAATGGTCAATTAGTCAGTTTCTGGTTCCGAGGTCAGATTGTGGTCAGTTGGTCAGTTTCTGGTTTCTCCGTCAGATTGTGGTCAGTTGCTCAGTTTCGGCTTTCAAGGTCAGAATGCGGACAGTTGGTCAGTTACCTTTGCTAGGTCAGACTGTGGCCAGTTGGTCAGTTTCTAGTTGCTCGTTCAGACTGTGGTCAGTTGGTCAGTTTCAGGTTCCTGGGTCCGTCTGAGGTCAGTTTGTCAGTTTCTGGTTTCTAGGTGAGACTGTGGTCAGTTGGTCAGTTTCTGGTTTCTAGGTCAGACTGTGGTCAGTTGGTCAGTTTCTGGTTGTCTCGGTCAGACTGTGGTCAGTTGGTCATTTTCTGGTTCCTAGGTCAGACTGTAGTCAGTTGGTCAGTTTCTGGTTTCTAGGTCAGACTGTGGTCAGATGGTCAGTTTCTGGTTTATAATTCAGACTATGGTCAGTTGCAATGTTTTGCGTTGTCTCGGTCAGAGTGTGGTCATTTGGTAAAAATCTGGCTTCTAGTTCATACTGTTGTAATTTGGTCAGTTTCTGGTTCCTAGGTCAGACTGTGGTCAGTTGGTCAGTTTATTGTTACTACGTCAAATTGTGGTCTGTTGCTCAGTTTCGGCTTTCTAGGTCAGTCTGCGGAAAGTTGGTCAGTTACTGTTTGCTAGGTCAGACTGTGGCCAGTTGGTCAGTTTCTGGTTGCTCGGTCAGACTGTGGTCAGTTGGTCAGTTACTGGTTCCTAGGTCAGACTGCGGTCAGTTGGTCAGTTTCTTGTTACTACGTCAAATTGTGGTCTCTTGCTCAGTTTCGGCTTTCAAGGTCAGACTGTGGTCAGTTGGTCAGTTTCTGGTTTGTCGGTTAGAATTTGATCAGTTGGTCATTTTCTGTATTCCAGGTCAGACTGTGGTCAGTTGGTCAGATTATGGTTTCTAATTCAGACTGTGATCAGTTGGTCAGTTTCTGGTTTCTAGGTCAGTCTGTTGTCAGTTGGTCAGATTCTGGTTTCTAAATCAGACTGTGGTCAGTTGGTCAGTTTCTGGATTCTAATCAGACTGTGGTCAGTTGGTCCGTTACCGGTTGCTAGGTCAGACTGTGTTAATTTCTTCAGCTTCTGGTTTCTCGGTCAGAATGTGGTTAGTGGCTCAGTTACTGGCTGCTCGGTCAAACTGTGGTCAGTTGGTCAGTTTTTGGTTTCTTGGTCACACTGTGGAAAGTTGGTCAGTTTCAGGTTGTCTCGGTTAGATTGTGAGCAGTTCTTCTGTTTCTGGATTTATAGGTCAGTCTGTGGTCAGTTTATGTACTCCAGGTCAGACTGTGGTCAGTTGGTCAGTTTCTGGTTTGTCGGTTAGACTGTGATCAGTTGGTCATTTTCTGTATTCCAGGTCAGACTGTGGTCAGTTGGTCAGATTATGGTTTCTAATTCAGACTGTGATCAGTTGGTCAGTTTCTGGTTTCTAGTTCAGTCTGTCTTCAATTGGTCAATTTCTGTTTTCTCGATCAGAATGTGGTCAGTTGGTCAGTTTCGGGTTGCTAATTCAGACGGTGGTCAGTTGGTCAGTTTCTGATTTGTACTTCAGATTGTAGCCAGTTGCTCAGTTTTGGCTTTCTAGGTCGGACTGCGGGCAGTTGGTCAGTCTCTGGTTGCTAGGTCGGACTGTGGCCAGTTGGTCGTTTTCTGATATTTTCCGTCAATTTGATTTCAGCTGGACAATTTGAGGTTTCTAGTTCAGACTGTGGTCATTTGGTCAATTTCTGGTTTCGAAGTCATACTGTGATCATTTGGTCATTTTCCGTTTCCTAGTTCAGACTGTGTTCAGTTGGTCAGTTACTGGTTGCTAGGTCAGAATGTGGCCAGTTAGGCAATTTCTGGTTGCTAGGTCAGACTGTGGTCAGTTGGTCAGTTTCTGGTTGCTAGGTCAGAATGTTGTCAGTTGGTCAGATTCTGGTTTCTAGGTCAATCTGTGGTCAGATGGTCAGTTTCGAGTTTCTCGGTCAGACTGAGGACAGTTGCTCAGTTTTTCGTTTCCAGGTCAGACTGTGGTCATTTCTTCAGTATCTGTTTTCTCGGTCAAAATGTGGTAATTTGCTCAGTTACTGGCTGCTCGGTCAGATTGTGGTCAGTTGGTCAGTTTCTGGTTTCTAGGTCAGTTAATGGTCAGTTGGTCAGTTTCTTGTTCCGAGATCAGACTGTGGTCAGTTGTTCAGTTTCTGGTTTTCACAGTCAGAATGTGGTCAATTGGTCAGTTTCTGGTATCTAGGTCAGACTGTGGTAAGTGGATCAGTTTCTGGTTTCTGGGTCAGACGGTGGTCAGTTTCTGTTTCATAGGTCAGACTATGGTCAGTTTTTCAGTTTCGGGTTTCTAGGTCAGGCTGTGGTCAGTTGCTCAGTTTCTGGTTTCTCGGTCAGACTGTTGTCAGTTGGTCAGATTATGGTTTCTAATTCAGACTGTGATCAGTTGGTCAGTTTTTAGTTTCTAGGTCATACTGTGGTCAATTGGGCCGTTTCTGGTTCCGAGGTCAGACTGTGGTCAGTTGGTCAGTTTCGGGTTGCTGGGTCAGACTGTGGTCAGTTGGTCAGTTTCTGGTTTCTACGTCAGATTGTGGTCAGTTGCTCAGTTTCGGCTTTCTAGGTCAGATTGCGGGCAGTTGGTCAGTTTTTGATTGCTAGGTCGGACTGTGGCCAGTTGGTCGGTTTCTGGTTGCTCGGTCAGACTGTGGTCAGTTGGTCAGTTTCAGGTTCCTGGGTCAGTCTGAGGTCAGTTTGTCAGTTTCTGGTTTCTAGGTCATACTATGGTCATTTTGTCAATTTCAGATTTCTCGGTCAGACTGTGGTCAGTTGGTCAGTTTCTGGTTGTCTCAGTCAGACTGTGGTCAGTTGGTCAGTTTCTGGTTACAAGGTCAGACTGTGGTCAGTTGTTCAGTTATGGTTTCACTTTCAGACTCTGGTCAGTTGGTCAGTTTCAAGGCTCCTAGGTCAGACTGTGATCAGTTGGTCAGTTTCTGGTTCCCACGTCGGACTGTGGACAGTTAGTCATTTTCTGGTTTCTAGGTCAGACTGTGGTCAGTTGCTTTGTTTGGCATTGTCTCGGTCAAAGTGTGGTCATTTGGACCGTTTCGTGTTTCTAAGTCAGGCTGTGGTTAATTGTTCAATTTCTGGTTCCGAGGTCAGACTGTCGTCAGTTGGTCATTTTCTGGTTCCTAGGTCAAACTGCAGTCAGTTGGTCAGTTTCTGGTTTGCAGGTCAGACTGTGGTCAGTTGGTCAGTTTCTGGTTTCAAGGTCATACTGTGGTCATTTGGTCATTTTCTGGTTCCTAGTTCAGACTGTGTTGAGTTGGTCAGTTTCTGGTTCCTGGGGCAGACTGTGTTCAGTTGGTAAGTTTCTGGTTCCTCGGTGAGACTCTGTTCAGTTGGGCAGTTTCGGGTTGCGAGGTCAGACTGTGATCAGATGGTCAATTTCTGCTTACAAGGTCAGACTGTGTTCAGTTGGCGAATTTCTGGTTTCTAGGTCAGACTATGGTCAGTTGGTCAGTTTCTGGTTTTGTAGTTGAGAATGTGATCAGTTGGACAGTTTCTTGTTCCTAGGTCAGAATGTGTTCAGATGGTCAATTTCTGGTTTCTCGGTCAGACTTTGGTCAGTTGTTCAGTTTCTGGTTCCTAGCTCAGACTGTGTTCAGTTGGTCAGTTTCTGGTTTCTAGTTCAGACTGTGGTCAGTTTGTCAATTTCTGTTTTCTCGGTCAATTAGTCAGTTTCTGGTTCCGAGGTCAGACTGTGGTCAGTTGGTCAGTTTCGGGTTGCTAGGTCAGAATGTGGTCAGTTGGTCAGTTTCTGATATTTTCGGTCAATTTGATTTCAGCTGGACAATTTGAGGTTTCTAGTTCAGACTGTGGTCATTTGGTCAATTTCTGGTTTCGAAGTCATACTGTGATCATTTGGTCAGTTTCCGTTTCCTATTTCAGACTGTGGTCAGTTGGTCAGTTACTGGTTGCTAGGTCAGAATGTAGCCAGTTAGGCAGTTTCTGGTTGTTAGGTCAGACTGTAGTCAGTTGGTCAGTTTCTGGTTTCTAGGTCAGAATGATGTCAGTTGGTCAGATTCTGGTTCTTAGGTCAATCTGTGGTCAGTTGGTCAGTTTCGAGTTTCTCGGTCAGACTGAGATCAGTTGCTCAGTTTTTCGTTTCCAGGTCAGACTCTGGTCATTTCTTCAGTATCTGTTTTCTAGGTCAAAATGTGGTAATTTGCTCAGTTACTGGCTGCTCGGTCAGATTGTGGTCTGTTGGTCAGTTTCTGGTTTCGAGGTCACACTGTGGTCAGTTGATCAGTTTGAAGTTGTCTCGGTTACACTGTGATCAGTTCTTCAGTTTCTGGTTTCTAGGTCATACTGTGGTCAGTTAGTCAGTTTCTGCTTCCGAGGTCAGACTGTGGTCAGTTGGTCAGTTTCGGGTTGCTAGGTCAGACTGTGGTCAGTTGGTCAGTTTCTGGTTTCTACGTCAGATTGTGGTCAGTTGCTCAGTTTCTGCTTTCTCGGTCAGACTGCGGGCAGTTGGTCAGTTTTTGGTTGCTAGGTCGGACTGTGGCCAGTTGGTCGGTTTCTGGTTGCTCGGTCAGACTGTGGTCAGTTGTTCAGTTATGGTTTCACTTTCAGACTCTGGTCAGTTGGTCAGTTTCAAGGCTCCTAGGTCAGACTGTGATCAGTTGGTCAGTTTCTGGTTCCCACGTCGGACTGTGGACAGTTAGTCATTTTCTGGTTTCTAGGGCAGACTGTGGTCAGTTGCTTTGTTTTGCATTGTCTCGGTCAAAGTGTGGTCATTTGGACCGTTTCGTGTTTCTAAGTCAGGCTGTGGTTAATTGTTCAGGTTCTGGTTCCGAGGTCAGACTGTCGTCAGTTGGTCATTTTCTGGTTCCTAGGTCAGACTGCAGTCAGTTGGTCAGTTTCTGGTTTCCAGGTCAGACTGTGGTCAGTTGGTCAGTTTCTGGTTTCTAGGTCATACTGTGGTCATTTGGTCATTTTCTGGTTCCTAGTTCAGACTGTGTTCAGTTGGTCAGTTTCTGGTTTCTAGGTCAGATTGTGATCAGTTCGTCAGTTTCTGGTTCCTAGGGCAGACTGTGTTCAGTTGGTAAGTTTCTGGTTCCTAGGTGAGATTCTGTTCAGTTGGCCAGTTTCGGGTTGCGAGGTCAGACTGTGATCAGTTGGTCAATTTCTGCTTACAAGGTCAGACTGTGTTCAGTTGGCGAATTTCTGGTTTCTGGGTCAGACTGTGCTCAGTTGGTCAGTTTCTGGTTTCTAGTTGAGAATCTGATCAGTTGGACAGTTTCTTGTTCCTAGGTCAGACTGTGTTCAGTTGGTCAATTTCTGGTTTCTAGGTCAGACTTTGGTCAGTTGTTCAGTTTCTCGTTCCTAGCTCAGACTGTGTTCAATTGGTCAGTTTCTGGTTTCTAGTTCAGACTGTGGTCAGTTGGTCAATTTCTGTTTTCTCGGTCAATTAGTCAGTTTCTGGTTCCGAGGTCAGACTGTGGTCAGTTGGTCAGTTTCGGGTTGCTAGGTCCGAATGTGGTCAGTTGGTCAGTTTCTAGTTTCTACATCAGATTTTGGTCAGTAGCTCAGTTTCGCCTTTCTAGTTCAGACTGCGGAAAGTTGGTCAGTTACTGGTCGCAGGTCAGACTGTGGCCAGTTGGTCAGTTTCTGGATGCTCGATCAGACTGTGGTCAGTTGGTCAGTTTCAGTTCCTGGTTCAGTCTGAGGTCAGTTTGTCTGTTTCTGGTTTCTAGGTGAGACTGTGGTCAGTTGGTCAGATTCTGGTTTCTCGGTCAGACTGTGCTCAGTTGGTCAGTTTCTGGTTTCAAGGTCAGTCTGTGGTCAGTTGGTCAGTTTCGGTTGTCTCGGTTAGACTGTGATCAGTTTTTCAGTTTCTGGTTTCTAGGTCAGTCTGTGGTCAGTTGGTCAGTTTATGGTTCCGAGGTAAGACTGCGATTTGTTGGTCAGTTTCTGCTTTCTAGGTCAGACTGTGGTCAATAGCTCAGTTTGTGGTTTCTCGGTCAGACAATGCTCAGCTCTTCAGTTTCTGGTTTCTAGGTCAGAATGTGGTCAGTTAGTCAATTTCTGGTTTCTCGGTGAGACTGTGGTCAGTTGCTCAGTTACTGGCTGCTCGGTAAGACTGTGGTCAGTTGGTCAATTTCTGGTTTCTAGGTCACACTGTGCTCAGTTGGTCAGTTTATGGTTTCTAAGTCAGTCTTTGGTCAGTTGGTCAGTTTTTGGTTTCTCGTTCAGACTGTGGTCAGTTGGTCAGTTTCAGTTCCTGGTTCAGTCTGAGGTCAGTTTGTCTGTTTCTGGTTTCTAGGTGAGACTGTGGTCAGTTGGTCAGATTCTGGTTTCTCGGTCAGACTGTGCTCAGTTGGTCAGTTTCTGGTTTCAAGGTCAGTCTGTGGTCAGTTGGTCAGTTTCGGGTTACGACGTCAGAATGTGGTCAGTTGCTCAGTTACTCGCTGCTCGGTCAGACTGTGGTCTGTTGGACAGTTTCAAGTTTCTAGGTCACACTGTGGTCAGTTGGTCATTTTCGGTTGTCTCGGTTAGACTGTGATCAGTTCTTCAGTTTCTGGTTTCTAGGTCAGTCTGTGGTCAGTTGGTCAGTTTATAGTTCCGAGGTAAGACTGCGATTTGTTGGTCAGTTTCTGCTTTCTAGGTCAGACTGTGGTCAGTAGCTCAGTTTGTGGTTTCTCGGTCAGACAATGCTCAGCTCTTCAGTTTCTGGTTTCTAGGTCAGAATGTGGTCAGTTAGTCAATTTCTGGTTTCTCGGTCAGACTGTGGTCAGTTGCTCAGTTACTGGCTGCTCGGTAAGACTGTGGTCAGTTGGTCAATTTCTGGTTTCTAGGTCACACTGTGCTCAGTTGGTCAGTTTATGGTTTCTAAGTCAGTCTTTGGTCAGTTGGTCAGTTTTTGGTTTCTCGTTCAGACTGTGGTCAGTTGGTCAGTTTATGGTTTCTAGTTCAGACTGTGGTCAGTTGGTCAAATTCTGATTTCTAGGTCATACTGTGGTCAATTGGTCAGTTTCTGGTTCCGAGGTCAGACTGTGGTCAGTAGGTCAGTTTCTGTTTCTACGTCAGATTGTGCTCAGTTGCTCAGTTTCGGCTTTCTAGTTCAGACTGCGGACAGTTGGTTAGTTACTGGTTGCTAGGTCAAACTGTGGCCAGTTGGTCAGTTTCTGGTTGCTCGATCAGACTGTGGTCAGATGGTCAGTTTCAGGTTCCTGTGTCAGTCTGAGGTAATTTGGTCAGTTTCTGGTTTCTAGGTGAGACAGTGGTCAGTTGGTCATTTTCTGGTTTCTAGGTCAGACTTTGCTCAGTTGGTCAGTTTCTGGTTTATAGGTCAGAATGTGGTCAGTTGGTCAGTTACTGGTTGATAGGTAAGACTGTGGTCAGTTGGTCAGTTTCGGGTTACTAGATAAGAATGTGGTCAGTTGCTCAGTTTCTGGTTTCTAGGTCAGACTGTGGTCAGTTGGTCAGTTACTGGTTGCTAGGTCAGACTGTGGTCAGTTGGTCAGTTTCGGGTTACTAGGTCAGAATGTGGTCAGTTGCTCAGTTACTCGCTGCTCGGTCAGACTGTGGCCAGTTGGTCAGTGTCAAGTTTCTAGGTCACACTGTGGTCAGTTGGTCAGTTTCGGGTTGTCTCGGTTAGACTGTGATCAGTCCTTCAGTTTCTGGTTTCTAGGTCAGTCTGTTGTCAGTTGGTCAGTTTATGGTTCCTAGGTAAGACTGTGATCTGTTGGTCAGTTACTGGTTTCTAGGTCAGACTGTGGTCAGTCGCTAAGTTTCTGGTTTCGAGTTCAGACTATGCTCAGCTCTTCAATTTCTGGTTTCTAGTTCAGAATGTGGTCAGTTAGTCAATTTCTGGTTTCTCAGTCAGACTGTGGTCATTTGCTCAGTTACTGGCTGCTCGGTAAGACTGTGGTCACTTGGTCAATTTCTTATTTCTCGGTCACACTGAGCTCAGTTGGTCAGTTTCTGGTTTCTATGTCAGACTGTGGTCAGTTGGTCAGTTTTTGGTTTCTCGGTCAGACTGTGTTCAGTTGGTCAGTTTCTGGTTTCTAGTTCAGACTGTGGTCAGTTGGTCAATTTCTGATTACGAGGTCATACTTTGGTGAATTGGTCATTTTTTGGTTCCGATGACAGACTGTGGTCAGTTGGTCAGTTTCTAGTTTCGTGGTCAGATTGTGCTCAGCTCAAGTTTCTGGTTTCTCGGTCAGACTGTGGTCAGTTGCTCAGTTATTGGCTGCTCGGTAAGACTGTGGTCAGTCGGTCAATTTCTGGTTTTTAGGTCACACTGTGGACCGTTGGTCAGTTTCTGGTTTCTAGGTCACACTGTGCTCAGTTGGTCAGTTTCTGGTTTCGAGATCAGACTGTGCTCAGTTTGTCACTTTCTGGTTTCTAGGTCAGAATGTGGTCAGTTGGTCAGATTCTGGTTTCTAAGTCAGACTGTGATCAGTTGGTCAGTTTTTGGTTTCTAGGTCAGACTCTGGTCAGTTGGTCAGTTTCTGTTACTTTCGGTCAATTTGTGTTCAGCTGGACAATTTCAGGTTTCTAGTTCAGACTGTGGTCATTTGGTCAATTTCTGGTTTCTAAGTCAGACTGTGGTCATTTGGTCAGTTTCCGTTTCCTAGGTCAGACTGTGGTCAGTTGTTGAGTTACTGGTTGCTAGGTCAGAATGTGGCCATTTATCCAGTTTCTGGTTGCTAGGTCAGACTGTGGCCAGTTGGTCAGTTTCCGGTTTCTAGGTCAGAATGTGGTCAGTTGGTCAGATTCTGGTTGCTAGGTCAGTCTGTGGTCAGTTGGTCAGTTTCGAGTTTCTTGGTCAGATTCTGGTCAGTTGCTCAGTTTTTCGTTTCCAGGTCAGAATGTGGTCATTTCTTCAGTATCAGTTTTCTAGGTCAAAATGTGGTCATTTGCTCAGTTACTGGCTGCTGGGTCAGACTGTGGTCAGTTGGTCAGTTTCTGGTTTTCTCAGTCAGAATGTGGTCAATTGGTCAGTTTCTAGTTTCGAGTTCAGTGGAAGGTCAGTTGGTCAGTTTCTTGTTTCTAGATCAGACTGTGGTAAGTTGATCATTTTCTGGTTTCTGTATCAGACTGTGGTCAGTTGGTCATTTTCTATTTGTGAGGTCAGACTGTGGTCATTTGGTCAGTTTCTGTTTCATAGGTCAGACTATGGTCAGTTTTTCAGTTTCGGGTTTCTAGGTCAGGCTGTGGTCAGTTCTTCAGTTTCTAATTTATCGATCAGAATGTAGTCAGTTTGTCAGTTTCTGGTTTCGAGATCAGACTGTGGTCAGTTGGTCAGTTTCTGGTTTCTAGTTCAGACTGTCGTCAGTTGGTCAATTTCTGTTTTCTCGGTCATACTGTGGTCAATTGGTCAGTTTCTGGATCCGAGGTCAGACTGTGGTCAGTTGGTCAGTTTCTGGTTTCTGTGTCAGATTGTGGTCAGTTCCACAGTTTCGGCTTGCTAGGTCAGACTGCGAGCAGTTGGTCAGTTTCTGGTTGCTAGGTCAGACTGTGGCCAGTTGGTCGGTTTCTGGTTGCTCAGTCAGACTGTGGTTAGTTGGTCAGATTCAGGTTCCTGGGTAAGTCTGAGATCAGTTTGTCAGTTTCTGGTTTCTATGTGGGTCGATGGACAGTTGGTCAGTTTCTGGTTTCTAGTTCAGACTGTGCTCAGTTGGTCAGTTTCTAGTTTATATGTCAGACTGTGGTCAGTTGGTCAGATTCTGGTTTCTAAGTCAGACTGTGGTCAGTTGGTCAGTTACTAGTTGCTAGGTCAGACTGTGGTCAGTTGGTCAGTTTCTGGTATTGTCGGTCAGACTCTGGTCAGCTGGTCAATTTCAGGTTTCGAGGTCAGACTGTGTTCAGTTGGTCAAATTCTGGTTTCTAGGTTAGTCTGTGGTCAGTTGGTCAGTTTCGGGTTACTAGGTCAGGCTGTGGTCAGTTGCTCAGTTTCTGGTTTCTAGGTCAGTTTGTTGTCAGTTGGTCAGTTTCTTCTTTGTCGGTCAGAATGTGATCAGTTGGTCAGTTTCTGTTTTCCAGGTCAGAATGTGGTCAGTTAATCAGTTACTGGCTGCTCGCTCAGACTGTGGTCAGTTTGTCATTTTTTTGGTTTAGAGGTCAGAATATGGTCAGTTAGTCAGTTTCTCGTTTCTAGGTCAGACTGCGGTCAGTTGCTCAGTTACTGGCTGCTCGGTCAGACTGTGGTCAGTTGCTCAATTTCTGGTTTCTAGGTCAGACTGTGCACAGATTGTCAGTTTCTGGTTTCTAGGTCAGACTGTGGACAGCTGGTCAGTTTCTGGTATTTTCGGTCAGACTGTGTTCAGCTGGTCAATTTCAGGTTCCAAATCAGACTGTGGTCTCTTGGTCTGTTTTTGGTTGTACAGTCAATCAGTGGTCAGTTTCTCAGTTTCTGTTTTCGAGGTCAGACTGTGGTCATTTGTTCAGTTTCTGGTTTCTAGGTCAGAATGTGGTCAGTTGGTCAGTTTCTAGTTTCTAGGTCAGAATGTGGTCAGTTGGTCAGTTTCTGGTTTCTAGTTCAGACGGTGGTCAATTGGTCAATTTCTGGTTTCTAAGTCATACTGTTGTCATTTTGTCAGTTTCTGTTTCCCAGGTCAGACTGTGGTCAGTTGCTCAGTTTCGGGTTTCTAGTTCAGACTGCGGACAGTTGCTCAGTTTCTGGTTTCTAGGTCAGAATGTGGTCAGTTGGTCAGATTCTGGTTTCTAGGTCAGTCTGTGGTCAGTTGGTCAGTTTCGAGTTTCTAGATCAGGCTCTGGTCAGTTGCTCAGTTTTTCGTTTCCAGGTCAGAAAGTGGTCATTTCTTCAGTATCAGTTTTCTAGGTCAAAATGTGGTCATTTGCACAGTTACTGGCTGCTCGGTCAGACTTTGGTCAGTTGGTCAGTTTCTGGATTCTAGGCCACACTGTGGTCAGTTGGACAGTTTGAATTTGTCTCGGTTAGACTGTGATCAGTTCTTCAGTTTCTAGTTTCTGGGTCAGTCTGTGGTCAGTTGGTCAGTTTCTCGTTCCTAGTTCAGACTGTGGTCAGTTGGTCAGTTTCTGGTTTTCTCAGTCAGAATGTGGTCAATTGGTCAGTTTCTGGTTTCGAGGTCAGAGTGTGGTCAGTTGGTCAGTTTCTTGTTTCTAGGTCAGACTGTGGTCAGTTGCTCAGTTTCTGGTTTCTCCGTCAGTCTGTGGTCAGTTGCTCAGTTACGGGCTGCTCGATCAGACGGTGGTCCGTTGGTCAATTTGTGGTTTCTAGGTCACACTGTGCTCAGTTGGTCAGTTTCTGGTTTCTAGGTCAGACTGTGCTCAGTTGGTCAGTTTCTGGTTTCTACGTCAGAATGTGGTCAGTTGGTCAGATTCTGGTTTCTAGGTCAGTCTGTGGTCAGTTGGTCAGTTTCGAGTTTCTAGATCAGACTCTGGTCAGTTGCTCAGTTTTTCGTTTCCAGGTCAGAAAGTGGTCATTTCTTCAGTATCAGTTTTCTAGGTCAAAATGTGGTCATTTGCACAGTTACTGGCTGCTCGGTCAGACTTTGGTCAGTTGGTCAGTTTCTGGATTCTAGACCACACTGTGGTCAGTTGGACAGTTTGAATTTGTCTCGGTTAGACTGTGATCAGTTCTTCAGTTTCTAGTTTCTGGGTCAGTCTGTGGTCAGTTGGTCAGTTTCTGGTTCCTAGGTCAGACTGTGGTCAGTTGGTCAGTTTCTGGTTTTCTCAGTCAGAATGTGGTCAATTGGTCAGTTTCTGGTTTCGAGGTAAGAGTGTGGTCAGTTGGTCAGTTTCTTGTTTCTAGGTCAGACTGTGGTCAGTTGCTCAGTTTCTGGTTTCTCCGTCAGTCTGTGGTCAGTTGCTCAGTTACGGGCTGCTCGGTCAGACGGTGGTCCGTTGGTCAATTTGTGGTTTCTAGGTCACACTGTGCTCAGTTGGTCAGTTTCTGGTTTCTAGGTCAGACTGTGCTCAGTTGGTCAGTTTCTGGTTTCTACGTCAGAATGTGGTCAGTTGGTCAGATTATGGTTTCTAATTCAGACTGTCGTCAGTTGGTCAATTTATGTTTTCTCGGTCATACTGTGGTCAATTGGTCAGTTTCTGGTTTCTAGGTCAGACTGTGGTCAGTTGGTCAGTTTCGGGTTGCTAGGTCAGACTGTGGTCAGTTGGTCAGTTTCTGGTTTCTACGTTAGATTGTCGTCAGTTGCTTAGTTTCGGCTTGCTAGGTCAGACTGCGAGCAGTTGGTAAGTGTCTGGTTGCTAGGTCAGACTGTGGCCAGTTGGTCAGTTTCTGGTTTCAAGGTCAGACTGTGGTCAGTTGGTCAGATTCTGGTTTCTTTGTCAGATTGTGGTCAGTTGGTCAGTTTCTGGGTTCTAAATCATAATCTGGTCAGTTGATCAGTTCCTGGTTGCTAGGTCAGACTCTGGTCAGTTGCTCAGCTTTTCGTTTCCAGGTCAGAATATGGTCATTTCTTCAGTATCAGTTTTCTAGGTCAAAATGTTGTCATTTGCTCAGTTACTGGCTGCTCGGTCAGACTGTGGTCAGTTGGTCAGTTTCCGGTTTCTAGGTCACGCTGTTGTCAGTTGGACAGTTTGAAGTTGTCTCGGTTAGACTGTGATCAGTTCTTCAGTTTCTGGTTTCTAGGTCAGTCTGTGGTCAGTTGGGCAGTTTCTCGTTCCTAGGTCAGACTGTGGTCAGTTGGTCAGTTTCTGGTTTTCTCAGTCAGAATGTGGTCAATTGTTCAGTTTCTTGTTTCGAGGTCAGAGTGTGATCATTTGGTCAGTTTCTTGTTTCCAGGTCAGACTGTGGTCAGTTGCTCAATTTCTGGTTTCTCGGTCAGTCTGTGGTCAGTTGCTCAGTTACGAGCTGCTCGGTCAGAAGGGTGGTACGTTGGTCAATTTGTGCTTTCTAGGTCACATTGTGCTCAGTTGGTCAGTTTCTGGTTTCTAGGTCAGACTGTGCTCAGTTGGTCAGATTATGGTTTCAAATTCAGATTGTGATCAGTTGGTCAGATTTTAGTTTCTAGATCAGACTGTGGTCAGTTGGTCAGTTTCTGGTTTCTAGGTCAGAATGTGGTGAGTTGGTCAGATTATGGTTTCTAATTCAGATTGTGATCATTGGTCAGTTTTTAGTTTCTAGATCATACTGTGGACAGTTGGTCAGTTTCTGATTTCTAGTTCAGACTGTCGTCAGTTGGTCAATTCCTGTTTTCTCGGTTATACTGTGGTCAATTGGTCAGTTTCTGGTTCCGAGGTCAGACTGTGGTCAGTTGGTCAGTTTCGGGTTGCTAGGTCAGACTGTGGTCAGTTGGTCAGTTTCTGGTTTTTACGTCAGAGTGTGGCCAGTTGCTCAGTTTCGGCTTGCTAGGTCAGACTGCGAGCAGTTGGTCAGTGTCTGGTTGCTAGGTCAGACTGTGGCCAGTGGTCTGTTTCTGGTTGCTCAGTCAGACAATGGTCAGTTGGTCAGATTCAGGTTCCTGGGTCAGTCTGAGGTCAGTTGGTCAGTTTCTGGTTACTAGGTCAGTCTGTGTTCAGTTGCTCAGAATCGGGTTTCTAGTTCAGACTGCGGACAGTTGCTCAGTTTCTGGTTTCTAGGTCAGAATGTGGTCAGTAGGTCCGATTCTGGTTTCTAGGTCAGTCTGTGGTCAGTTGGTCAGTTTCGTGTTTCTAGATCAGACTCTGGTCAGTTGCTCAGTTTTTCGTTTCCAGGTCAGACAGTGGTCATTTCTTAGGTATCAGTTTTCTAGGTCAAAATGTGGTCATTTGCTCAGTTACTGGCTGCTCGGTCAGACTGTGGTCAGTTGGTCAGTTTCTATTTTCTAGGTCACACTGTGGTCAGTTGGACAGTTTGAAGTTGTCTCGGTTAGACTGTGATCAGTTCTTCAGTTTCTTGTTTCTAGGTCAGTCTGTGGTCAGTTGGTCAGTTTCTGGTTCCTAGGTCAGACTTTGGTCAGTTGATCAGTTTCTGGTTTTCTCAGTCAGAATGTGGTCAATTGGTCAGTTTCTGGTTTCGAGGTCAGAGTGTGGTCAGTTGGTCAGTTTCTTGTTTCTAGGTCACACTGTGGTCAGTTGGACAGTTTGAAGTTGTCTCGGTTAGACTGTGATCAGTTCTTCAGTTTCTTGTTTCTAGGTCAGTCTGTGGTCAGTTGGTCAGTTTCTGGTTTCTAGGTCACACTGTGCTGAGTTGGTCAGTTTCTGGTTTCTAGGTCAGACTGTGATCAGTTGGTCAGTTTCTGGTTTCTAGGTCAGAATGTGGTCAGTTGGTCAGATTATGGTTTCTAATTCAGACTGTCGTCAGTTGGTCAATTTCTTTTTCTTGGTCATACTGTGGTCAATTGGTCAGTTTCTGGCTTCTAGGTCAGACTGTGCTCAGTTGGTCAGTTTCTGGTTTCTAGGTCAGAATGTGGTCAGTTGGTCAGATTATGGTTTCTAATTCAGACTGTCGTCAGTTGGTCAATTTGTTTTTCTCGGTCATACTGTGGTCAATTGGTCAGTTTCTGGTTTCTAGGTCAGACTGTGGTCAGTTGGTCAGTTGCTGGTTGCTAGGTCAGACTGTGGTCAGTTGGTCAGTTTCTGATTTCTTCGTTATATTGTCGTCAGTTGCTCAGTTTCGGCTTGCTAGGTTAGACTGCGAGCAGTGGTCAGTGTCTGGTTGCGAGGTCAGACTGTGGCCAGTTGGTCGCTTTCTGGTTGTTCACTCAGACAGTCGTCAGTTGGTCAGTTTCTTGTTTCTAGGTCACACTGTGGTCAGTTGGACAGTTTGAAGTTGTCTCGGTTAGACTGTGATCAGTTCTTCATTTTCTAGTTTCTAGGTCAGTCTGTGGTCAGTTGGTCAGTTTCTGGTTCCGAGGTCAGACTGTAGTCAGCTGGTCAGTTTCTGGTTTTCTCAGTCAGAATGTGGTCAATTGGTCAGTTTCTGGTTTCGAGGTCAGAGTGTGGTCAGTTGGTCAGTTTCTGGTTTCTAGGTTAGACTGTGGTCAGATGCTCAGTTTCTGGTTTCTCAGTCAGTCTGTGTTCAGTTGCTCAGTTACGGGCTGCTCTGTCAGTCAGTGGTCCGTTGGTTAATTTGTGGTTTCTAGGTCACAATGTGCTCAGTTGGTCAGTTTCTGGTTTCTAGGTTAGACTGTGCTCAGTTGGTCAGTTTCTGGTTTCTAGGTCAGAATGTGGTCAGTTGGTCAGATTATGGTTTCTAATTCAGACTGTCGTCAGTTGGTCAATTTATGTTTTCTCGGTCATACTGTGGTCAATTGGTCAGTTTCTGGTTTCTAGGTCAGACTGTGGTCAGTTGGTCAGTTTCGGCTTGCGAGGTCAGACTGTGGTCAGTTGGACAGTTTCTGGTTTCTTGGTCAGACTGAGGTCAGTTGGTCAGATTCTGGTTTCTAAGTCAAACTTTGGTCAGTTGGTCAGTTTCTGGGTTCCAAGTCAGACTGTGGTCAGTTGGTCAGTTCCTGGTTGCTAGGTCAGACTCTGGTCAGTTGCTCAGCTTTTCGTTTCCAGGTCAGAATGTGGTTATTTCTTCAGTATCAGTTTTCCAGGTCAAAATGTTGTAATTTGCTCAGTTGCTGGCTGCTCGGTCAGACTGTGGTCAGTTGGTCAGTTTCTGGTTTCTAGGTCACACTGTGGTCAGTTGGACAGATTGAAGTTGTCTCGGTTAGACTGTGATCAGTTCTTCAGTTTCTGGTTTCTAGGTCAGTCTGTGGTCAGTTGGGCAGTTTCTCGTTCCTAGGTCAGACTGTAGTCAGTTGGTCAGTTTCTGGTTTTCTCAGTCAGAATGTGGTCAATTGGTCAGTTTCTGGTTTCGAGGTCAGAGTGTGGTCAGTTGGTCAGTTTCTTGTTTCTAGGTCAGACTGTGGTCAGTTGCTCAGTTTCTGGTTTCTCCGTCAGTCTGTGTTCAGTTGCTCAGTTACGGGCTGCTCGGTCAGACGGTGATCCGTTGGTCAATTTGTGGTTTCTAGGTCACACTGTGCTCAGTTGGTCAGATTCTGGTTTCTAGGTCAGACTGTGCTCAGTTGGTCAGTTTCTGGTTTCTAGGTCAGAATGTGGTCAGTTGGTCAGATTATGGTTTCTAATTCAGACTGTCGTCAGTTGGTCAATTTCTGTTTTCTCGGTCATACTGTGGTCAATTAGTCAGTTTCTGGTTTCTAGGTCAGACTGTGGTCATTTGGTCAGTTTAGGGTTGCTCGGTAAGACTGTGGTCAGTTGGTCAGTGTCTGGTTGCGAGGTCAGACTGTGGCCAGTTGGTCGGTTTCTGGTTGCTCACTCAGTCAGAGGTCAGTTGGTCAGATTCAGGTTTCTGGGTCAGTCTGAGGTCAGTTGGTCAGTTTCTGGTTTCTAGTTCAGACTGTGTTCAGTTGGTCAGTTTCTGGTTTCTAGGTCAGACTGTGGTCAGTTGGTCAGATTCTGGTTTCTAAGTCAGACTGTGGTCAGTTGGTCAGTTTCTGGGTTCTAAGTCAGACTGTGGTCAGTTGGTCAGTTCCTGGTTGCTAGGTCAGACTCTGGGCAGTTGCTCAGCTTTTCGTTTCCAGGTCAGAATGTGGTCATTTCTTCAGTATCTGTTTTCTAGGTCAAAATGTTGTCATTTGCTCAGTTACTGGCTGCTCGGTCAGACTGTGGTCAGTTGGACAGTTTGAAGTTGTCTCGGTAGACTGTGATCAGTTCTTCAGTTTCTGGTTTCTAGGTCAGTCTGTGGTCAGTTGGGCAGTTTCTCGTTCCTAGGTCAGATTGTGGTCAGTTGGTCAGTTTCTGGTTTTCTCAGTCAGGATGTGGTCAATTGTTCAGTTTCTGGTTTCGAGGTCTGGGTGTGATCATTTGGTCAGTTTCTTGTTACTAGGTCAGACTGTTGTAAGTTGCTCAATTCTGGTTTCTCGGTCAGTCTGTGGTCAGTTGCTCAGTTACGAGCTGCTCGGTCAGAAGGGTGGTCCGTTGGTCAATTTGTGCTTGCTAGGTCACACTGTTCTCAGTTGGTCAGTTTCTCGTTTCTAGGTCAGACTGTGCTCAGTTGGTCAGTTTATTTCTTCTAATTCAGATTGTTATCAGTTGGTCAGTTTTTAGTTTCTAGATCAGACTGGTCAGTTGGTCAGTTTCTGGTTTCTAGGTCAGACTGTCGTCAGTTGGTCAATTTCTGTTTTCTCGGTTATACTGTGGTCAATTGGTCAGTTTCTGGTTCCGAGGTCAGACTGTGGTCAGTTGGTCAGTTTCGGATTGCTAGGTCAGACTATGGTCAGTTGGTCAGTTTCTGGTTTTTACGTCAGATTGTGGCCAGCTGCTCAGTTTCGGCTTGCTAGGTCAGACTGCGAGCAGTTGGTCAGTGTCTGTTTGCTAGGTCAGACTGTGGCCAGTGGTCGGTTTCTGGTTGCTCAGTCAGATAGTGGTCAGTTGGTCAGATTCAGGTTCCTGGATCAGTCTGAGACAGTTGGTCAGTTTATGATTTCTAGGTCAGTCTGTGTTCAGTTGCTCAGTTTCGGGTTTCCAGTTCAGACTGCGGACAGTTGCTCAGTTTCTGGTTTCTAGGTCAGAATGTGGTCAGTTGGTCAGATTCTGGTTTCTAGGTCAGTCTGTGGTCAGTTGGTCAGTTTCGAGTTTCTAGATCAGACTCTGGTCAGTTGCTCAGTTTTTCGTTTCCAGGTCAGAAAGTGGTCATTTCTTCAGTATCAGTTTTCGAGGTCAAAATGTGGTCATTTGCTCAGTTACTGGCTTCTCGGTCAGACTGTGGTCAGTTGGTCAGTTTCTTGTTTCTAGGTCACACTGTGGTCAGTTGGACAGTTTGAAGTTGTCTCGGTTAGACTGTGATCAGTTCTTCAGTTTCTAGTTTCTAGGTCAGTCTGTGGTCAGTTGGTCAGTTTCTGGTTCCGAGGTCAGACTGTAGTCAGCTGGTCAGTTTCTGGTTTTCTCAGTCAGAATGTGGTCAATTGGTCAGTTTCTGGTTTCGAGGTCAGAGTGTGGTCAGTTGGTCAGTTTCTGGTTTCTAGGTCAGACTGTGGTCAGATGCTCAGTTTCTGGTTTCTCAGTCAGTCTGTGTTCAGTTGCTCAGTTACGGGCTGCTCTGTCAGTCAGTGGTCCGTTGGTTAATTTGTGGTTTCTAGGTCACAATGTGCTCAGTTGGTCAGTTTCTGGTTTCTAGGTTAGACTGTGCTCAGTTGGTCAGTTTCTGGTTTCTAGGTCAGAATGTGGTCAGTTGGTCAGATTATGGTTTCTAATTCAGACTGTCGTCAGTTGGTCAATTTATGTTTTCTCGGTCATACTGTGGTCAATTGGTCAGTTTCTGGTTTCTAGGTCAGACTGTGGTCAGTTGGTCAGTTTCGGCTTGCGAGGTCAGACTGTGGTCAGTTGGACAGTTTCTGGTTTCTACGTTAGATTGTCGTCAGTTGCTCAGTTTCGGCTTGCTAGGTCAGACTGCGAGCAGTTGGTCAGTGTCTGGTTGCTAGGTCAGACTGTGGCCAGTTGGTCGGTTTCTGCTTGCTCACTCAGACAGTGGTCAGTTGGTCAGATTCAGGTTCCTGGGTCAGTCTGAGGTCAGTTGGTCAGTTTCTGGTTTCTAGGTCAGACTGTGTTCAGTTGGTCAGTTTCTGGTTTCTAGGTCAGACTGTGGTCAGTTGGTCAGATTCTGGTTTCTAAGTCAGACTGTGGTCAGTTGGTCCGTTTCTGGGTTCTAATTAAGACGGTGGTCAGTTGGTCAGTTCCTGGTTGCTAGGTCAGACTCTGGTCAGTTGCTCAGCTTTTCGTTTCCAGGTCAGACTGTGGTCATTTCTTCAGTATCTGTTTTCTAGGTCAAAATGTGGTAATTTGCTCAGTTACTGGCTGCTCGGTCAGACTGTGGTCAGTTGTTCAGTTTCTGGTTTCTCGGTCACACTGTGGTCAGTTGGTCAGATTCAGGTTCCTGGGTAAGTCTGAGATCAGTTTGTCAGTTTCTGGTTTCTATGTGGGTCGATGGACAGTTGGTCAGTTTCTGGTTTCTAGTTCAGACTGTGCTCAGTTGGTCAGTTTCTAGTTTATATGTCAGACTGTGGTCAGTTGGTCAGATTCTGGTTTCTAAGTCAGACTGTGGTCAGTTGGTCAGTTACTAGTTGCTAGTTCAGACTGTGGTCAGTTGGTCAGTTTCTGGTATTGTCGGTCAGACTCTGGTCAGCTGGTCAATTTCAGGTTTCGAGGTCAGACTGTGTTCAGTTGGTCAGATTCTGGTTTCTAGGTTAGTCTGTGGTCAGTTGGTCAGTTTCGGGTTACTAGGTCAGGCTGTGGTCAGTTGCTCAGTTTCTGGTTTCTAGGTCAGTCTGTTGTCAGTTGGTCAGTTTCTTCTTGGTCGGTCAGAATGCGATCAGTTGGTCAGTTTCTGTTTTCCAGGTCAGAATGTGGTCAGTTAATCAGTTACTGGCTGCTCGCTCAGACTGTGGTCAGTTTGTCATTTTTTTGGTTTCGAGGTCAGAATGTGGTCAGTTAGTCAGTTTCTCATTTCTAGGTCAGACTGCGGTCAGTTGCTCAGTTACTGGCTGCTCGGTCAGACTGTGGTCAGTTGCTCAATTTCTGGTTTCTAGGTCAGACTGTGCACAGATTGTAAGTTTCTGGTTTCTAGGTCAGACTGTGGACAGCTGGTCAGTTTCTGGTATTTTCGGTCAGACTGTGTTCAGCTGGTCAATTTCAGGTTCCAAATCAGACTGTGGTCTGTTGGTCAGTTTTTGGTTGTACGGTCAATCAGTGGTCAGTTTCTCAGTTTCTGTTTTCGAGGTCAGACTGTGGTCATTTGTTCAGTTTCTGGTTTCTAGGTCAGAATGTGGTCAGTTGGTCAGTTTCTAGTTTCTAGGTCAGAATGTGGTCAGTTGGTCAGTTTCTGGTTTCTAGTTCAGACGGTGGTCAATTGGTCAATTTCTGGTTTCTAAGTCATACTGTTGTCATTTTGTCAGTTTCTGTTTCCCAGGTCAGACTGTGGTCAGTTGCTCAGTTTCGGGTTTCTAGTTCAGACTGCGGACAGTTGCTCAGTTTCTGGTTTCTAGGTCAGAATGTGGTCAGTTGGTCAGATTCTGGTTTCTAGGTCAGTCTGTGGTCAGTTGGTCAGTTTCGAGTTTCTAGATCAGACTCTGGTCAGTTGCTCAGTTTTTCGTTTCCAGGTCAGAAAGTGGTCATTTCTTCAGTATCAGTTTTCTAGGTCAAAATGTGGTCATTTGCACAGTTACTGGCTGCTCGGTCAGACTTTGGTCAGTTGGTCAGTTTCTGGATTCTAGGCCACACTGTGGTCAGTTGGACAGTTTGAATTTGTCTCGGTTAGACTGTGATCAGTTCTTCAGTTTCTAGTTTCTGGGTCAGTCTGTGGTCAGTTGGTCAGTTTCTGGTTCCTAGGTCAGACTGTGGTCAGTTGGTCAGTTTCTGGTTTTCTCAGTCAGAATGTGGTCAATTGGTCAGTTACTGGTTTCGAGGTCAGAGTGTGGTCAGTTGGTCAGTTTCTTGTTTCTAGATCAGACTGTGGTCAGTTGCTCAGTTTCTGGTTTCTCCGTCAGTCTGTGGTCAGTTGCTCAGTTACGGGCTGCTCGGTCAGACGGTGGTCCGTTGGTCAATTTGTGGTTTCTAGGTCACACTGTGCTCAGTTGGTCAGTTTCTGGTTTCTAGGTCAGACTGTGCTCAGTTGGTCAGTTTCTGGTTTCTACGTCAGAATGTGGTCAGTTGGTCAGATTATGGTTTCTAATTCAGACTGTCGTCAGTTGGTCAATTTATGTTTTCTCGGTCATACTGTGGTCAATTGGTCAGTTTCTGGTTTCTAGGTCAGACTGTGGTCAGTTGGTCAGTTTCGGGTTGCTAGGTCAGACTGTGGTCATTTGGTCAGTTTCTGGTTTCTACGTTAGATTGTCGTCAGTTGCTCAGTTTCGGCTTGCTAGGTCAGACTGCGAACAGTTGGTAAGTGTCTGGTTGCTAGGTCAGACTGTGGCCAGTTGGTCGTTTTCTGGTTGCTCACTCAGACAGTGGTCAGTTGGTCAGATTCAGGTTCCTGGGTCAGTCTGAGGTCAGTTGGTCAGTTTCTGGTTTCTAGGTCAGACTGTGTTCAGTTGGTCAGTTTCTGGTTTCAAGGTCAGACTGTGGTCAGTTGGTCAGATTCTGGTTTCTAAGTCAGATTGTGGTCAGTTGGTCAGTTTCTGGGTTCTAAATCAGAATCTGGTCAGTTGGTCAGTTCCTGGTTGCTAGGTCAGACTCTGGTCAGTTGCTCAGCTTTTCGTTTCCAGGTCAGAATATGGTCATTTCTTCAGTATCAGTTTCCTAGGTCAAAATGTTGTCATTTGCTCAGTTACTGGCTGCTCGGTCAGACTGTGGTCAGTTGGTCAGTTTCCGGTTTCTAGGTCACGCTGTGGTCAGTTGGACAGTTTGAAGTTGTCTCGGTTAGACAGTGATCAGTTCTTCAGTTTCTGGTTTCTAGGTCAGTCTGTGGTCAGTTGGGCAGTTTCTCGTTCCTAGGTCAGACTGTGGTCAGTTGGTCAGTTTCTGGTTTTCTCAGTCAGAATGTGGTCAATTGTTCAGTTTCTTGTTTCGAGGTCAGAGTGTGATCATTTGGTCAGTTTCTTGTTTCTAGGTCAGACTGTGGTCATTTGCTCAATTTCTGGTTTCTCGGTCAGTCTGTGGTCAGTTGCTCAGTTACGAGCTGCTCGGTCAGAAGGGTGGTACGTTGGTCAATTTGTGCTTTCTAGGTCACATTGTGCTCAGTTGGTCAGTTTCTGGTTTCTAGGTCAGACTGTGCTCAGTTGGTCAGATTATGGTTTCAAATTCAGATTGTGATCAGTTGGTCAGTTTTTAGTTTCTAGATCAGACTGTGGTCAGTTAGTCAGTTTCTGGTTTCTAGGTCAGAATGTGGTGAGTTGGTCAGATTATGGTTTCTAATTCAGATTGTGATCATTGGTCAGTTTTTAGTTTCTAGATCATACTGTGGACAGTTGGTCAGTTTCTGATTTCTAGTTCAGACTGTCGTCAGTTGGTCAATTTCTGTTTTCTCGGTTATACTGTGGTCAATTGGTCAGTTTCTGGTTCCGAGGTCAGAGTGTGGCCAGTTGCTCAGTTTCGGCTTGCTAGGTCAGACTGCGAGCAGTTGGTCAGTGTCTGGTTGCTAGGTCAGACTGTGGCCAGTGGTCGGTTTCTGGTTGCTCAGTCAGACAATGGTCAGTTGGTCAGATTCAGGTTCCTGGGTCAGTCTGAGGTCAGTTGGTCAGTTTCTGGTTACTAGGTCAGTCTGTGTTCAGTTGCTCAGAATCGGGTTTCTAGTTCAGACTGCGGACAGTTGCTCAGTTTCTGGTTTCTAGGTCAGAATGTGGTCAGTTGGTCCGATTCTGGTTTCTAGGTCAGTCTGTGGTCAGTTGGTCAGTTTCGTGTTTCTAGATCAGACTCTGGTCAGTTGCTCAGTTTTTCGTTTCCAGGTCAGACAGTGGTCATTTCTTAGGTATCAGTTTTCTAGGTCAAAATGTGGTCATTGGCTCAGTTACTGGCTGCTCGGTCAGACTGTGGTCAGTTGGTCAGTTTCTATTTTCTAGGTCACACTGTGGTCAGTTGGACAGTTTGAAGTTGTCTCGGTTAGACTGTGATCAGTTCTTCAGTTTCTTGTTTCTAGGTCAGTCTGTGGTCAGTTGGTCAGTTTCTGGTTCCTAGGTCAGACTTTGGTCAGTTGATCAGTTTCTGGTTTTCTCAGTCAGAATGTGGTCAATTGGTCAGTTTCAGGTTTCGAGGTAAGAGTGTGGTCAGTTGGTCAGTTTCTTGTTTCTAGGTCAGACTGTGGTCAGTTGCTCAGTTTCTGGTTTCTCAGTCAGTCTGTGGTCAGTTGCTCAGTTACGGGCTGCTCGGTCAGACGGTGGTCCGTTGGTCAATTTGTGGTTTCTAGGTCACACTGTGCTGAGTTGGTCAGTTTCTGGTTTCTAGGTCAGACTGTGCTCAGTTGGTCAGTTTCTGGTTTCTAGGTCAGAATGTGGTCAGTTGGTCAGATTATGGTTTCTAATTCAGACTGTCGTCAGTTGGTCAATTTCTTTTTCTCGGTCATACTGTGGTCAATTGGTCAGTTTCTGGTTTCTAGGTCAGACTGTGCTCAGTTGGTCAGTTTCTGGTTTCTAGGTCAGAATGTGGTCAGTTGGTCAGATTATGGTTTCTAATTCAGACTGTCGTCAGTTGGTCAATTTGTTTTTCTCGGTCATACTGTGGTCAATTGGTCAGTTTCTGGTTTCTAGGTCAGATTGTGGTCAGTTGGTCAGTTGCTGGTTGCTAGGTCAGACTGTGGTCAGTTGGTCAGTTTCTGATTTCTTCGTTATATTGTCGTCAGTTGCTCAGTTTCGGCTTGCTAGGTTAGACTGCGAGCAGTGGTCAGTGTCTGGTTGCTAGGTCAGACTGTGGCCAGTTGGTCGCTTTCTGGTTGTTCACTCAGACAGTCGTCAGTTGGTCAGATTCAGGTTCCTGGGTCAGTCTGAGGTCAGTTGTTCAGTTTCTGGTTTCTAGGTCAGACTGTGTTCAGTTAGTCAGTTTCTGGTTTCTCGGTCAGACTGTGGTCAGTTGGTCAGATTCTGGTTTCTAAGTCAGACTGTGGTCAGTTGGTCAGTTTCTGGGTTCTAAGTCAGACTGTGGTCAGTTGGTTAGTTCCTGGTTGCTAGGTCAGACTCTGGTCAGTTGCTCAGCATTTCGTTTCCAGGTCAGAATGTGGTCATTTCTTCAGTATCAGTTTTCTAGGTCAAAATGTTGTTATTTGCTCAGTTGCTGGCTGCTGGGTCAGACTGTGGTCAGTTGGTCAGTTTCTGGTTTCTCGGTCACACTGTGGTCATTTGGACAGTTTGAAGTTGTCTCGGTTAGACTGTGATCAGTTCTTCAGTTTCTGGTTTCTAGGTCAGTCTGTGGTCAGTTGGGCAGTTTCTCGTTCCTAGGTCAGACTGTGGTCAGTTGGTCAGTTTCTGGTTTTCTCAGTCAGAATGTGGTCAATTGGTCAGTTTCTGGTTTCGAGGTCAGAGTGTGATCATTTGGTCAGTTTCTTGTTTCTAGGTCAGACTGTGGTCAATTGCTCAGTTTCTGGTTTCTCAGTCAGTCTGTGTTCAGTTGCTCAGTTACGGGCTGCTCGGTCAGACGCTGGCCCGTTGGTCAATTTGAGGTTTCTTGGTCACACTGTGCTGAGTTGGTCAGTTTCTGGTTTGTAGGTCAGACTGTGCTCAGTTGGTCAGTTTCTGGTTCCTAGGTCAGAATGTGGTCAGTTGGTCAGATTATGGTTTCTAATTCAGACTGTCGTCAGTTGGTCAATTTCTGTTTTCTCGGTCATACTACAGTCAATTGGTCAGTTTCTGGTTTCTAGGTCAGACTGTGGTCAGTTGGTCAGTTTCTGGTTGCTAGTTCAGACTTTGGTCAGTTGGTCAGTTTCTGATTTCTACGTTATATTGTCGTCAGTTGCTCAGTTTCGGCTTGCTCGGTCAGACTGCGAGCAGTTGGTCAGTGTCTGGTTTCTTGGTCAGACTGAGGTCAGTTGGTCAGATTCTGGTTTCTAAGTCAGACTTTGGTCAGTTGGTCAGTTTCTGGTTTCTTGGTCAGACTGAGGTCAGTTGGTCAGATTCTGGTTTCTAAGTCAGACTTTGGTCAGTTGGTCAGTTTCTGGGTTCCAAGTCAGACTGTGGTCAGTTGGTCAGTTCCTGGTTGCTAGGTCAGACTCTGGTCAGTTGCTCAGCTTTTCGTTTCCAGGTCAAAATGTTGTCATTTGCTCAGTTGCTGGCTGCTCGGTCAGACTGTGGTCAGTTGGTCAGTTTCTGGTTTCTAGGTCACACTGTGGTCAGGTGGACAGATTGAAGTTGTCTCGGTTAGACTGTGATCAGTTCTTCAGTTTCTGGTTTCTAGGTCAGTCTGTGGTCAGTTGGGCAGTTTCTCGTTCCTAGGTCAGACTGTAGTCAGTTGTTCAGTTTCTGGTTTTCTCAGTCAGAATGTGGTCAATTGGTCAGTTTCTGGTTTCGAGGTCAGAGTGTGGTCAATTGGTCAGTTTCTTGTTTCTAGGTCAGACTGTGGTCAGTTGCTCAGTTTCTGGTTTCTCCGTCAGTCTGTGTTCAGTTGCTCAGTTACGGGCTGCTCGGTCAGACGGTGATCCGTTGGTCAATTTGTGGTTTCTAGGTCACACTGTGCTCAGTTGGTCAGATTCTGGTTTCTAGGTCAGAATGTGGTCAGTTGGTCAGATTATGGTTTCTAATTCAGACTGTCGTCAGTTGGTCAATTTCTGTTTTCTCGGTCATACTGTGGTCAATTAGTCAGTTTCTGGTTTCTAGGTCAGACTGTGGTCATTTGGTCAGTTTAGCGTTGCTAGGTAAGACTGTGGTCAGTTGGTCAGTGTCTGGTTGCGAGGTCAGACTGTGGCCAGTTGGTCGGTTTCTGGTTGCTCACTCAGTCAGAGGTCAGTTGGTCAGATTCAGGTTTCTGGGTCAGTCTGAGGTCAGTTGTTCAGTTTCTGGTTTCTAGTTCAGACTGTGTTCAGTTGGTCAGTTTCTGGTTTCTAGGTCAGACTGTGGTCAGTTGGTCAGATTCTGGTTTCTAAGTCAGACTGTGGTCAGTTGGTCAGTTTCTGGGTTCCAAGTCAGACTGTGGTCAGTTGGTCAGTTCCTGGTTGCTAGGTCAGACTCTGGTCAGTTGCTCAGCTTTTCGTTTCCAGGTCAAAATGTTGTCATTTGCTCAGTTGCTGGCTGCTCGGTCAGACTGTGGTCAGTTGGTCAGTTTCTGGTTTCTAGGTCACACTGTGGTCAGGTGGACAGATTGAAGTTGTCTCGGTTAGACTGTGATCAGTTCTTCAGTTTCTGGTTTCTAGGTCAGTCTGTGGTCAGTTGGGCAGTTTCTCGTTCCTAGGTCAGACTGTAGTCAGTTGTTCAGTTTCTGGTTTTCTCAGTCAGAATGTGGTCAATTGGTCAGTTTCTGGTTTCGAGGTCAGAGTGTGGTCAGTTGGTCAGTTTCTTGTTTCTAGGTCAGACTGTGGTCAGTTGCTCAGTTTCTGGTTTCTCCGTCAGTCTGTGTTCAGTTGCTCAGTTACGGGCTGCTCGGTCAGACGGTGATCCGTTGGTCAATTTGTGGTTTCTAGGTCACACTGTGCTCAGTTGGTCAGATTCTGGTTTCTAGGTCAGAATGTGGTCAGTTGGTCAGATTATGGTTTCTAATTCAGACTGTCGTCAGTTGGTCAATTTCTGTTTTCTCGGTCATACTGTGGTCAATTAGTCAGTTTCTGGTTTCTAGGTCAGACTGTGGTCATTTGGTCAGTTTAGGGTTGCTAGGTAAGACTGTGGTCAGTTGGTCAGTGTCTGGTTGCGAGGTCAGACTGTGGCCAGTTGGTCGGTTTCTGGTTGCTCACTCAGTCAGAGGTCAGTTGGTCAGATTCAGGTTTCTGGGTCAGTCTGAGGTCAGTTGTTCAGTTTCTGGTTTCTAGTTCAGACCGTGTTCAGTTGGTCAGTTTCTGGTTTCTAGGTCAGACTGTGGTCAGTTGGTCAGATTCTGGTTTCTAAGTCAGACTGTGGTCAGTTGTTCAGTTTCTGGGTTCTAAGTCAGACTGTGGTCAGTTGGTCAGTTCCTGGTTGCTATGTCAGACTCTGGGCATTTGCTCAGCTTTTCGTTTCCAGGTCAGAATGTGGTCATTTCTTCAGTATCTGTTTTCTAGGTCAAAATGTTGTAATTTGCTCAGTTACTGGCTGCTCGGTCAGACTGTGGTCAGTTGGACAGTTTGAAGTTGTCTCGGTAGACTGTGATCAGTTCTTCAGTTTCTGGTTTCTAGGTCAGTCTGTGGTCAGTTGGGCAGTTTCTCGTTCCTAGGTCAGATTGTGGTCAGTTGGTCAGTTTCTGTTTTTCTCAGTCAGGATGTGGTCAATTGTTCAGTTTCTGTTTTCGAGGTCAGAGTGTGATCATTTGGTCAGTTTCTTGTTTCTAGGTCAGACTGTGGTAAGTTGCTCAATTCTGGTTTCTCGGTCAGTCTGTGGTCAGTTGCTCAGTTACGAGCTGCTAGGTCAGAAGGGTGGTCCGTTGGTCAATTTGTGCTTGCTAGGTCACACTGTTCTCAGTTGGTCAGTTTCTGGTTTCTAGGTCAGACTGTGCTCAGTTGGTCAGTTTATGGTTTCTAATTCAGATTGTTATCAGTTGGTCAGTTTTTAGTTTCTAAATCAGACTGGTCAGTTGGTCAGTTTCTGGTTTCTAGGTCAGACTGTCGTCAGTTGGTCAATTTCTGTTTTCTCGGTTATACTGTGGTCAATTGGTCAGTTTCTGGTTCCGAGGTCAGACTGTGGTCAGTTGGTCAGTTTCGGATTGCTAGGTCAGACTATGGTCAGTTGGTCAGTTTCTGGTTTTTACGTCAGATTGTGGCCAGCTGCTCAGTTTCGGCTTGCTCGGTCAGACTGCGAGCAGTTGGTCAGTGTCTGTTTGCTTGGTCAGACTGTGGCCAGTGGTCGGTTTCTGGTTGCTCAGTCAGATAGTGGTCAGTTGGTCAGATTCAGGTTCCTGGATCAGTCTGAGACAGTTGGTCAGTTTCTGGTTTCTAGGTCAGTCTGTGTTCAGTTGCTCAGTTTCGGGTTTCCAGTTCAGACTGCGGACAGTTGCTCAGTTTCTGGTTTCTAGGTCAGAATGTGGTCAGTTGGTCAGATTCTGGTTTCTAGGTCAGTCTGTGGTCAGTTGGTCAGTTTCGAGTTTCTAGATCAGACTCTGGTCAGTTGCTCAGTTTTTCGTTTCCAGGTCAGAAAGTGGTCATTTCTTCAGTATCAGTTTCGAGGTCAAAATGTGGTCATTTGCTCAGTTACTGGCTGCTCGGTCAGACTGTGGTCAGTTGGTCAGTTTCTTGTTTCTAGGTCACACTGTGGTCAGTTGGACAGTTTGAAGTTGTCTCGGTTAGACTGTGATCAGTTCTTCAGTTTCTAGTTTCTAGGTCAGTCTGTGGTCAGTTGGTCAGTTTCTGGTTCCGAGGTCAGACTGTAGTCAGCTGGTCAGTTTCTGCTTTTCTCAGTCAGAATGTGGTCTATTGGTCAGTTTCTGGTTTCGAGGTCAGAGTGTGATCATTTGGTCAGTTTCTTGTTTCTAGGTCAGACTGTCGTCAGTTGCTCAATTTCTGGTTTCTCGGTCAGTCTGTGGTCAGTTGCTCAGTTACGAGCTGCTCGGTCAGAAGGGTGGTCCGTTGGTTAAATTGTGCTTTCTAGGTCACACTGTGCTCAGTTGGTCAGTTTCTGGTTTCTAGGTCAGAATGTGGTCAGTTGGTCAGATTATGGTTTCTAATTCAGACTGTCGTCAGTTGGTCAATTTCTGTTTTCTCGGTCATACTGTGGTCAATTGGTCAGTTTCTGGTTTCTAGGTCAGACTGTGGTCAGTTGGTCAGTTTCGGCTTGCGAGGTCAGACTGTGGTCAGTTGGACAGTTTCTGGTTTCTGCGTTAGATTGTCGTCAGTTGCTCAGTTTCGGCTTGCTAGGTCAGACTGCGAGCAGTTGGTCAGTGTCTGGTTGCTAGGTCAGACTGTGGCCAGTTGGTCGGTTTCTGCTTGCTCACTCAGACAGTGGTCAGTTGGTCAGATTCAGGTTCCTGGGTCAGTCTGAGGTCAGTTGTTCAGTTTCTGGTTTGTAGGTCAGACTGTGTTCAGTTGGTCAGTTTCTGGTTTCTAGGTCAGACTGTGGTCAGTTGGTCAGATTCTGGTTTCTAAGTCAGACTGTGGTCAGTTGGTCCGTTTCTGGGTTCTAAGTCAGACGGTAGTCAGTTGGTCAGTTCCTGGTTGCTAGGTCAGACTCTGGTCAGTTGCTCAGCTTTTCGTTTCCAGGTCAGACTGTGGTCATTTCTTCAGTATCTGTTTTCTAGGTCAAAATGTAGTAATTTGCTCAGTTACTGGCTGCTCGGTCAGACTGTGGTCAGTTGTTCAGTTTCTGGTTTCTCGGTTACACTGTGGTCAGTTGGACAGTTTGAAGTTGTCTCGGTTAGACTGTGATCAGTTCTTCAGTTTCTGGTTTCTAGGGCAGTCTGTGGTCAGTTGAGCACTTTCTCGTTCCTAGGTCAGATTGTGGTCAGTTGGTAAGTTTCTGGTTTTCTCAGTCAGAATGTGGTCAATTGTTCAGTTTCTGGTTTCGAGGTCAGAGTGTGATCATTTGGTCAGTTTCTTGTTTCTAGGTCAGACTGTCGTCAGTTGCTCAATTTCTGGTTTCTCGGTCAGTCTGTGGTCAGTTGCTCAGTTACGAGCTGCTCGGTCAGAAGGGTGGTCCGTTGGTCAATTTGTGCTTTCTAGGTCACACTGTGCTCAGTTGGTCAGTTTCTGGTTTCTAGGTCAGACTGTGCTCAGTTGGTCAGATTGTGGTTTCTAATTCAGATTGTGATCAGTTGGTCAGTTTTTAGTTTCTAGATCAGACTGTGGTCAGTTGGTCAGTTTCTGGTTTCCAGGTCAGAATGTGGTGAGTTGGTCAGATTATGGTTTCTAATTCAGATTGTGATCAGTTGGTCAGTTTTTAGTTTCTAGATCAGACTGTGGTCAGTTGGTCAGTTTCTAGTTTCTAGGTCAGACTGTGGTCAGTTGGTCAGTTTCTGGTTTCTAGTTCAGACTGTCGTCACTTGGTCAATTTCTGTTTTCTCGGTTATACTGTGGTCAATTGGTCAGTTTCTGGTTCAGAGGTCAGACTGTGGTCAGTTGGTCAGTTTCGGGTTGCTAGGTCAGACTGTGGTCAGTTGGTCAGTTTCTGGTTTTTACGTCAGATTGTGGCCAGTTGCTCAGTTTCGGCTTGCTAGGTCAGACTGCGAGCAGTTGTTCATTGTCTGGTTGCTAGGTCAGACTGTGGCCAGTGGTCGGTTTCTGGTTGATCAGTCAGACAGTGGTCAGTTAGTCTGATTCAGGTTCCTGGGACAGTCTGAGGTCAGTTGGTCAGTTTCTGGTTTCTAGGTCAGTCTGTGTTCAGTTGCTCAGTTTCGGGTTTCTAGTTCAGACTGCGGACAGTTGCTCAGTTTCTGGTTTCTAGGTCAGAATGTGGTCAGTTGGTCAGATTCTGGTTTCTAGGTCAGTCTGTGGTCAGTTGGTCAGTTTCGAGTTTCTAGATCAGTCTCTGGTCAGTTGCTCAGTTTTTCGTTTGCAGGTCAATAAGTGGTCATTTCTTCAGTATCAGTTTTCGAGGTCAAAATGTGGTCATTTGCTCAGTTACTGGCTGCTCGGTCAGACTGTGGTCAGTTGGTCAGTTTCTTGTTTCTAGGTCACACTGTGGTCAGTTGGACAGTTTGAAGTTGTCTCGGTTAGACTGTGATCAGTTCTTCAGTTTCTAGTTTCGAGGTCAGTCTGTGGTCAGTTGGTCAGTTTCTGGTTCCTAGGTCAGACTGTAGTCAGTTGGTCAGTTTCTGGTTTTCTCAGTCAGAATGTGGTCAATTGGTCAGTTTCTGGTTTCGAGGTCAGAGTGTGGTCAGTTGGTCAGTTTCTGGTTTCTAGGTCAGACTGTGGTCAGATGCTCAGTTTCTGGTTTCTCAGTCAGTCTGTGTTCAGTTGCTCAGTTACGGGCTGCTCTGTCAGACAGTGGTCCGTTGGTTAATTTGTGGTTTCTAGGTCACACTGTGCTCAGTTGGTCAGTTTCTGGTTTCTAGGTTAGACTGTGCTCAGTTGGTCAGTTTCTGGTTTCTAGGTCAGAATGTGGTCAGTTGGTCAGATTATGGTTTCTGATTCAGACTGTCGTCAGTTGGTCAATTTCTGTTTTCTCGGTCATACTGTGGTCAATTGGTCAGTTTCTGGTTTCTAGGTCAGACTGTGGTCAGTTGGTCAGTTCCTGGTTGCTAGGTCAGACTCTGGTCAGTTGCTCAGCTTTTCGTTTCCAGGTCATTTCTTCAGTATCTGTTTTCTAGGTCAAAATGTGGTAATTTGCTCAGTTACTGGCTGCTCGGTCAGACTGTGGTCAGTTGTTCAGTTTCTGGCTTCTCGGTCACACTGTGGTCAGTTGGACAGTTTGAAGTTGTCTCGGTTAGACTGTGATCAGTTCTTCAGTTTCTGGTTTCTAGGGCAGTCTGTGGTCAGTTGAGCACTTTCTCGTTCCTAGGTCAGACTGTGGTCAGTTGGTCAGTTTCTGGTTCTCTCAGTCAGAATGTGGTCAATTGTTCAGTTTCTGGTTTCGAGGTCAGAGTGTGATCATTTGGTCAGTTTCTTGTTTCTAGGTCAGACTGTCGTCAGTTGCTCAATTTCTGGTTTCTCGGTCAGTCTGTGGTCAGTTGCTCAGTTACGAGCTGCTCGGTCAGAAGGGTGGTCCGTTGGTCAATTTGTGCTTTCTAGATCACACTGTGCTCAGTTGGTCAGTTTCTGGTTTCTAGGTCAGACTGTGCTCAGTTGGTCAGATTGTGGTTTCTAATTCAGATTGTGATCAGTTGGTCAGTTTTTAGTTTCTAGATCAGACTGTGGTGAGTTGGTCAGTTTCTGGTTTCTAGGTCAGAATGTGGTGAGTTGGTCAGATTATGGTTTCTAATTCAGATTGTGATCAGTTGGTCAGTTTTTAGTTTCTAGATCACACTGTGGTCAGTTGGTCAGTTTTTGGTTTCTAGTTCAGAATGTCGTCACTTGGTCAATTTCTGTTTTCTCGGTTATACTGTGGTCAACTGGTCAGTTTCTGGTACCGAGGTCAGACTGTGGTCAGTTGGTCAGTTTCCGGTTGCTAGGTCAGACTGTGGTCAGTTGGTCAGTTTCTGGTTTTTACGTCAGATTGTGGCCAGTTGCTCAGTTTCGGCTTGCTAGGTCAGACTGCGAGCAGTTGGTCAGTGTCCGGTTGCTAGGTCAGACTGTGGCCAGTGGTCGGTTTCTGGTTGATCAGTCAGACAGTGGTCAGTTGGTCAGATTCAGGTTCCTGGGACAGTCTGAGGTCAGTTGGTCAGTTTCTGGTTTCTAGATCAGTCTGTGTTCAGTTGCTCAGTTTCGGGTTTCTAGTACAGACTGCGGACAGTTGCTCAGTTTCTGGTTTCTAGGTCAGAATGTGGTCAGTTGGTCAGATTATGGTTTCTAATTCAGACTGTCGTCAGTTGGTCAATTTCTGTTTTCTCGGTCATACTGTGGTCAATTAGTCAGTTTCTGGTTTCTAGGTCAGACTGTGGTCATTTGGTCAGTTTCGGGTTGCTTGGTAAGACTGTGGTCAGTTGGTCAGTGTCTGGTTGCTAGGTCAGACTGTGGCCAGTTGGTCTGTTTCTGGTTGCTCACTCAGTCAGAGGTCAGTTGGTCAGATTCAGGTTCCTGGGTGAGTCTGAGGTCAGTTGGTCAGTTTCTGGTTTCTAGGTCAGACTGTGTTCAGTTGGTCACTTTCTGGTTTCTAGGTCAGACTGTGGTCAGTTGGTCAGTTTCTGGGTTCTAAGTCAGACTGTGGTCAGTTGGTCAGTTCCTGGTTGCTAGGTCAGAATGTGGTGAGTTGGTCAGATTATGGTTTCTAATTCAGATTGTGATCAGTTGGTCAGTTTTTAGTTTCCAGATCAGACTGTGGTCAGTTGTTCAGTTTCTGGTTTCTAGTTCAGACTGTCGTCAGTTGGTCAATTTCTGTTTTCTCGGTTATACTGTGGTCAATTGGTCAGTTTCTGGTTCCGAGGTCAGACTGTGGTCAGTTGGTCAGTTTCGGATTGCTAGGTCAGACTGTGGTCAGTTGGTCAGTTTCTGGTTTTTACGTCAGATTGTAGCCAGCTGCTCAGTTTCGGCTTGCTAGGTCAGACTGCGAGCAGTTGGTCAGTGTCTGGTTGCTAGGTCAGACTGTGGCCAGTGGTCGGTTTCTGGTTGCTCAGTCAGACAGTGGTCAGTTGGTCTGATTCAGGTTCCTGGATCAGTCTGAGACAGTTGGTCAGTTTCTGGATTCTAGGTCAGTCTGTGTTCAGTTGCTCAGTTTCGGGTTTCCAGTTCAGACTGCGGACAGTTGCTCAGTTTCTGGTTTCTAGGTCAGTCTGTGGTCAGTTGATCAGTTTCGAGTTTCTAGATCAGACTCTGGTCAGTTGCTCAGTTTTTCGTTTCCAGGTCAGAAAGTGGTCATTTCTTCAGTATCAGTTTTCGAGGTCAAAATGTGGTCATTTGCTCAGTTAATGGCTGCTCGGTCAGACTGTGGTCAGTTGGTCAGGTTCTTGTTTCTAGGTCACACTGTGGTCAGTAGGACAGTTTGAAGTTGTCTCGGTTCGACTGTGATCAGTTCTTCAGTTTCTAGTTTCTAGGTCAGTCTGTGGTCAGTTGGTCAGTTTCTGGTTCCTAGGTCAGACTGTAGTCAGTTGGTCAGTTTCTGGTTTTCTCAGTCAGAATGTGGTCAATTGTTCAGTTTCTGGTTTCGAGGTCAGAGTGTGGTCAGTTGGAAAGTTTCTGGTTTCTAGGTCAGACTGTGGTCAGATGCTCAGTTTCTGGTTTCTCAGTCAGTCTGTGTTCAGTTGCTCAGTTACGGGCTGCTCTGTCAGACAGTGGTCAGTTGGTCAGTTTCTGGTTTCTAGGTCAGAATGTGGTCAGTTGGTCAGATTATGGTTTCTAATTCAGACTGTCGTCAGTTGGTCAATTTCTGTTTTCTCGGTCATACTGTGGTCAATTGGTCAGTTTCTGGTTTCTAGGTCAGACTGTGGTCAGTTGGTCAGTTTCGGCTTGCGAGGTCAGACTGTGGACAGTTGGACAGTTTCTGGTTTCTACGTTAGATTGTCGTCAGTTGCTCAATTTCGGCTTGCTAGGTCAGACTGCGAGCAGTCGGTCAGTGTCTGGTTGCTAGGTCAGACTGTGGCCAGTTGGTCGGTTTCTGCTTGCTCACTCAGACAGTGGTCAGTTGGTCAGATTCAGTTTCCTAGGTCAGTCTGAGGTCAGTTGGTCAGTTTCTGGTTTCTAGGTCAGACTGTGTTCAGTTGGTCAGTTTCTGGTTTCTAGGTCAGACTGTGGTCAGTTGGTCAGATTCTGGTTTCTAAGTCAGACTGTGGTCAGTTGGTCCGTTTCTGGGTTCTAAGTCAGACGGTGGTCAGTTGGTCAGTTCCTGGTTGCTAGGTCAGACTCTGGTCAGTTGCTCAGCTTTTCGTTTCCAGGTCAGAATGTGGTCATTTCTTCAGTATCAGTTTTCTAGGTCAAAATGTTGTCATTTGCTCAGTTACTGGCTGCTCGGTCAGACTGTGGTCAGTTGTTCAGTTTCTGGTTTCTCGGTCACACTGTGGTCAGTTGGACAGTTTGAAGTTGTCTCGGTTAGACTGTGATCAGTTCTTCAGTTTCTGGTTTCTAGGGCAGTCTGTGGTCAGTTGGTCAGTTTCTGGTTTTCTCAGTCAGAATGTGGTCAATTGTTCAGTTTCTGGATTCGAGGTCAGAGTGTGATCATTTGGTCAGTTTCTTGTTTCTAGGTCAGACTGTGGTGAGTTGCTCAATTTCTGGTTTCTCGGTCAGTCTGTGGTCAGTTGCTCAGTTAGGAGCTGCTCGGTCAGAAGGGTGGTCCGTTGGTCAATTTGTGCTTTCTAGGTCACACTGTGCTCAGTTGGTCAGTTTCTGGTTTGTAGGTCAGACTGTACTCAATTGGTCAGATTATGGTTTCTAATTCAGTTTGTGATCAGTTGGTCAGTTTTTAGTTTCTAGATCAGACTGTGGTCAGTTGGTCAGTTTCTGGTTTCTAGGTCAGAATGTGGTGAGTTGGTCAGATTATGGTTTCTAATTCAGATTGTGATCAGTTGGTCAGTTTTTAGTTTCTAGATCAGACTGTGGTCAGTTGGTCAGTTTCTGGTTTCTAGTTCAGACTGTCGTCACTTGGTCAATTTCTGTTTTCTCGGTTATACTTTGGTCAATTGGTCAGTTTCTGGTTCCGAGGTCAGACTGTGGTCAGTTGGTCAGTTTCGGGTTGCTAGGTCAGACTGTGGTTAGTTGGTCAGTTTCTGGTTTTTACGTCAGATTGTGGCCAGTTGCTCAGTTTCGGCTTGCTAGGTCAGACTGCGAGCAGTTGGTCAGTGTCTGGTTGCTAGGTCAGACTGTGGCCAGTGGTCGGTTTCTGGTTGATCAGTCAGACAGTGGTCAGTTGGTCAGATTCAGGTTCCTGGGTCAGTCTGAGGTCAGTTGGTCAGTTTCTGGTTCCTAGGTCAGACTGTTGTCATTTGGTCAGTTTCTGGTTTTCTCAGTCAGAATGTGGTATATTGGTCAGTTTCTAGTTTCTAGGTCAGTCTGTGGTCAGTTGGTCAGTTTCTGGTTCCTAGGTCAGACTGTTGTCAGTTGGTCAGTTTCTGGTTTTCTCAGTCAGAATGTGGTCAATTGGTCAGTTTCTGGTTTCGAGGTCAGAGTGTGGTCAGTTGGTCAGTTTCTGGTTTCTAGGTCAGACTGTGGTCAGTTGCTCAGTTTCTGGTTTCTCAGTCAGTCTGTGTTCAGTTGCTCAGTTACGGGCTGCTCGGTCAGACAGTGGTCCGTTGGTTATTTGTGGTTTCTCGGTCACACTGTGCTCAGTTGGTCAGTTTCTGGTTTCTAGGTTAGACTGTGCTCAGGTGGTCAGTTTCTGGTTTCTAGGTCAGAATGTGGTCAGTTAGTCAGATTATGGTTTCTAATTCAGACTGTCGTCAGTTGGTCAATTTCTGTTTTCTCGGTCATACTGTGTTCAATTGGTCAGTTTCTGGTTTCTAGGTCAGACTGTGGTCAGTTGGTCAGTTTCGGGTTGCTAGGTCAGACTGTGGTCAGTTGGTCAGTTTCTGGTTTCTACGTTAGATTGTCGTCAGTTGCTCAGTTTCGGCTTGCTAGGTCAGACTGCGAGCAGTTGGTCAGTGTCTGGTTGCTAGGTCAGACTGTGGCCAGTTGGTCGGTTTCTGCTTGCTCACTCAGACAGTGGTCAGTTGGTCAGATTCAGGTTCCTGGGTCAGTCTGAGGTCAGTTGGTCAGTTTCTGGTTTCGAGGTCAGACTGTGTTCAGTTGGTCAGTTTCTGGTTTCAAGGTCAGAATGTGGTCAGTTGGTCAGATTCTGGTTTCTAAGTCAGACTGTGGTCAGTTGGTCAGTTTCTGGGTTCTAAGTCAGACTGTGGTCAGTTGGTCAGTTCCTGGTTGCTAGGTCAGACTCTGGTCAGTTGCTCAGCTTTTCGTTTCCAGGTCAGAATGTGGTCATTTCTTCAGTATCAGTTTTCTAGGTCAAAATGTTGTCATTTGCTTAGTTACTGGCTGCTCGGTCAGACTGTGGTCAGTTGGACAGTTTGAAGTTGCCTCGGTAGACTGTGATCAGTTCTTCAGTTTCTGGTTTCTAGGTCAGTCTGTGGTCAGTTGGGCAGTTTCTCGTTCCTAGGTCAGATTGTGGTCAGTTGGTCAGTTTCTGTTTTCTAGGTCAGAATGTGGTGAGTTGGTCAGTTTATGGTTTCTAATTCAGATTGTGATCAGTTGGTCAGTTTTAATTTCTAGATCAGACTGTGGTCAGTTGGTCAGTTTCTGGTTTCTAGGTCAGACTGTCGTCACTTGGTCAATTTCTGTTTTCTCGGTTATACTGTGGTCAATTGGTCAGTTTCTGGTTCCGAGGTCAGACTGTGGTCAGTTGGTCAGTTTCGGGTTGCTAGGTCAGACTGTGGTCAGTTGGTCAGTTTCTGGTTTTTACGTCAGATTGTGGCCAGTTGCTCAGTTTCGGCTTGCTAGGTCAGACTGCGAGCAGTTGGTCAGTGTCTGGTTGCTAGGTCAGACTGTGGCCAGTGGTCGGTTTCTGGTTGATCAGTCAGACAGTGGTCGGTTGGTCAGATTCAGGTTCCTAGGTCAGTCTGAGGTCAGTTGGTCAGTTTCTGGTTCCTAGGTCAGACTGTTGTCAGTTGGTCAGTTTCTGGTTTTCTCAGTCAGAATGTGGTCAATTGGTCAGTTTCTAGTTTCTAGGTCAGTCTGTGGTCAGTTGGTCAGTTTCTGGTTCCTAGGTCAGACTATGGTCAGCTGGTAAATTTCAGGTTTCTAGGTAAGACTGTGGTCAGTTGGTCACTTTCTGGTTTCTTGGTCAGTCTGTTGGTCTGTTGGTCAGTTTCGGGTTACGAGGTCAGACTGTGGACAGTTGCTCAGTTTCTGTTTTCTTGGTCAGACGGTGGTCATTTCTTCGGTTTATGGTTTCTAGGTCACACTGTGTTCAGTTGATCAGTTTATGATTGCTAGGTCAGTTTCTGGTTTCAAAGTCAGAATGTGGTCAGTTAGTCAGTTTCTGGTTTCTAGGTCAGACTGCCCTCAGTTGCTCAGTTACTGAATGCTCGGTCAGACTGTGGTCAGATGGTCAATTTCTGGTTTCTAGGTTACATTGTGCTCAGTTTGTCAGTTTCTGGTTCCTAAGTCAGAATGTGGTCAGTTGGTCAGATTCTGGTTTCTAAGTCATACAGTGGTCATTTGTTCAGTTTCTGTTTCCTCGGTCAGACTGTGGTCAGTTGGTCAGTTTCTGGTTGCTAGGTCAGACTGTGGTCAGTTGGTCAGTTTCTGGTTCCGAGATCAGACTGTGGTCACTTGGTCTGTTTCTGGTTCGTAGGTTAGTCTGTGTTCAGTTGCTCAGTTTCGGGTTTCTAGTTCAGACTGCGGACAGTTGGTCAGTTAATGGTTGCTAGGTCATAATGTGGTCAGTTGTTCAGTTCTGGTTCCTAGGTCAGGGTGAGGTCAGTTTGTCAGTTTCTGCTATTTATGTCAGGCATTGGTCAGTTGGTGAGTTTCTGGTTTCTGATCAGACTCTGGTCAGTTGGTCAGTTTCTGGTTTTTAGGTCAGAATGTGGTCAGTTGGTCAGATTCTGGTTTCTAGGTCAGTTTGAGGTCAGTTGGTGAGTTTCGGGTTTCTAGGTCAGACTGTGGTCAGTTGCTCAGTTTTTCGTTTCCATTTCTGACTGTGGTCATATCTTCAGTTTCTGTTTTCTTGGTCAGGATGTGGTCACTTGCTCAGTTACTGGCTGCTCCGTGAGACTTTGGTCAGTTGGTCAGTTTCTGATTCCTACGTCACACTGTGGTCAGTTGGTCAGTTTCAGGTTGTCTCGGTTAGACTGTGATCAGTTCTTCAGTTTCTGGTTTCTCGGTCAGTCTGTGGTCAGTTGGTCAGTTTCTGGTTTCGATGTCAGACTGTGGTCAGTTGGTCTGTTTCTGGTTTCTCGGTCAGACTGTGGTCAGTTGATCAGTTTCTGATTTCTTGTTCAGACTGTGGTCAGTTGGTCAGTTACTGGTTGCTAGGTCAGACTGTGGTAAGTTGGTCAGTTTCTGGTTCATAGGTCAGACTGTGGTCAGTTGTTCAGTTTCGGTTTCTAGGTCATGCTGTGGTCAGTTGCTCAGTTCCTGCTTTCTTGGTCGGATTGTGGACATTGTCAACTTCTGGTTGCTCGGTCAGACTCTGGTCAATTGGTCAGTTTCTGGTATTCTCAAACAGACTGTGGTCAGCTGGTCAATTTCTGGTTTCTAGGTCAGACTGTGGTCAGTTGGTCAGTTTCTGGTTCCTATATCCGTCTGTGATCAGTTGGTCAGTTTCGGGTTTCTAGGTTAGACTGTGGTCAGTTGCTCAGTTTCTGGTTTCTCGGTCAGATTGTGGTCATTTCTTCTGTTTCTAGTTTCTAGGTCAGAATTTTTGTCAGTTTCTGGTTTCTGGGTCAGACTGTGGTCAGTTACTCAGTTACTGGCTGCTCGGTGAGACATTGGTCAGTTGGTCAGTTTCTGATTTCTACGTCACAATGTGGTCAGTTGGTCAGTTTCAGGTTGTCTCGGTTAGACTGTGATCAGTTCTTCAGTTTCTGGTTTCTCGGTCAGTCTGTGGTCAGTTGTTCAGTTTCTGGTTTCGATGCCAGTCTGTAGTCAGTTGGACTGTTTCTGGTTTCTAGGTCAGACTGTGGTCAGTTGATCAGTTTCTGATTTCTTGTTCAGACTGTGGTCAGTTGGTCAGTTACTGGTTGCTAGGTCAGACTGTGGTCAGTTGGTCAGTTTCTGGTTCATAGGTCAGACTGTGGTCAGTTGGTCAGTTTTGGTTTCTAGGTCATGCTGTGGTCAGTTGATCAGTTTCGGGTTTCTCGGTCAGATTGTGGTCAGCTGGTCATTTTCTGGTCTGTAGGTCAGCCTGTGGTCAGTTGGTCAGTTTCTGGTTTCTAGGTCAGACTGTGGTCAGTTGGTAGGTTTCTGGTTCCTAGGCCAGACTGTTTTCCGTTGGTCACTTTCGGGTTGCTAGTTCAGACTGTGGTCAGTTGGTCAATTCCTGGTTCTGAGGTCAGCCTGTGTTCAGTTGGTCAGTTTCTGCTTTCTAGTTCAGACTGTGGTCAGTTGTTCAATTTCAAGTTCCAGGTCAGACTGTGATCAGTTGGACAGTTTTTGATTTGTAATTCAGAATGTGGTCAGTTGGTCAATTTCTGTTTTCAAGGTCATACTGTGGTCATTTGGTCAGTTTCTAGATAATTGGTCAGACTGTGGTCAGTTGGTCAGTTTCTTGTTGCTAGGTCAGACTGTTTTCAGTTGGTCAGTTTCTAGTTTGTATGTCAGATTGTGGTCAGTTGGTCACATTCTGGTTTCTAAGTCAGACTGTGGTCATTTGGTCAGTTTCTCATTTCCAGGTCAGACTTTGGTCAGTAGGTCACTTATTGGTTGCAATGTCAGACTGCGGTCAGTTGGTCAGTTTTTGGTTTCCAGGTAAGACTGGTCATTTATTCAGTTTCTGTTTTCTAGGTCAGAATGTGGCCAGTTGCTGAGTTACTGGTTGCTCGGTCAGACTGTGATCAGTTGGTCAGATTCGGGTTGTCTTGCTTAGATTGTGATCAGTTGGTCAGTTCCTGGTTTGTAGGTCAGACTGTGGTCAGTTGGTCCGTTTTTGTTTTCGAAGTCAGACTATGGTCAGTTGGTCAGTTTCTGGTTTCTAGGTCAGACTGTGGTCAATTCTTCAGTTTCTGCTTTCTAGGTCATACTCTGGTCAGTTGGTCAGTTTCTGGTTTCTCATTCAGCCTGTGGTTAGTTGATCAATTTCTGGATCCAAGTCAGACTGTGATCAGTTGGTCAGTTTCTGGTTTCTAGTTCAGAATGTGGTCAGTAGGTCAATTTCTGTTTTCAAGCTCATACTGTGGTCATTTGGTCATTTTGTAGATCCTAGGTCAGACTGTGGTCAGTTGGTCAGTTTCGGTTTGCTAGGTCAGACTGTTTTCAGTTGGTCATTTTCTGGTTTGTAAATCAGACTGTGGTCAGTTGGTCAGTTTCTGGTTTCCAGTTCAGACTTTGGTCAGTTGGTCAGTTATTGGTTGCAAGGTAAGACTGGTCATTTCTTCAGTTTCTGTTTTCTAGGTCAGAATGTGGTCAGTGGCTCAGTTACTGGCTGCTCGGTCAGACTGTGGTCAGTTGGTCAGTTTCTGGTTTCTAGGTCACACTGTGGTAAGTTGGTCCGATTCGGGTTGTCTTGGTTAGATTGTGATCAGTTCTTCAGTTTACCGATTTCGAGGTCAGTCTGTGGTCTGTTGGTCAGTTTCTGGTTCCTAGGTCAGACTGTGGTCAGTTGGTCAGTTTCTGGTTTGTAGCTCAGAATGTGGTCTGTTGGTCAGTTTCTGGTTTGTGGGTCAGACTGTGGTCAGTTCTTCAGTTTCTGGATTCACGGTCAGACTGTGGTCAGTGGGTCAGTTTCTGGTTTCTAGGTCAGACTGTGTTCAGTCCTTCAGTTTCTGGTTTCTAAGTCAGACTGTGATCAGTTGGTCAGTTTTTAGTTTCTAGGTCAGACTGTGGTCAGTTGGTCAGTTTCTGGTATTCTAGTTCAGACTGTCGTCAATTCGTCAATTTCTGTTTTCTCGGTCATACTGTCGTCAATTGGTCAGTTTCTGGTTCCGAAGTCAGACTGTGGTCAGTTGGTCAGTTTTGAGTTGCTAGTTCAGATTGTGGTCAGTTGGTCAGTTTCTGGTTTCTAGGTCAGACTGTGGTCAGTTGGTCAGTTTCTGGTTCCTATGTCCGTCTGTGATCAGTTGGTCAGTTTCGGGTTTCTAGGTTAGACTGTGGTCAGTTGCTCAGTTTCTGGTTTCTCGGTCAGATTGTGGTCATTTCTTCAGTTTCTAGTTTCTAGGTCAGAATTTTTGTCAGTTTCTGGTTTCTGGGTCAGACTGTGGTCAAGTACTCAGTTACTGGCTGCTCGGTGAGACATTGGTCAGTTGGTCAGTTTCTGATTTCTACGTCACACTGTGGTCAGTTGGTCAGTTTCAGGTTGTCTCGGTTAGACTGTGATCAGTTCTTCAGTTTCTGGTTTCTCGGTCAGTCTGTGGTCAGTTGTTCAGTTTCTGGTTTCGATGTCAGTCTGTAGTCAGTTGGTCTGTTTCTGGTTTCTAGGTCAGACTGTGGTCAGTTGATCAGTTTCTGATTTCTTGTTCAGACTGTGGTCAGTTGGTCAGTTACTGGTTGCTAGGTCAGACTGTGGTCAGTTTGTCAGTTTCTGGTTCATAGGTCAGAATGTGGTCAGTTGTTCAGTTTTGGTTTCTAGGTCATGATGTGGTCAGTTGCTCAGTTTCTGCTTTCTAGGTCAGATTGTGGACATTGGTCAGCTTCTGGTTGCTCGGTCAGACTCTGGTCAATTGGTCAGTATCTGGTATTCTCAAACAGACTGTGGTCAGCTATCAATTTCTGGTTTCTAGGTCAGACTGTGGTCAGTTGGTCAGTTTCTTGTTCCGATGTCCGTCTGTGATCAGTTGGTCAGTTTCGGGTTTCTAGGTTAGACTGTGGTCAGTTGATCAGTTTCTGGTTTCTCGGTCAGATTGTGGTCAGCTGGTCATTTTCTGGTCTGTAGGTCAGCCTGTGGTCAGTTGGTCAGTTTCTGGTTTCTAGGTCAGACTGTGTTCAGTTGGTAGGTTTCTGGTTCCTAGGCCAGACTGTTTTCCGTTGGTTAGTTTCGGGTTGCTAGTTCAGACTATGGTCAGTTGGTCAATTCCTGGTTCTGAGGTCAGCCTGTGTTCAGTTGGTCAGTTTCTGCTTTCTAGTTCAGACTGTGGTCAGTTGTTCAATTTCTAGTTCCAGGTCAGACTGTGATCAGTTGGACAGTTTTTGGTTTGTAATTCAGAATGTGGTCAGTTGGTCAATTTCTGTTTTCAAGGTCATACTGTGGTCATTTGGTCAGTTTCTAGATAATTGGTCAGACTGTGGTCAGTTGGTCAGTTTCTTGTTGCTAGGTCAGACTGTTTTCAGTTGGTCAGTTTCTAGTTTCTATGTCAGATTGTGGTCAGTTGGTCACATTCTGGTTTCTAAATCAGACTGTGGTCAGTTGGTCAGTTTCTCATTTCCAGGTCAGACTTTGGTCAGTAGGTCACTTATTAGTTGCAATGTCAGACTTTGGTCAGTTGGTCAGTTTTTGGTTTCCAGCTAAGACTGGTCATTTCTTCAGTTTCTGTTTTCTAGGTCAGAATGTGGTCAGTTGCTGAGTTACTGGTTGCTCTGTCAGACTGTGGTCAGTTGGTCAGATTCGGGTTGTTTTGCTTAGATTGTGATCAGTTGGTCAGTTCCTGGTTTGTAGGTCAGATTGTGGTCAGTTGGTCAGTTTTTGTTTTCGAAGTCAGACTATGGTCAGTTGGTCAGTTTCTGGTTTCTAGGTCAGACTGTGGTCAGTTGGTAGGTTTCTGGTTCCTAGGCCAGTCTGTTTTCCGTTGGTCAGTTTCGGGTTGCTAGTTCAGACTGTGGTCAGTTGGTCAATTCCTGGTTCTGAGGTCAGCCTGTGTTCAGTTGGTCAGTTTCTGCTTTCTAGTTAAGACTATGGTCAGTTGTTCAATTTCTAGTTGCAGGTCAGACTGTGATCAGTTGGACAGTTTTTGCTTTGTAATTCAGAATGTGGTCAGTTGGTCAATTTCTGTTTTCAAGGTCATACTGTGGTCATTTGGTCAGTTTCTAGATAATTGGTCAGACTGTGGTCAGTTGGTCATTTTCTTGTTGCTAGGTCAGACTGTTTTCAGTTGGTCAGTTTCTAGTTTCTATGTCAGATTGTGGTCAGTTGGTCACATTCTGGTTTCAAATCAGACTGTGGTCAGTTGGTCAGTTTCTCATTTCCAGGTCAGACTTTGGTCAGTAGGTCACTTATTGGTTGCAATGTCAGACTGTGGTCAGTTGGTCAGTTTTTGGTTTCCAGGTAAGACTGGTCATTTATTCAGTTTCTGTTTTCTAGGTCAGAATGTGGCCAGTTGCTGAGTTACTGGTTGCTCGGTCAGACTGTGGTCAGTTGGTCAGATTCGGGTTGTCTTGCTTAGATTGTGATCAGTTGGTCAGTTCCTGGTTTGTAGGTCAGACTGTGGTCAGTTTGTCCGTTTTTGTTTTCGAAGTCAGACTATTGTCAGTTGGTCAGTTTCTGGTTTCTAGGTCAGACTGTGGTCAATTCTTCAGTTTCTGGTTTCTAGGTCAGACTGTGGTCAGTTGGTCAGTTTCTGGTTTCTCGTTCAGACTGTGGTTAGTTGGTCAATTTCTGGTTCCAAGTCAGACTGTGATCAGTTGGTCAGTTTCTGGTTTCTAGTTCAGAATGTGGTCAGCAGGTCAATTTCTGTTTTCAATGTCATACTGTGGTCATTTGGTCATTTTGTAGATCCTAGGTCAGACTGTGGTCAGTTGGTCAGTTTCGGTTTGCTAGGTCAGACTGTTTTCAGTTGGTCAGTTTCTGGTTTCTAAATCAGACTGTGGTCAGTTGGTCAGTTTCTGATTTCCAGTTCAGACTTTGGTCAGTTGGTCAGTTTTTCGTTGCAAGGTAAGACTGGTCATTTCTTCAGTTTCTGGTTTCTAGGTCACACTGTGGTAAGTTGGTCCGATTCGGGTTGTCTTGGTTAGATTGTGATCAGTTCTTCAGTTTACCGATTTCGAGGTCAGTCTGTGGTCTGTTGGTCAGTTTCTGGTTCCTAGGTCAGACTGTGGTCAGTTGGTCAGTTTCTGGTTTGTGGGTCAGACTGTGTTCAGTTCTTCAGTTTCTGGATTCATGGTCAGACTGTGGTCAGTGGGTCAGTTTCTGGTTTCTAGGTCAGACTGTGTTCAGTCCTTCAGTTTCTGGTTTCTAAGTCAGACTGTGATCAGTTGGTCAGTTTTTAGTTTCTAGGTCAGACTGTGGTCAGTTGGTCAGTTTCTGGTTTCTAGTTCAGACTGTCGTCAATTCGTCAATTTCTGTTTTCTCGGTCATACTGTGGTCAATTGGTCAGTTTCTGGTTCCGAAGTCAGACTGTGGTCAGATGGTCAGTTTTGGGTTGCTAGATCAGATTGTGGTCAGTTGGTCAGTTTCTGGTTTCTATGTCAGATTTTGGTCAGTTGCTCAGTTTCGGCTTTCTAGGACAGACTGCGGGCAGTTCGTCAGTTTCTGGTTGCTAGGTCAGACTGTGGTCACTTGGTCTGTTTCTGGTTCTTAGGTTAGTCTGTGTTCAGTTGCTCAGTTTCGTGTTTCTAGTTCAGACTGCTGAGAGTTGGTCAGTTAATGGTTGCTAGGTCATAATGTGGTCAGATGGTCAGTTCTGGTTCCTAAGTCAGGGTGAGGTCAGTTTGTCAGTTTCTGCTATTTATGTCAGTCATTGGTCAGTTGGTGAGTTTCTGGTTGCTAAGTCAGACTGTGGTCAGTTGGTCAGTTTCTGGTTTTTAGGTCAGAATGTGGTCAGTTGGTCAGATTCTGGTTTCTAGGTCAGTTTCAGGTTAGTTGGTCAGTTTCGGGTTTCTAGGTTAGACTGTGGTCAGTTGCTCAGTTTTTCGTTTCCATTTCTGACTGTGGTCATATCTTCAGTTTCTGTTTTCTTGGTCAGAATGTGGTCACTTGCTCAGTTACTGGCTGCTCGGTGAGACATTGGTCAATTGGTCAGTTTCTGATTCCTACGTCACACTGTGGTCAGTTGGTCAGTTTCAGGTTGTCTCGGTTAGACTGTGATCAGTTCTTCAGTTTCTGGTTTCTCGGTCAGTCTGTGGTCAGTTGGTCAGTTTCTCGTTTCGATGTCAGACTGTGGTCAGTTGGTCTGTTTCTGGTTTCTAGGTCAGACTGTGGTCAGCTGGTCATTTTCTGGTCTGTAGGTCAGCCTGTGGTCAGTTGGTCAGTTTCTGGTTTCTAGGTCAGACTGTGTTCAGTTGGTAGGTTTCTGGTTCCTAGGCCAGACTGTTTTCCGTTGGTTAGTTTCGGGTTGCTAGTTCAGACTATGGTCAGTTGGTCAATTCCTGGTTCTGAGGTCAGCCTGTGTTCAGTTGGTCAGTTTCTGCTTTCTAGTTCAGACTGTGGTCAGTTGTTCAATTTCTAGTTCCAGGTCAGACTGTGATCAGTTGGACAGTTTTTGGTTTGTAATTCAGAATGTGGTCAGTTGGTCAATTTCTGTTTTCAAGGTCATACTGTGGTCATTTGGTCAGTTTCTAGATAATTGGTCAGACTGTGGTCAGTTGGTCAGTTTCTTGTTGCTAGGTCAGACTGTTTTCAGTTGGTCAGTTTCTAGTTTCTATGTCAGATTGTGGTCAGTTGGTCACATTCTGGTTTCTAAATCAGACTGTGGTCAGTTGGTCAGTTTCTCATTTCCAGGTCAGACTTTGGTCAGTAGGTCACTTATTAGTTGCAATGTCAGACTTTGGTCAGTTGGTCAGTTTTTGGTTTCCAGCTAAGACTGGTCATTTCTTCAGTTTCTGTTTTCTAGGTCAGAATGTGGTCAGTTGCTGAGTTACTGGTTGCTCTGTCAGACTGTGGTCAGTTGGTCAGATTCGGGTTGTTTTGCTTAGATTGTGATCAGTTGGTCAGTTCCTGGTTTGTAGGTCAGATTGTGGTCAGTTGGTCAGTTTTTGTTTTCGAAGTCAGACTATGGTCAGTTGGTCAGTTTCTGGTTTCTAGGTCAGACTGTGGTCAGTTGGTAGGTTTCTGGTTCCTAGGCCAGTCTGTTTTCCGTTGGTCAGTTTCGGGTTGCTAGTTCAGACTGTGGTCAGTTGGTCAATTCCTGGTTCTGAGGTCAGCCTGTGTTCAGTTGGTCAGTTTCTGCTTTCTAGTTAAGACTATGGTCAGTTGTTCAATTTCTAGTTGCAGGTCAGACTGTGATCAGTTGGACAGTTTTTGCTTTGTAATTCAGAATGTGGTCAGTTGGTCAATTTCTGTTTTCAAGGTCATACTGTGGTCATTTGGTCAGTTTCTAGATAATTGGTCAGACTGTGGTCAGTTGGTCATTTTCTTGTTGCTAGGTCAGACTGTTTTCAGTTGGTCAGTTTCTAGTTTCTATGTCAGATTGTGGTCAGTTGGTCACATTCTGGTTTCAAATCAGACTGTGGTCAGTTGGTCAGTTTCTCATTTCCAGGTCAGACTTTGGTCAGTAGGTCACTTATTGGTTGCAATGTCAGACTGTGGTCAGTTGGTCAGTTTTTGGTTTCCAGGTAAGACTGGTCATTTATTCAGTTTCTGTTTTCTAGGTCAGAATGTGGCCAGTTGCTGAGTTACTGGTTGCTCGGTCAGACTGTGGTCAGTTGGTCAGATTCGGGTTGTCTTGCTTAGATTGTGATCAGTTGGTCAGTTCCTGGTTTGTAGGTCAGACTGTGGTCAGTTTGTCCGTTTTTGTTTTCGAAGTCAGACTATTGTCAGTTGGTCAGTTTCTGGTTTCTAGGTCAGACTGTGGTCAATTCTTCAGTTTCTGGTTTCTAGGTCAGACTGTGGTCAGTTGGTCAGTTTCTGGTTTCTCGTTCAGACTGTGGTTAGTTGGTCAATTTCTGGTTCCAAGTCAGACTGTGATCAGTTGGTCAGTTTCTGGTTTCTAGTTCAGAATGTGGTCAGCAGGTCAATTTCTGTTTTCAATGTCATACTGTGGTCATTTGGTCATTTTGTAGATCCTAGGTCAGACTGTGGTCAGTTGGTCAGTTTCGGTTTGCTAGGTCAGACTGTTTTCAGTTGGTCAGTTTCTGGTTTCTAAATCAGACTGTGGTCAGTTGGTCAGTTTCTGATTTCCAGTTCAGACTTTGGTCAGTTGGTCAGTTTTTCGTTGCAAGGTAAGACTGGTCATTTCTTCAGTTTCTGGTTTCTAGGTCACACTGTGGTAAGTTGGTCCGATTCGGGTTGTCTTGGTTAGATTGTGATCAGTTCTTCAGTTTACCGATTTCGAGGTCAGTCTGTGGTCTGTTGGTCAGTTTCTGGTTCCTAGGTCAGACTGTGGTCAGTTGGTCAGTTTCTGGTTTGTGGGTCAGACTGTGTTCAGTTCTTCAGTTTCTGGATTCATGGTCAGACTGTGGTCAGTGGGTCAGTTTCTGGTTTCTAGGTCAGACTGTGTTCAGTCCTTCAGTTTCTGGTTTCTAAGTCAGACTGTGATCAGTTGGTCAGTTTTTAGTTTCTAGGTCAGACTGTGGTCAGTTGGTCAGTTTCTGGTTTCTAGTTCAGACTGTCGTCAATTCGTCAATTTCTGTTTTCTCGGTCATACTGTGGTCAATTGGTCAGTTTCTGGTTCCGAAGTCAGACTGTGGTCAGATGGTCAGTTTTGGGTTGCTAGATCAGATTGTGGTCAGTTGGTCAGTTTCTGGTTTCTATGTCAGATTTTGGTCAGTTGCTCAGTTTCGGCTTTCTAGGACAGACTGCGGGCAGTTCGTCAGTTTCTGGTTGCTAGGTCAGACTGTGGTCACTTGGTCTGTTTCTGGTTCTTAGGTTAGTCTGTGTTCAGTTGCTCAGTTTCGTGTTTCTAGTTCAGACTGCTGAGAGTTGGTCAGTTAATGGTTGCTAGGTCATAATGTGGTCAGATGGTCAGTTCTGGTTCCTAAGTCAGGGTGAGGTCAGTTTGTCAGTTTCTGCTATTTATGTCAGTCATTGGTCAGTTGGTGAGTTTATGGTTGCTAAGTCAGACTGTGGTCAGTTGGTCAGTTTCTGGTTTTTAGGTCAGAATGTGGTCAGTTGGTCAGATTCTGGTTTCTAGGTCAGTTTGAGGTTAGTTGGTCAGTTTCGGGTTTCTAGGTTAGACTGTGGTCAGTTGCTCAGTTTTTCGTTTCCATTTCTGACTGTGGTCATATCTTCAGTTTCTGTTTTCTTGGTCAGAATGTGGTCACTTGCTCAGTTACTGGCTGCTCGGTGAGACATTGGTCAATTGGTCAGTTTCTGATTCCTACGTCACACTGTGGTCAGTTGGTCAGTTTCAGGTTGTCTCGGTTAGACTGTGATCAGTTCTTCAGTTTCTGGTTTCTCGGTCAGTCTGTGGTCAGTTGGTCAGTTTCTCGTTTCGATGTCAGACTGTGGTCAGTTGGTCTGTTTCTGGTTTCTAGGTCAGACTGTGGTCAGTTGATCAGTTTCTGATTTCTTGTTCAGACTGTGGTCAGTTGGTCAGTTACTGGTTGCTAGGTCAGACTGTGGTCAGTTGGTCAGTTTCTGGTTCATAGGTCAGACTGTGGTCAGTTGTTCAGTTTCGGTTTCTAGGTCATGCTGTGGTCAGTTGCTCAGTTTCTGCTTTCTCGGTCAGATTGTGGACATTGGTCAGCTTCTGGTTGCTTGGTCAGACTCTGGTCAATTGGTCAGTTTCTGGTATTCTCAAACAGACTGTGGTCAGCTGGTCAATTTCTGGTTTCTAGGTCAGACTGTGGTCAGTTGGTCAGTTTCTGGTTCCTATGTCCGTCTGTGATCAGTTGGTCAGTTTCGGGTTTCTAGGTTAGACTGTGGTCAGTTGCTCAGTTTCTGGTTTCTCGGTCAGATTGTGGTCATTTCTTTAGTTTCTAGTTTCTAGGTCAGAAATTTTGTCAGTTTCTGGTTTCTGGGTCAGACTGTGGTCAAGTACTCAGTTACTGGCTGCTCGGTGAGACATTGGTCAGTTGGTCAGTTTCTGATTTCTACGTCACACTGTGGTCAGTTGGTCAGTTTCAGGTTGTCTCGGTTAGACTGTGATCAGTTCTTCAGTTTCTGGTTGCTCAGTCCGACTGTGGTCAGTTGGTCAGTTTCAGGTTCCTGGTTCAGTCTCATGTCAGTTTTTCAGTATCTGGTTTCTTGGTGGGACTGAGGTCAGTTGGTCTGTTTCTGGTTTCTAGGTCAGACTGTGCTCAGTTGGTCAGTTTCTGGTTTCTAGGTCAGACTGTGGTCAATCTTCAGTTTCTGGTTTCGAAGTCAGACTGTGATCAGTTGGTCAGCTTTTAGTTTCGAGGTCAGGCTATGGTCAGTTGGTCAGTTACTGGTTGCTAAGTCAGACTGTCGTCAGTTGGTCAGTTTCTGGTATTCTCGGTCAGACTGTGGTCAGCTGGTAAATTTCAGGTTTCTAGGTCAGACTGTGGTCAGTTGGTAAGTTTCTGTTTTCTAGGTCAGTCTGTGATCTGTTGGTCAGTTTCGGGTTATGAGGTCAGACTGTGGACAGTTGCTCAGTTTCTGGTTTCTTGGTCAGACTGTGGTCATTTCTTCGGTTTCTAGTTTCTAGGTCACACTGTGGTCAGTTGATCAGTTTTGGGTTGTCTCGCTTAGACTGTGATAAGTTCTTCAGTTTTTGGTTTCTAGGTCAGTCTGTGGTCAGTTGGTCAGTTTCTGGTATTCTCGGTCAGACTGTGGTCAGCTGGTAAATTTCAGGTTTCTAGGTCAGACTGTGGTCAGTTGGTCAGTTTCTGTATTCTAGGTCAGTCTGTGGTCTGTTGGTCAGTTTCGGGTTACGAGGTCAGACTGTGGACAGTTGCTCAGTTTCTGGTTTCTTGGTCAGACTGTGGTCATTTCTTCGGTTTCTGGTTTCTTGGTCACACTGTGGTCAGTTGATCAGTTTTGGGTTGTCTCGCTTAGACTGTGATAAGTTCTTCAGTTTTTGGTTTCTAGGTCAGTCTGTGGTCAGTTGGTCTGTTTATGATTGCTAGGTAAGACTGTGGTCAGTTGATCAGTTTCTGGTTGTCCCGGTCAGACTGTGGTCAGTTGGTCAGTTTCTGCTTTGTCGGTCAGATTGTGATCAGTTGGTCAGTTTCTGTTTTCCAGGTCAGACTGTTGTCAGTTGATCAGTTTCTGGATGCTAGTTCACACTGTGGTCTGTTGGTCAGTTTCTGGTTTCGAGGTCAGACTGTGCTCAGCTCTTCAGTTTCTGGTTTCTAGGTCAGAATGTGGTCAGTTAGTCAGTTTCTGATTTCTAGGTCGGACTGCGGTCAGTTGCTCAGTTACTGGATGCTCGGTCAGACTGTGGTCAGTTGGTCAATTTCTGGTTTCTAGGTCACGCTGTGCTCAGTTTGTCATTTTCTGGTTCCTAAGTGAGAATGTGGTCAGTTGGTCAAATTCTGGTTTCTAAGTCAGACGGTGGTCAGCTGGTCAGTTTTTGTTTTCTAGGTCAGACTGTGGTCAGTTGATCAGTTTCTGTTTTTTTCGGTCATGCTGTGTTCAGCTGGTCAATTTCAGGTTCCTAGGTCAGACTGTGGTCTGTTGGTCAGTTTTTGATTCCTCGGTCAATCTGTGGTCAGATTCTGTTTCTGTTTTCCAGGTCAGTCTGTGGTCATTTCTTAAGTTTCTGGTTTCTAGGTCTGAATGTGGTCAGTTGGTCAGTTTCTCGTTTCGAGATCAGAATGTGGTCAGTTGGTCACTTTCTGGTTTCTATGTCAGTCTGTGGTCATTTGGTCAGTTTCTGTTTCCACGGTCAGACTGTGGTCAGTTGGTCAGTTTCGGGTTGCTAGGTCAGACTGTGGTCATTTGTCAGTTTCTGGTTCCGAGGTCAGACTGTGATCACTTGGTCTGTTTCTGGTTCGTAGGTCAGTCTGTATTCAGTTGCTCAATTTCGGGTAAATAATTCAGACTGCGGACAGTTGGTCAGTTAATGGTTGCTCGGTCATAATGTGGCCAGTAGGCCAGTTTCTGCTTGCTAAGTCAGACTGTGGTCAGTTGGTCAGATCTGGTTCCTAGGTCAGGCTGAGGTCAGTTTGTCAGTTTCTGCTATTTAGCTCAGACATTGGTCAGTTGCTGAGTTTCTGGTTTCTAAGTCAGACTTTGGTCAGTTGGTCAGTTTCTGGTTTCTAGGTCAGAATGTGGTCAGTTGGTCAGATTCTGGTTTCTAGGTCAGTCTGTGGTCAGTTGGTCAGTTTCGGGTTTCTTGGTCAGACTGTGGTCAGTTGCTCAGTTTTTCGTTTCCATTTCAGAATGTGGTCATATCTTCAGTTTCTGTTTTGTAGGTCAGAATGTGGTCACTTGCTCAGTTACTGGCTGCCCGGTAAGACTGTGGTCAGTTGGTCAGTTTCTAGTTTCTATGTCACACTGTGGTCAGTTGGTCCATGTCAGGTTGTTTCGGTTCGACTGTGATCAGATCTTCAGTTTCTGGTTTCTCGTTCAGTCTGTGGTCAGTTGATCAATTTCTGGTTTCGAGGTCAGACTGTGGTCAGTTGGTCTGTTTCTGGTTTCTAGGACAGACTGTCGTCAATTGGACAATTTCTGTTTTCTCGGTCATACTGTGGTCAATTGGTCAGATTCTGGTTCCGAGGTCAGACTGTGGTCAGTTGGTCAGTTTCTGGTTTCGAGGTCAGACTGTGGTCAGTCCTTCAGTTTCTGGTTTCTAAGTCAGACAGTGATCAGTTGGACAGTTTTTAGTTTCTAGGTCAGACTGTGGTCAGTTGGTCAGTTTCTGTTTTGAAGTTCAGACTGTCGTCAATTGGTCAATTTCTGTTTTCTCGGTCATACTGTGGTCAATTGGTCAGTTTCTGGTTCCGAGGTCAGATTGTGGTCAGTTGGTCAGTTTTGGGTTGCTAGGTCAGACTGTGGTCAGTTGGTCAGTTTCTGGTTTCTACGTCAAATTGTGGTCAGTTGCTCAGTTTCGGCTTTCTAGGACAGACTGCGGGCAGTTGGTCAGTTTCTGGTTGCTTGGTCAGACTGTGGCCAGTTGGTCAGTTTCTGGTTGCTCAGTCAGACTGTGGTCAGTTGGTCAGATTCAGGTTCCTGGGTCAGTCTAATGTCAGTTTTTCAGTATCTGGTTTCTTGGTGGGACTAAGGTCAGTTGGTCAGTTTCTGGTTTCGAGGTCAGACTGTGCTCAGTTGGTCAGTTTCTGGTTTCTAGGTCAGACTGTGGTCAGCTCTTCATTTCTGGTTTCGAAGTCAGACTGTGATCAGTTCGTCAGTTTTTAGTTTCGAGGTCAGACTGTGGTCAGTTGGTCAGTTGCTGGTTGCAAATTCAGACTGTGGTCAGTTGGTCAATCTCTGGTGTTCTCGGTCAGACTGTGGTCAGCTGGTAAATTTCAGGTTTCTAGGTCAGACTGTGGTCAGTTGGTCAGTTTCTGGTTTCTCGGTCTGTCTGTCGTCTGTTGGTCAGTTTCGGGTTCCGAGTTCAGACTGTGGTCAGTTGCTCAGTTTCTGGTTTCTTGGTCAGACTGTGGTCAGCTGGTCAGTTTTTGTTTTCTAGGTCAGACTGTGGTCAGTTGATCAGTTTCTGTTTTTTTTGGTCATGCTGTGTTCAGCTGGTCAATTTCAGGTTCCTAGGTCAGACGGTGGACTGTTGGTCAGTTTTTCGTTCATCGGTCAATCTGTGGTCAGATTCTCAGTTTCTGTTTTCCAGGTCAGTCTGTGGTCATTACTTAGTTTCTGGTTTCTAGGTCAGAATGTGGTCAGTTGGTCAGTTTCTCGTTTCGAGGTCAGAATGTGGTCAGTTGGTCACTTTCTGGTTTCTATGTCAGTCTGTGGTAAGTTGTTCAGTTTCTGGTTTCTAGTTCAGACTGTGGTCAGTTGGTCAATTTCTGGTTTCTATGCCATACTGTGGTCATTTGGTCAGTTTCTGTTTCCACATCAGACTGTGGTCAGTTGGTCAGTTTCGGGTTGCTAGGTCAGACTGTGGTCAGTTGTCAGTTTCTGGTTCCGAGGTCAGACTGTGGTCACTTGGTCTGTTTCTGGTTCGTAGGTCAGTCTGTATTCAGTTGCTCAGTTTCGGGTAAATAGTTCAGACTGCGGACAGTTGGTCAGTTAATGTTTGCTCGGTCATAATGTGGCCAGTAGGCCAGTTTCTGCTTGCTAAGTCAGACTGTGGTCAGTTGGTCAGAGCTGGTTCCTAGGTTAGGCTGAGGTCAGTTTGTCAGTTTCTGCTATTTAGCTCAGACATTGGTCAGTTGCTGAGTTTCTGGTTTCTAAGTCAGACTTTGGTCAGTTGGTCAGTTTCTGTTTCCTAGGTCAGAATGTGGTCAGTTGGTCAGAGTCTGGTTTCTAGGTCAGTCTGTGGTCAGTTGGTCAGTTTCGGGTTTCTTGGTCAGACTGTGGTCAGTTGCTCAGTTTTTCGTTTCCATTTCAGACTGTGGTCATATCTTCAGTTTCTGTTTTGTAGGTCAGAATGTGGTCACTTGCTCAGTTACTGGCTGCCCGGTGAGACTGTGGTCAGTTGGTCAGTTTCTGGTTTCTATGTCACACTGTGGTCAGTTGGTCGATGTCAGGTTGTTTCGGTTCGACTGTGATCAGATCTTCAGTTTCTGGTTTCTCGTTCAGTCTGTGGTCAGTTGATCAATTTCAGGTTTCGAGGTCAGACAGTGGTCAGTTGGTCTGTTTCTGGTTTCTAGGACAGACTGTCGTCAATTGGACAATTTCTGTTTTCTCGGTCATACTGTGGTCAATTGGTCAGATTCTGGTTCCGAGGTCAGACTGTGGTCAGTTGGTCAGTTTCTGGTTCATTGGTCAGACTGTGGTCAGTCCTTCAGTTTCTGGTTTCTAAGTCAGACTGTGTTCAGTTGGACAGTTTTTAGTTTCTAGGTCAGACTGTGGTCAGTTGGTCAGTTTCTGTTTTGAAGTTCAGACTGTCGTCAATTGGTCAATTTCTGTTTTCTCGGTCATACTGTGGTCAATTGGTCAGTTTCTGGTTCCGAGGTCAGATTGTGGTCAGTTGGTCAGTTTTGGGTTGCTAGGTCAGACTGTGGTCAGTTGGTCAGTTTCTGGTTTCTACGTCAAATTGTGGTCAGTTGCTCAGTTTCGGCTTTCTAGGACAGACTGCGGGCAGTTGGTCAGTTTCTGGTTGCTTGGTCAGACTGTGGCCAGTTGGTCAGTTTCTGGTTGCTCAGTCAGACTGTGGTCAGTTGGTCAGATTCAGGTTCCTGGGTCAGTCTAATGTCAGTTTTTCAGTATCTGGTTTCTTGGTGGGACTAAGGTCAGTTGGTCAGTTTCTGGTTTCAAGGTCAGACTGTGCTCAGTTGGTCAGTTTCTGGTTTCTAGGTCAGACTGTGGTCAGCTCTTCAGTTTCTGGTTTCGAAGTCAGACTGTGATCAGTTCGTCAGTTTTTAGTTTCGAGGTCAGACTATGGTCAGTTGGTCAGTTGCTGGTTGCAAATTCAGACTGTGGTCAGTTGGTCAATTTCTGGTATTCTCGGTCAGACTGTGGTCAGCTGGTAAATTTCAGGTTTCTAGGTCAGACTGTGGTCAGTTGGTCAGTTTCTGGTTTCTAGGTCTGTCTGTGGTCTGTTGGTCAGTTTCGGGTTCCGAGTTCAGACTGTGGTCAGTTGCTCAGTTTCTGGTTTCTTGGTCAGACTGTGGTAATTTCTTCGGTTTATGGTTTCTAGATCACACTGTGGTCAGTTGGTCAGTTTTGGGTTGTCTCGCTTAGACTGTGATCAGTTCTTCAGTTTCTGGTTTCTAGGTCAGTCTGTGGTCAGTTGGTCAGTTTCGGGTTTCTAGGTTAGATTGTTGTCAGTTGATCAGTTTCTGGTTGTCCCGGTCAGACTGTGGTCAGCTGGTCAGTTAGTGCTTTGTCGGTCAGATTGTGATCAGTTGGTCAGTTTCTATATTCCAGGTCAGACTGTGGTCAGTTGGTCAGGATCTGGATGCTAGTTCACACTGTGGTCTGTTGGTCAGTTTCTGGTTTCAAGGTCAGACTGTGCTCAGCTCTTCAGTTTCTGGTTTCTAGGTCAGAATGTGGTCAGTTAGTCAGTTTCTGGTTTCTAGGTCAGACTGCAGTCAGTTGCTCAGTTACTGAATGCTCGGTCAGACTGTGGTTAGTTGGTCAATTTCTGGTTTCTAGTTCACGCTGTGCTCAGTTTGTCAGTTTCTGGTTAATAAGTCAGAATGTGGTCAGTTGATCAGATCCTGGTTTCTAAGTCAGACTGTGGTCAGTTGGTCAGTTTTTGTTTTCTAAGTCAGATTGTGGTCAGTTGATAAGTTTCTGTTTTTATCGGTCATGCTGTGTTCAGCTGGTCAATTTCAGGTTCCGAGTTCAGACTGTGGTCTGTTGGTCAGTTTTTGGTTCCTCGGTCAATCTGTGGTCAGTTTCTCAGTTTCTGTTTTCGAGGTCAGTCTGTGGTCATTTCTTAATTTCTGGTTTCTAGGTCAGAATGTGGTCAGTTGGTCAGTTTCTCGTTTCGAGGTCAGAATGTGGTCAGTTTGTCGCTTTCTGGTTTCTAGGTCTGTCTGTGGTAAGTTGTTCAGTTTCTGGTTTCTAGTTCAGACTGTGGTCAGTTGGTCAATTTCTGGTTTCCATGTCATACTGTGGTCATTTGGTCAGTTTCTGTTTCCTAGCTCAGACTGTGGTCGGTTGGTCAGTTTCGGGTTGCTAGGTCAGACTGTGGTCAGTTGGTCAGTTTCTGGTTCCGACGTCAGACTGTGGTCACGTGGTCTGTTTCTGGTTCGTAGGTCAGTCTGTATTCAGTTGCTCAGTTTCGGGTAACTAGTTCAGACTGCGGACAGTTGGTCAGTTAATGGTTGCTAGGTCATAATGTGGCCAGTAGGCCAGTTTCTGCTTGCTAAGTCAGACTGTGGTCAGTTGGTCAGTTCTGGTTCCTAGGTCAGGCTGAGGTCAGTTTGTCAGTTTCTGCTATTTAGGTCAGACATTGGTCAGTTGCTGAGCTTCTGGTTTCTAAGTCAGACTGTGGTCAGTTGGTCAGTTTCTGGTTTATAGGTCAAAATGTGGTCAGTTGGTCAGATTCTGGTTTCTAGGTCAGTCTGTGGTCCGTTGCTCAGTTTTTCGTTTCCATTTCAGACTGTGTTCATATCTTCAGTTTCTGTTTTCTAGGTCAGAATGTGGTCACTTGCTCAGTTACTGGCTGCTCGGTGAGACTGTGGTCAGTTGGTCAGTTTCTGGTTGCTATGTCACACTGTGGTCAGTTGGTCAATGTCACGTTGTCTCGGTTAGACTGTGATCAGTTCTTCAGTTTCTGGTTTCTCGGTCAGTCTGTGGTCCGTTGGTCAGTTTCGCGTTTCTAGGTCAGACTGTGGTCAGTTGCTCAGTTTTTCGTTTCCATTTCAGACTGTGTTCATATCTTCAGTTTCTGTTTTCTCGGTCAGAATGTGGTCACTTGCTCAGTTACTGGCTGCTCGGTGAGACTGTGGTCAGTTGGTCAGTTTCTGGTTGCTGTGTCACACTGTGTCAGTTGGTTAATGTCACGTTGTCTCGGTTAGACTGTGCTCAGCTCTTCAGTTTCTGGTTTCTAGGTCAGAATGTGGTCAGTTAGGCAGTTTCTGGTTTATAGGTCAGAATGTGGTCAGTTGGTCAGATTCTGGTTTCTAGGTCAGTCTGTGGTCCGTTGGTCAGTTTCGGGTTTCTAGGTCAGACTGTGGTCAGTTGCTCAGTTTTTCGTTTCCATTTCAGACTGTGTTCATATCTTCAGTTTCTGTTTTCTAGGTCAGAATGATGTCACTTGCTCAGTTACTGGCTGCTCGGTGAGACTGTGGTCAGTTGGTCAGTTTCTGGTTGCGATGTCACACTGTGGTTAGTTGGTCAATGTCACGTTGTCTCGGTTAGACTGTGATCAGTTCTTCAGTTTCTGGTTTCTCGGTCAGTCTGTGGTCAGTTGATCAGTTTCTGGTTTCGAGGTCAGACTTTGGACAGTTGGTCTGTTTCTGGTTTCTAGGACAGACTGTGGTCAGTTGATCAGTTTCTGGTATTCTCAATCAGACTGCGGTCAGCTGGTCAATTTCTGGTTTCGAGGTCAGACTGTGATCATTTGGTCAGTTTCTGGTTTCAAGGTCAGACTGTGCTCAGCTCTTCAGTTTCTGGTTTCTAGGTCAGAATGTGGTCAGTTAGTCAGTTTCTGGTTTCTAGGTCAGACTGCGGTCAGTTGCTCAGTTACTGGATGCTCGGTCAGACTGTGGTCAGTTGGTCAATTTCTGGTTTCTAGGTCACGCTGTGCTCAGTTTGTCAGTTTCTGGTTAATAAGTCAGAATGTGGTCAGTTGGTCAGATCCTGGTTTCTAAGTCAGACTGTGGTCAGTTGGTCAATTTTTGTTTTCTAGGTCAGACTGTGGTCAGTTGATTAGTTTCTGTTTTTTTCGGTCATGCTGTGTTCAGCTGGTTAATTTCAGGTTCCTAGTTCAGACTGTGGTCTTTTGGTCAGTTTTTGGTTCCTCGGTCAATCTGTGGTCAGTGTCTCAGTTTCTGTTTTCGAGGTCAGTCTGTGGTCATTTCTTAATTTCTGGTTTCTAGGTCAGAATGTGGTCAGTTGGTCAGTTTCTCGTTTCGAGGTCAGAATATGTTCAGTTGGTCGCTTTCTGGTTTCTAGGTCAGTCTGTGGTAAGTTGTTCAGTTTCTGGTTTCTTGTTCAGACTGTGGTCATGTGGTCAATTTATGGTTTCTAAGTCATACTGTGGTCATTTGGTCAGTTTCTGTTTCCTAGGTCAGACTGTGGTCGGTTGGTCAGTGTCGGGTTGCTAGGTCAGACTGTGGTCAGTTGGTCAGTTTCTGGTCCCGAGGTCAGACTGTGGTCACTTGGTCTGTTTCTGGTTCGCAGTTCAGTCTGTATTCAGTTGCTCAGTTTCGGGTAACTAGTTCAGACTGCGGACAGTTGGTCAGTTAATGGTTGCCAGGTCATAATGTGGCCAGTAGGCCAGCTTATGCTTGCTAAGTCAGACTGTGGTCAGTTGGTCAGGTCTGGTTCCTAGGTCAGGCTGAGGTCAGTTTGTCAGTTTCTGCTATTTAGGTCAGACATTGGTCAGTTGCTGAGTTTCTGGTTTCTAAGTCAGACTGTGGTCAGTTGGTCAGTTTCGGGTTTCTAGGTCAGACTGTGGTCAGTTGCTCAGTTTTTCGTTTCCATTTCAGACTGTGATCATATCTTCAGTTTCTGTTTTCTAGGTCAGAATGTGGCCACTTGCTCAGTTACTGGCTGCTCGGTGAGACTGTGGTCAGTTGGTCAGTTTCTGGTTTCGATGTCACACTGTGGTCAGTTGGTCAATGTCACGTTGTCTCGGTTAGACTGTGATCAGTTCTTCAGTTTCTGGTTTCTCGGTCAGTCTGTGGTCAGTTGATCAGTTTCTGGTTTCGAGGTCAGACTGTGGTCAGTTGGTCTGTTTCTGGTTTCTTGGACAGACTGTGGTCAGTTGATCAGTTTCTGGTATTCTCAATCAGACTGTGGTCAGCTGGTCAATTTCTGGTTTCTAGGTCAGACTGTGATCAGTTGGTCAGTTTCTGGTTCCTATGTCCGTCTGTGGTCAGTTGGTCAGTTTCGGGTTTCTAGTTCAGACTGTGATCAGTTGCTCAGTTTCTGGTTTCTAGTTCAGAATTTTGATCAGTTTCTGGTTTCTGGGTCAGACTGTGGTTAGTAACTCACTTACTGTCTGATCGGTCAGACTGTGGTCTCTTGGTCATTTTCTGATTTCTAGGTCACACTGTGGTCAGTTTGTCAGTTTAGGGTTGTCTCGGTTAGACTGCGATCATTACTTCAGTTTCTGGTTCCTAGGTCAGACTATGGTCAGTTGGTCAGTTTCTGGTTCCAAGTCAGACTGTGGTCAGTTGGTCAATTTCTGGTTTCTAGGTCATGCTGTGGTCATTTGGTCAGTTTCTGGTTCCAAGGTCAGACTGTGATCAGTTAATCAGTTTCGGGTTGCTAAATCAGACTGTGTTCAGTTGGTCAGTTTCTAGTTCCGCGATCAGACTGTGGTAGTTGGTCAGTTTCTGGTTTCCAGTACAGAATGTGGTCAGTTGGTCAATTTCTGGTTTCTAGGTCATACTGTTGTCATTTGGTCAGTTTCTGGTTCCTAGGGCAGACTGTGGTCAGCTGGTCAGTTTCTGGTTTCTAGGTAAGTCTGAGGTCAGTATGTTAGGTTCTGGTTGCGAGGTCAGAATGTGGCCTGTTGGTCAGTTGGTGGTTGCTAGGTTCAGACTCTGGTCAGTTGATCAGTTTCTGGTTCCTAGTTCAGTCTGAGGTCAGTTTGTCAGTTTCTGGTTTCTAGGTAGGACTTGGTCAGTTTGTCAGTTTCTGGTTTCTAGGTGAGACTGTGATCAGTTGGTCACTTTCTGGTTTATAGATCTGAATGTGGTCAGTTGGTCAGTTTCTGGTTTCTAGGTCAGACTGTGGTCAGTTGGTCAGTTTCTGCTTTCTAGTTCAGACTGTGGTCAGTTGGTCAATTTCTGGTTTCAAGGTCATGCTGTGATCATTTGGTCAGTATCTGGTTCCGAGGTCAGACTGTGATCAGTTGGTCAGTTTCGGGTTGCACGACAAGACTGTGGTCATCTGGTCAGTTCCTGGTTGCTAGATGAGACTGCGGTCAGTTGGTCAGTTTCTAGTTCCGATATCAGAATGTGGTCAGTTGGTCAGTTTCTGATTCCTTGCTCTGACTGTGTTCAGTTGGTCAGTTTCTGGTTTCCAGTTCAGAATGTGGTCATTGGATCAATTTATGGTTTCTAGGTTATACTGTGGTCATTTGGTCAGTTTCAGGTTCCTAGGGCAGACTGTGGTCAGTTGGTCAGTTTCCGGTTTCTAGGCAAGCCTGAGGTCAGTTTGTCAGGTTCTGGTTGCGAAGTCAGAATGTGCCCAGTTGGTTAGTTGCTGATTTCTAGGTCAGTCTGAGGTCAGTTTGTCAGTTTCTGGTTTCTAGATCGGACTGTGGTCAGTTGGTCAGTTTCTGGTTTCTAGGTTTGTCTGTGGTCAGTTGGTCAGTTTCTGGTTTCTAGCTCAAACTGTGATCAATTGGTCAGTTTCTGGTTTCTAGGTATGAATGTGGTCAGTTGGTCAGTTTCTGGTTTCTAGGTCGGACTGTGGTCAGTTGGTCAGTTCTGGTTTCTAAATTTGACTGTGGTCAGTTGGTCAGTTTCTGGTTTCTAAGTTTGACTGTGGTCAGTTGGTCACTTTCTGGTTTCTAGGTCAGACTGTGGTCAGTTGGTCAGTTTCTGCTTTTTTGTTAAGAATGTAGTCAGTTGGTCAATTTTTGTTTTCTAGGTCATGCTGTGGTCATTTGGTCAGTTTCTGGTTCCTAGTTCAGACTGTGATCAGTTGGTCAGTTTCGGGTCGCTAGATCAGACTGTGGTCAGTTGGTCAGTTTCTGGTTCCGAGGTCAGACTGTGGTCAGTTGGTCAGTTTCTGGTTTCTTGGTCAGAGAGTGTTCAGTTGGTCAGTTTCTGGTTTCCAGTTCAGAATGTGGTCATGGGTCAATTTCTGGTTTCTAGGTCATATTGTGGTCATTTGCTCAGTTTCTGGTTCCAAGGTCAGACTGTGGTCAGTTGGTCAGTTTCTGGTTGCTAGTGCAGACTGTGATCTGTTGGTCAGTTTCTGGTTCCTAGGTCAGTCTGAGATCAGATTGTCAGTTTCTGGTTTCTAAGTCAGACTCTGGTCAGTTGATCAGGTCCTGGTTTCCAGGTCAGAATGTGGTCATTTGGTCAGATTCTGGTTTGTAAGTCAGACTGTGGTCAGTTGGTCAGTTTCTGGTATTCTCAGTCAGACTGTGGTCAGCTGGTCATTTTCAGGTTTCTAGGTCAGTCTGTGGTCAGTTGGTCTGTTTCGTCAGTTGGTCTGTTTCTGGTTCCTAGGTCAGTCTGTGTTCAGTTGGTCAGTTTCGGGTTTCCTGGTCAGACTGTGGTCATTTCTTCAGTTTCTGTTTTCTAGGTCAGAATGTGTTCAGTTACTCAGTTTCTGGTTTCTAGGTCACAATGTGGTCAGTTGGTCAGTTTCAAGTTTCGAGGTCAGACTGCGGTCAGTTGCTCAGTTTTCCGTTTCCAGGTCAGTAACAGGGAAAATGGAGTACGAGAAGAAACTTGCAGGAAACATTAAGAAGGATTGCAAAAGTATCTATAGATATGTAAAGATAAAAAGTTTAGTAAAGACAAACGTAGGTCCCCTGCAGTCAGAATCACGGGAAGTCATAACGGGGTACAAAGAAATGGCGGACCAATTGAACAAGTACTTTGGTTCGGTATTCACTGAGGAGGACACAAACAATCTTCCGGATATAAAAGGGGGTCGGAGAGTCTAGTAAGGAGGAGGAACTGAGGGAAATCCTTATTAGTCGGGACATTGTGTTGGGGAAATTGATGGAATTGAAGGCCGATAAATCCCCAGGGCCTGATGGACTGCATCCCAGAGTACTTAAGGCGGTGGTTTTGGAAATAGTGGTTGCATTGACAGTCATTTTCCAACATTCCATTGAATCTGGATCAGTTCCTACGGAGTGGAGAATAGCCAATGTAACCCCACTTTTTAAAAAAGGAGGGAGAGAAGTAACAGGGAATTATAGACCAGTCAGCCTGACATCGGTAGTGGGTAAAATGATGGAATCAATTATTAAGGATGTCATAGCAGCGCATTTGGAAAGAGGTGATATGATAGTTCCAAGTCAGCGTGGATTTGTGAAAGGGAAATCATGCTTGATAAATCTTCTGGAATTTTTTGAGGATGTTTCCAGTACAGTGGACAAGGGAGAACCAGTTGATGTGGTATATTTGGACTTTCAGAAGACTTTCGACAAGGTCCCACACAAGAGATTAATATGCAAAGTTAAAGCACATGGGATTGGGGGTAGTGTGCTGACATGGATTGAGAACTGGTTGTCAGACAGGAAGCAAAGAGTAGGAGTAAATGGACAATTTTCAGAATGGCAGGCAGTGACTAGTGGTGTACCGCAAGGTTCTGTGCTGGGGACCCAGCTGTTTACACTGTACATTAATGATTTAGACGAGGGGATTAAATGTAGTATCTCCAAATTTGCGGATGACACTAAGTTGGGTGGCAGTGTGAGCTGCGAGGAGGATGCTATGGGGCTGCAGAGCGACTTGGATAGGTTAGGTCAGTGGGCAAATGCATGGCAGTTGAAGTATAATGTGGATAAATGGAGGTTATTCACTTTGGTGGTAAAAACAGAGAGACAGACTATTATCTGCATGGTGACAGATTAGGAAAAGGGGAGGTGCAACGAGACCTGGGTGTCATGGTACATCAGTCATTGAAGGTTGCCATGCAGGTACAGCAGGCGGGTAAGAAAGCAAATTGCATGTTGGCCTTCAAAGCGAGGGGATTTGAGTACAGGGGCAGGGAGGTGTTGCTGCAGTTGTACAGGGTCTTGGTGAGGCCACACCTGGAGTATTGTGTACAGTTTTGGTCTCCTAACCTGAGGAAGGACATTCTTGCTATTGAGGGAGTGCAGCTAAGATTCACCAGACTGATTCCCGGGATGGCGGGACTGACCTATCAAGAAAGACTGGATCAACTGGGCTTGTATTCACTGGAGTTCAGAAGAATGAGAGGGGACCTCATAGAAACATTTAAAATTCAGACGGGGTTAGACAGTGAGATGCAGGAAGAATGTTCCCAATGTTGGAGGGAAGTCCAGAAACAGGGGACACAGTCTTAGGATAAGGGGTAAGCCATTTAGGACCGAGATGAGGAGGAATTTCTTCACCCAGAGAGTGATGAACCTGTGGAATTCTCTACCACTGAAAGTTGTTGAGGCCAATCCAATAAATATATTCAAAAAGGAGTTAGATGGAGTCCTTACTATGAGTGGAATCAAGGGGTATGGCGTGAAAGCAGGTTTGGGGTATGAAGTTGCATGTTCAGCCATGAACTCATTGAATGGCGGTGCAGGCTAGAAGGGCCGAATAGCCTACTCCTGCACGTATTTTCTATGTTTCTATGTTTCTATGTTTCTATGTTTCTATGACTGTGCTCATTTCATCAGTTTCTGTTTTGTAGGTCAGACTGTGATCAGGTGGTCAGTTTCTGGTTTCTAGGTCACACTGTGGTCAGTTTCGGGTTGTCTCGGCTCGACCTTGATCACTTCTTCATTTTCTGGTGTATAGGTCAGTCTGTGGTCAGTTGTTCAGTTTCTAGTTCCTAGGTCAGACTGTGGCCAGTTGGTCAGTTTCTGGTTTTCCCCGTCAGACTGTGGTCAGTAGGTCAGTTGCTGGTTAGCATGTCAGACTGTGATGAGTTGGTCAGTTTCTGTTTTCTAAGTCAGACTGTGGTCAGTTGGTCAGTTTCTGGTTTCGAGGTCAGACTGTGTTCAGTTGGTCAGTTTCTGGATTCTCGGTCAGACTGCGGCCAGTTGGTCAGTTTCTACTTTCCAGGTCAGACGGTGATCAGTTGGTCAGATACTGGTTGCTAGGTCAGACTGTGGTCAGTTGGTCAGTTTCTGTTTTCTAAGTCAGAATATGGTCAGTTGGTCAGTTTCTTGTTCCTAGGTCAGTTTTTGGTCAGTTGGTCAGTTTCGGTGTTCTAGGTCAGACTGTGGTCAGTTGGTCAGTTTCGGGTTTCTAGGTCAGAGTGTGGTCAGTTGCTCAGTTTCTGGTTGGCAGGTAAGACTGGTCATTTCTTCAGTTTCTGTTTACGAGGTCAGTCTGTGGTCAGTTGTCAGTTTCTGTTTTCTAGGTCATATTGTGGTCAGTTGGTCAGTTTCGCGTTGTCTTTTTTGCCTGTGTTCAGTTCTTTAGTTTCTGGTTTCGAGGTCAGTCTGTGGTCAGTTGGTCAGTTTCTGGTTCCTAGGTCAGACTGTGGTCAGTTGGTCAGTTTCTGGTGTGTAGGTCAGACTATGGTCAGTTGGTCAGTTTCTGATTTGTCGGTCAGATTGTGGTCAGTTGGTCAGTTTCTGTTTTCTAAGTCAGACTATGGTCAGTTGGACAGTTTCTGGTTTCTCGGTCAGACTATGGACAGTTGGTCAGTTTCTGGTTCTAGGTCAGACTGTGGTCAGGTCTTCAGTTTCTGGTTGCTAGTTCAGACTGTGTTCAGTTGCTCAGTTTCTGGTTTCTAGTTCAGACTGTGGTCAGTTGGTCAATTTCTTGTTTCTAGGTCATATTGTGGTCATTTGGTCAGTTTCTAAATCCTAGATCAGACTGTGTCAGTTGGTCAGTTTCGGGTTGCTAGGTAAGACTGTGGTCAGTTAGTCAGTTTCTGGTTCCGAGGTCAGACTGTGGTCAACTGGTCAATTTCAGGTTTCCAGGTCTAAATGAGGTCAGTTGGTCAGTTTCTGGTTCCTAGGTCAGACTGAGGTCAGTTGGTCAGTTACTGGTTCCTAGGTCAGACTGTGGTCAGTTGTTCAGTTTCTGGTGTGTAGGTCAGACTGTGGTCAGTTGGTCAGTTTCTGATTTGTAGGTCAGACTATGGTCAGTTGGTCAGTTTCTGTTTTCTAAGTCAGACTATGGTCAGTTGGACAGTTTCTGGTTTCTCGTTCACACTATGGACAGTTGGTCAGTTTCTGGTTTCTAGGTCAGACTGTGGTCAGGTCTTCAGTTTCTGGTTGCTAGTTCAGACTGTGTTCAGTTGGTCAGTTTCTGGTTTCTAGTTCAGACTGTGGTCAGTTGGTCAATTTCTTGTTTCTCGGTCATACTGTGGTCATTTGGTCAGTTTCTAGTTCCTAGCTCAGACTGTGTCAGTTGGTCAGTTTCGGGTTGCTCGGTCAGACTGTCGTCAGTTAGTCAGTTTCTGGTTCCGAGGTCAGACTGTGGTCAACTGGTCAATTTCAGGTTTCTCGGTCTAAATGTGGTCAGTTGGTCAGTTTCTGGTTCCTAGGTCAGACTGAGGTCAGTTGGTCAGTTACTGGTTGCTAGGTCAGACTGTGGTCAGTTGGTCAGTTTCTGCTTCATAAGTCAGACTGTGGTCAGTTGGTCAGTTTCAGGTGTCTGGGTCAGGCTGTAGTCAGTTGCTCAGTTTCTTGTTCCTAGATCAGACTGTGATCATTTCTTCAAATACATTAAAAAGGGAGTTAGATGAAGTCCTTACTACTCGGGGGATCAAAGGGTATGGCGAGAAAGCAGGACGGAGGTACTGACGTTTCATGTTCAGCCATGAACTCATTGAATGGCGGTGCAGGCTTGAAGGGCTGAATGTCCTACTCCTGCACCTATTTTCTATGTTTCTATGTTTCTATGTTTCAGTTTCTGGTTCCAAGGCTAGTATGTGGTCAGTTGGTCAGTTTCTGGTTTCTAGTTCAGACTGTGGTAAGTTGGACGATTTCTGTTTCTAGGTCATACTGTGGTCATTTGGTAAGTTTCTTGTTCCTAGCACAGACTGTGGTCAGTTGGTTAGTTTAGGGTTGCTAGGTCTGACTGTGGTCTGTTGGTCAGTTTCTGGTTCCGAGGTCAGACTTAGGTCAGTTAGTCAGTTTCTGGTTCCTATGTCAGACTGTGGTCAGCTTCGGGATGCTAGGTCAGTCTGAGGTCAGTTTGTCAGTTTCTGGTTGCTAGGTCAGAATGTGGTCAGTTGGTCAGTTTCTGTTGTGTAGGTCAGACTGTGGCCAGTTGGTCAGTTTCTGATTTGTAGGTCAGACTGTGGTCAGTTGGTCAGTATCTGTTTTCTAAGTCAGACTATGGTCAGTTGGTCAGTTTCTGGTTTCTCGGTCAGACTACGGACAGTTGGTCAGTTTCTGGTTTCTAGGTCAGACTGTGGTCAGTTCTTCAGTTTCTGGTTGCTAGTTCAGACTGTGTTCAGTTGGTCAGTTTCTGGTTTCTATTTGAGACTGTGGTCAGTTGGTCAATTTCTTGTTTCTCGGTCACACTGTGGTCATTTGGTCAGTTTCTGGTTCCTAGCTCAGACTGTGTCAGTTGGTCAGTTTCTGGTTTCTATGTCGGACTGTGGTCAGTTAGTCAGTTTCTGGTTTCTAGGTCAGACTGTGATCAGTTGGTCAGTTTCTGGTTTCTAGATCTGAATGTGGTCAGTTGGTCACTCTCTGGTTTCTAGGTCAGACTGTGGTCAGTTAATCAGTTTCGGGTTGCAAGATGAGACTGCGGTCAGTTGGTCAGTTTCTAGTTCCGACATCAGACTGTGGTCATTTGGTCAGTTTATGGTTCCTTGGTCAGATTGTGTTCAGTTGGTCAGTTTCTGGTTTCCAGTTCAGAATGTGGTCAGTTGGTCACTTTCTGGTTTCTAGGTCAGACTGTGGTCAGTTGGTCAGTTTCTGCTTTCTAGTTCAGACTGTGGTCAGTTGGACACTTTCTGGTCTCTAGGCCATGCTTTGATCATTTGGTCCATTTCTGGTTCCTAGGTCAGACTGTGATCAGTTGGTCAGTTATGGGTTGCAAGATCAGACTGTGGTCATTTGGTCAGTTTCTGGTTCCGAGGTCAGACTGTGGTCAGTTGGTCATTTTCTGGTTCCTTGATCAGACTGTGTTCAGTTGGTCAGTTTCTGGTTTCCAGTTCAGAATGTGGTCAGTTGGTCAATTTCTGGTTTCTAGGTCATGCTGTGGTCATTTGGTCAGTTTCTCGTTCCGAGGGCAGACTGTGGTCAGTTGGTCAGTTTCCGGTTTCAAGGTAAGTCTGAGGTCAGTTTGTCAGGTTCTGGTTGCGAGGTCAGAATGTGGCCTGTTGGTCAGTTGGTGTTTGCTAGGTCAGACTGTGGACAGTTGGTCAGTTTCTGCTTTCTAGTTCAGAATGTGGTCAGTTGGTCAATTTCTGGTTTCTCGGTCATGCTGTGATCATTTGGTCAGTTTCTGGTTCCTAGGTCAGACTGTGATCAGTTGGTCAGTTTCGGGTTGCACGACCAGACTGTGGTTAGTAACTCACTTGCTGGCTGATCGGTCAGACTGTGGTCTCTTGGTCATTTTCTGATTTCTAGGTCACACTGTGGTCAGTTTGTCAGTTTAGGGTTGTCTCGGTTAGACTGCGATCATTACTTCAGTTTCTGGTTCCTAGGTCAGACTATGGTCAGTTGGTCAGTTTCTGGTTTCTAAGTCAGACTGTGGTCAGTAGGTCAGTTGCTGGTTAGCATGTCAGAATGTGATGAGTTGGTCAGTTTCTGTTTTCTAAGTCAGACTGTGGTCAGTTGGTCAGTTTCTGGTTTCGAGGTCAGACTGTGTTCAGTTGGTCAGTTTCTGGTTACTAGGTCAGACTGCGGTCAGTTGGTCAGTTTCTACTTTCCAGGTCAGACGGTGATCAGTTGGTCAGATACTGGTTGCTAGGTCAGACTGTGGTCAGTTGGTCAGTTTCTGTTTTCTAAGTCACAATATGGTCAGTTGGTCAGTTTCTTGTTCCTAGGTCAGTTTATGGTCAGTTGGCCAGTTTCGGTGTTCTAGGTCAGACTGTGGTCAGTTGGTCAGTTTCGGGTTTCTAGGTCAGAGTGTGGTCAGTTGCTCAGTTTCTGGTTGCCAGTTAAGACTGGTAATTTCTTCAGTTTCTGTTTACGAGGTCAGTCTGTGGTCAGTTGTCAGTTTCTGTTTTCTAAGTCATATTGTGGTCAGTTGGTCAGTTTCGCGTTGTCTTTGTTTGACTGTGTTCAGTTCTTTAGTTTCTGGTTTCGAGGTCAGTCTGTGGTCAGTTGGTCAGTTTCTGGTTCCTAGGTCAGACTGTGGTCAGTTGGTCAGTTTCTGGTGTGTAGGTCAGACTGTGGTCAGTTGGTCAGTTTCTGATTTGTAGGTCAGACTGTGGTCAGTTGGTCAGTTTCTGTTTTCTAAGTCAGACTATGGTCAGTTGGACAGTTTCTGGTTTCTCGGTCAGACTATGGACAATTGGTCAGTTTCTGGTTTCTAGGTAAGACTGTGGTCAGGTCTTCAGTTTCTGGTTGCTAGTTCAGACTGTGTTCAGTTGCTCAGTTTCTGGTTTCTAGTTCAGACTGTGGTAAGTTGGTCAATTTCTTGTTTCTAGGTCATATTGTGGTCATTTGGTCAGTTTCTAGTTCCTAGCTCAGACTGTGTCAGTTGGTCAGTTTCGGGTTGCTAGGTAAGACTATGGTCAGTTAGTCAGTTTCTGGTTCCGAGGTCAGACTGTGGTCAACTGGTCAATTTCAGGTTTCCAGGTCTAAATGAGGTCAGTTGGTCATTTTCTGGTTCCTAGGTCAGACTGTGGTCAGGTCTTCAGTTTCTGGTTGCCAGTTCAGACTGTGTTCAGTTGGTCAGTTTCTGGTTTCTAGTTCAGACTGTGGTCAGTGGGTCAATTTCTTGTTTCTCGGTCATACTGTGGTCATTTGGTCAGTTTCTAGTTCCTAGCTCAGACTGTGTCAGTTGGTCAGTTTCGGGTTGCTAGGTCAGACTGAGGTCAGTTGGTCAGTTACTGGTTGCTAGGTCAGACTGTGGTCAGTTGGTCAGTTTCTGCTTCATAGGTCAGACTGTGGTCAGTTGGTCAGTTTCTGGTTTCTGGGTCAGGCTGTAGTCAGTTGCTCAGTTTTTTGTTCCTAGATCAGACTGTGATCATTTCTTAAAATATATTCAAAAGGGAGTTAGATGAAGTCCTTACTACTCGGGGGATCAAGGGGTATGGCGAGAAAGCAGGACGGAGGTACTGACGTTTCATGTTCAGCCATGAACTCATTGAATGGCGGTGCAGGCTTGAAGGGCTGAATGGCCTGCTCCTGCACCTATTTTCTATGTTTCTATGTTTCTATGTTTCAGTTTCTGGTTCCAAGGCTAGTATGTGGTCAGTTGGTCAGTTTCTGGTTTCTAGTTCAGACTGTGGTAAGTTGGACGATTTCTGTTTCTAGGTCATACTGTGGTCATTTGGTCAGTTTCTTGTTCCTAGCACAGACTGTGGTCAGTTGGTTAGTTTAGGGTTGCTAGGTCTGACTGTGGTCTGTTGGTCAGTTTCTGGTTCCGAGGTCAGACTTAGGTCAGTTAGTCAGTTTCTGGTTCCTATGTCAGACTGTGGTCAGCATCGGGATGCTAGGTCAGTCTGAGGTCAGTTTGTCAGTTTCTGGTTGCTAGGTCAGACTGTGGTCAGTTGGTCAGTTTCTGTTGTGTAGGTCAGACTGTGGCCAGTTGGTCAGTTTCTGATTTGTAGGTCAGACTGTGGTCAGTTGGTCAGTATCTGTTTTCTAAGTCAGACTATGGTCAGTTGGTCAGTTTCTGGTTTCTCGGTCAGAGTATGGACAGTTGGTCAGTTTCTGGTTTCTAGGTCAGACTGTGGTCAGTTCTTCAGTTTCTGGTTGCTAGTTCAGACTGTGTTCAGTTGGTCAGTTTCTGGTTTCTAGTTGAGACTGTGGTAAGTTGGTCAATTTCTTGTTTCTCGGTCACACTGTGGTCATTTGGTCAGTTTCTGGTTCCTAGCTCAGACTGTGTCAGTTGGTCAGTTTCTGGTTTCTATGTCGGACTGTGGTCAGTTCGTCAGTTTCTGGTTTCTAGGTCAGACTGTGATCAGTTGGTCAGTTTCTGGTTTCTAGATCTGAATGTGGTCAGTTGGTCACTCTCTGGTTTCTAGGTCAGACTGTGGTCAGTTAATCAATTTCGGGTTGCAAGATGAGACTGCGGTCAGTTGGTCAGTTTCTAGTTCCGACATCAGACTGTGGTCAGTTGGTCAGTTTATTGTTCCTTGGTCAGATTGTGTTCAGTTGGTCAATTTCTGGTTTCCAGTTCAGAATGTGGTCAGTTGGTCACTTTCTGGTTTCTAGGTCAGACTGTGGTCAGTTGGTCAGTTTCTGCTTTCTAGTTCAGACTGTGGTCAGTTGGACACTTTCTGGTTTCTAGGCCATGCTGTGATCATTTGGTACATTTCTGGTTCCTAGGTCAGACTGTGATCAGTTGGTCAGCTTTGGGTTGCAAGATCAGACTGTGGTCATTTGGTCAGTTTCTGGTTCCGAGGTCAGACTGTGGTCAGTTGGTCATTTTCTGGTTCCTTGGTCAGACTGTGTTCAGTTGGTCAGTTTCTGGTTTCCAGTTCAGAATGTGGTCAGTTGGTCAATTTCTGGTATCTAGGTCATGCTGTGGTCATTTGGTCAGTTTCTCGTTCCTAGGGCAGACTGTGGTCAGTTGGTCAGTTTCCGGTTTCAAGTTATGTCTGAGGTCAGTTTGTCAGCTTCTGGTTGCGAGGTGAGAATGTTGCCTGTTGGTCAGTTGGTGTTTGCTCGGTCAGACTGTGGTCAGTTGGTCAGTTTCTGCTTTCTAGTTCAGAATGTGGTCAGTTGGTCAATTTCTGGTTTCTAGGTCATGCTGTGGTCATTTGGTCAGTTTCTGGTTTCTAGGTCAGACTGTGATCAGTTGGTGAGTTTCTTGTTTCTACGTCTGAATGTGGTCAGTTGGTCACTTTCTGGATTTTAGGTCAGACTGTGGTCAGTTGGTAAGTTTCTGCTTTCTAGTTCAGACTGTGGTCAGTTGGTCAATTTCTGGTTTCTAGGTCATGCTGTGGTCATTTGTCAGTGTCTGGTTTCTAGGTCAGACTGTGATCAGTTAATCAGTTTCGGGTTGCTAGATGAGACTGCTGTCAGTTGGTCAGTTTCTAGTTCCGACATCAGACTGTGGTCAGTTGGTCAGTTTCTGGTTCCTTGGTCAGACTGTGTTCAGTTGGTCAGGCTCTGGTTTACAGTTCAGAATGTGGTCAGTTGGTCAATTTCAGGTTTCTAGGTCATACTATGGTCATTTGGTCAGTTTCTGGTTCCTAGGGAAGACTGTGGTCAGTTGGTCAGTTTACGGTTTCTAGGTAAGTCTGAGGTCAGTTTGTCAGGTTCTGGTTGCGAGGTCAGAATATGCCCAGATGGTTAGTTGCTGATTTCTAGGTCAGTCTGAGGTCAGTTTGTCAGTTTCTGTTTTCTAGATCTGACTGTGGTCTGTTGGTCAGTTTCTGGTTCCGAGGTCAGACTGAGGTCAGTTAGTCAGTTTCTGGTTCCTATGTCAGACTGTGGTCAGCTTCGCGATGCTAGGTCAGTCTGAGGTCAGTTTGTCAGTTTCTGGTTGCTAGGTCAGAATGTGGTCAGTTGGTCAGTTTCTGGTGTGTAGGTCAGACTGTGGTCAGTTGTTCAGTTTCTGATTTGTAGGTCAGACTGTGGTCAGTTGGTCAGTATCTGTTTTCTAAGTCAGACTATGGTCAGTTGGACAGTTTCTGGTTTCTCGGTCAGACTATGGACAGTTGGTCAGTTTCGGTTTCTAGGTCAGACTGTGGTCAGTTCTTCAGTTTCTGTTTTCTAGTTGAGACTGTGGTCAGTTGGTCAATTTCTTGTTTCTAGGTCACACTGTGGTCATTTGGTCAGTTTCTGGTTCCTAGCTCAGACTGTGTCAGTTGGTCAGTTTCTGGTTTCTAGGTCGGACTGTGGTCAGTTGGTCAGTTTCTGGTTTCTAGTTGAGACTTTGGTCATTTGGTCAATTTCTTGTTTCTAGGTCACACTGTGGTCATTTGGTCAGTTTCTGGTTCCTAGCTCAGACTGTGTCAGTTGGTCAGTTTCTGGTTTCTAGGTCGGACTGTGGTCAGTTGGTCAGTTTCTGGTTTCTCGATCTGAATGTGGTCAGTTGGTCACTCTCTGGTTTCTAGGTCAGACTGTGGTCAGTTAATCAGTTTCGGGTTGCTAGATGAGACTGCGGTCAGTTGGTCAGTTTCTAGTTCCGACATCAGACTGTGGTCAGTTGGTCAGTTTATGGTTCCTTGGTCAGATTGTGTTCAGTTGGTCAGTTTCTGGTTTCCAGTTCAGAATGTGGTCAGTTGGTCACTTTCTGGTTTCTAGGTCAGACTGTGGTCAGTTGGTTAGTTTCTGCTTTCTAGTTCAGACTGTGGTCAGTTGGACACTTTCTGGTTTCTAGGCCATGCTGTGAACGTTTGGTCCATTTCTGGTTCCTAGGTCAGACTGTGATCAGTTGGTCAGTTTTGGGTTGCAAGATCAGACTGTGGTCAGTTGGTCATTTTCTGGTTCCTTGGTCAGACTGTGTTCAGTTGGTCAGTTTCTGGTTTCCAGTTCAGAATGTGGTCAGTTGGTCAATTTCTGGTTTCTAGGTCATGCTGTGGTCATTTGGTCAGTTTCTCGTTCCTAGGGCAGACTGTGGTCAGTTGGTCAGTTTCCGGTTTCAAGGTAAGTCTGAGGTTAGTTTGTCAGATTCTGGTTGCGAGGTCAGAATGTGGCCTGTTGGTCAGTTGGTGTTTGCTAGGTCAGACTGTGGTCAGTTGTTCAGTTTCTGCTTTCTAGTTCAGAATGTGGTCAGTTGGTCAATTTCTGGTTTCTAGGTCATGCTGTGATCATTTGGTCAGTTTCTGGTTCCTAGTTCAGACTGTGATCAGTTGGTCAGTTTCGGGTTGCACGACCAGACTGTGGTTAGTAACTCACTTACTGGCTGATCGGTCAGACTGTGGTCTCTTGGTCATTTTCTGATTTCTAGGTCACACTGTGGTCAGTTTGTCAGTTTAGGGTTGCCTCGGTTAGACTGCGATCATTACTTCAGTTTCTGGTTCCTAGGTCAGACTATGGTCAGTTGGTCAGTTTCTGGTTTCTAAGTCAGACTGTGGTGAGTTGGTCAATTTCTGGTTTCTAGGTCATGCTGTGGTCATTTGATCAGTTTCTGGTTTCTAGGTCAGACTGTGATCAGTTGGTGAGTTTCTTGTTTCTACGTCTGAATGTGGTCAGTTGGTCACTTTCTGTTTTTTAGGTCAGACTGTGGTCAGTTGGTAAGTTTCTGCTTTCTAGTTCAGACTGTGGTCAGTTGGTCAATTTCTGGTTTCTAGGTCATGCTGTGGTCATTTGGTCTGTTTCTGGTTTCTAGGTCAGACTGTGATCAGTTAATCAGTTTCGGGTTGCTAGATGAGACTGCTGTCAGTTGGTCAGTTTCTAGTTCCGACATCAGACTGTGGTCAGTTGGTCAGTTTCTGGTTCCTTGGTCAGACTGTGTTCAGTTGGTCAGGTTCTGGTTTCCAGTTCAGAATGTGGTCAGTTGGTCAATTTCTGGTTTCTAGGTCATACTATGGTCATTTGGTCAGTTTCTGGTTCCTAGGGCAGACTGTGGTCAGTTGGTCAGTTTCCGGTTTCTAGGTAAAATGAGGTCAGTTTGTCAGGTTCTGGTTGCGAGGTCAGAATGTGGCCTGTTGGTCAGTTGGTGGTTGCTAGGTTCAGACTCTGGTCAGTTGATCAGTTTCTGGTTCCTAGTTCAGTCTGAGGTCAATTTGTCAGTTTCTGGTTTCTAGGTCGGACTGTGGTCAGTTTGTCAGATTCTGGTTTCTAGGTGAGACTGTGATCAGTTGGTCACTTTCTGGTTTATAGATCTGAATGTGGTCAGTTGGTCACTTTTTGGTTTCTAGGTCAGACTGTGGTCAGTTGGTCAGTTTCTGCTTTCTGGTTCAGACTGTGGTCAGTTGGTCAATTTCTGGTTTCTAGGTCATGCTGTGATCATTTGGTCAGTTTCTGGTTCCTAGGTCAGACTGTGATCAGTTGGTCAGTTTCGGGTTGCACGACCAGACTGTGGTCATCTGGTCAGTTCCTGGTTGCTAGATGAGACTGCGGTCAGTTGATCAGTTTCTAGTTCCGACATCAGACTGTGGTCAGTTGGTCAGTTTCTGATTCCTTGCTCAGACTGTGTTCAGTTGGCAGTTTCTGGTTTCCAGTTCAGAATGTGGTCAGTGGATCAATTTCTGGTTTCTAGGTCATGCTGTGGTCATTTGGTCAGTTTCTCGTTCCTAGGGCAGACTGTGGTCAGTTGGTCAGTATCCGGTTTCAAGGTAAGTCTGAGGTTAGTTTGTCAGATTCTGGTTGCGAGGTCAGAATGTGGCCTGTTGGTCAGTTGGTGTTTGCTAGGTCAGACTGTGGTCAGTTGTTCAGTTTCTGCTTTCTAGTTCAGAATGTGGTCAGTTGGTCAATTTCTGGTTTCTAGTTCATGCTGTGATCATTTGGTCAGTTTCTGGTTCCTAGTTCAGACTGTGATCAGTTGGTCAGTTTCGGGTTGCACGACCAGACTGTGGTTAGTAACTCACTTACTGGCTGATCGGTCAGACTGTGGTCTCTTGGTCATTTTCTGATTTCTAGGTCACACTGTGGTCAGTTTGTCAGTTTAGGGTTGCCTCGGTTAGACTGCGATCATTACTTCAGTTTCTGGTTCCTAGGTCAGACTATGGTCAGTTGGTCAGTTTCTAGTTTCTAAGTCAGACTGTGGTGAGTTGGTCAATTTCTGGTTTCTAGGTCATGCTGTGTTCATTTGGTCAGTTTCTGGTTTCTAGGTCAGACTGTGATCAGTTGGTGAGTTTCTTGTTTCTACGTCTGAATGTGGTCAGTTGGTCACTTTCTGTTTTTTAGGTCAGACTGTGGTCAGTTGGTAAGTTTCTGCTTTCTAGTTCAGACTGTGGTCAGTTGGTCAATTTCTGGTTTCTAGGTCATGCTGTGGTCATTTGGTCTGTTTCTGGTTTCTAGGTCAGACTGTGATCAGTTAATCAGTTTCGGGTTGCTAGATGAGACTGCTGTCAGTTGGTCAGTTTCTAGTTCCGACATCAGACTGTGGTCAGTTGGTCAGTTTCTGGTTCCTTGGTCATGCTGTGGTCATTTGGTCAGTTTCTCGTTCCTAGGGCAGACTGTGGTCAGTTGGTCAGTTTCCGGTTTCAAGGTAAGTCTGAGGTTAGTTTGTCAGATTCTGGTTGCGAGGTCAGAATGTGGCCTGTTGGTCAGTTGGTGTTTGCTAGGTCAGACTGTGGTCAGTTGTTCAGTTTCTGCTTTCTAGTTCAGAATGTGGTCAGTTGGTCAATTTCTGGTTTCTAGGTCATGCTGTGATCATTTGGTCAGTTTCTGGTTCCTAGTTCAGACTGTGATCAGTTGGTCAGTTTCGGGTTGCACGACCAGACTGTGGTTAGTAACTCACTTACTGGCTGCTCGGTCAGACTGTGGTCTCTTGGTCATTTTCTGATTACTAGGTCACACTGTGGTCAGTTTGTCAGTTTAGGGTTGCCTCGGTTAGACTGCGATCATTACTTCAGTTTCTGGTTCCTAGGTCAGACTATGGTCAGTTGGTCAGTTTCTGGTTTCTAAGTCAGACTGTGGTGAGTTGGTCAATTTCTGGTTTCTAGGTCATGCTGTGGTCATTTGGTCAGTTTCTGGTTTCTAGGTCAGACTGTGATCAGTTGGTGAGTTTCTTGTTTCTACGTCTGAATGTGGTCAGTTGGTCACTTTCTGGTTTTTAGGTCAGACTGTGGTCAGTTGGTAAGTTTCTGCTTTCTAGTTCAGACTGTGGTCAGTTGGTCAATTTCTGGTTTCTAGGTCATGCTGTGGTCATTTGGTCTGTTTCTGGTTTCTAGGTCAGACTGTGATCAGTTAATCAGATTCGGGTTGCTAGATGAGACTGCTGTCAGTTGGTCAGTTTCTAGTTCCGACATCAGACTGTGGTCAGTTGGTCAGTTTCTGGTTCCTTGGTCATGCTGTGGTCATTTGGTCAGTTTCTCGTTCCTAGGGCAGACTGTGGTCAGTTGGTCAGTTTCCGGTTTCAAGGTAAGTCTGAGGTTAGTTTGTCAGATTCTGGTTGCGAGGTCAGAATGTGGCCTGTTGGTCAGTTGGTGTTTGCTAGGTCAGACTGTGGTCAGTTGTTCAGTTTCTGCTTTCTAGTTCAGAATGTGGTCAGTTGGTCAATTTCTGGTTTCTAGGTCATGCTGTGATCATTTGGTCAGTTTCTGGTTCCTAGTTCAGACTGTGATCAGTTGGTCAGTTTCGGGTTGCACGACCAGACTGTGGTTAGTAACTCACTTACTGGCTGATCGGTCAGACTGTGGTCTCTTGGTCATTTTCTGATTTCTAGGTCACACTGTGGTCAGTTTGTCAGTTTAGGGTTGCCTCGGTTAGACTGCGATCATTACTTCAGTTTCTGGTTCCTAGGTCAGACTATGGTCAGTTGGTCAGTTTCTGGTTTCTAAGTCAGACTGTGGTGAGTTGGTCAATTTCTGGTTTCTAGGTCATGCTGTGGTCATTTGGTCAGTTTCTGGTTTCTAGGTCAGACTGTGATCAGTTGGTGAGTTTCTTGTTTCTACGTCTGAATGTGGTCAGTTGGTCACTTTCTGGTTTTTAGGTCAGACTGTGGTCAGTTGGTAAGTTTCTGCTTTCTAGTTCAGACTGTGGTCAGTTGGTCAATTTCTGGTTTCTAGGTCATGCTGTGGTCATTTGGTCTGTTTCTGGTTTCTAGGTCAGACTGTGATCAGTTAATCAGTTTCGGGTTGCTAGATGAGACTGCTGTCAGTTGGTCAGTTTCTATTTCCGACATCAGACTGTGGTCAGTTGGTCAGTTTCTGGTTCCTTGGTCAGACTGTGTTCAGTTGGTCAGGTTCTGGTTTCCAGTTCAGAATGTGGTCAGTTGGTCAATTTCTGGTTTCTAGGTCATACTATGGTCATTTGGTCAGTTTCTGGTTCCTAGGGCAGTTTGTGGTCAGTTGGTCAGTTTCCGTTTTCTAGGTAAAATGAGGTCAGTTTGTCAGGTTCTGGTTGCGAGGTCAGAATGTGGCCTGTTGGTCAGTTGGTGGTTGCTAGGTTCAGACTCTGGTCAGTTGATCAGTTTCTGGTTCCTAGTTCAGTCTGAGGTCAGTTTGTCAGTTTCTGGTTTCTAGGTCGGACTGTGGTCAGTTTGTCAGATTCTGGTTTCTAGGTGAGACTGTGATCAGTTGGTCACTTTCTGGTTTATAGATATGAATGTGGTCAGTTGGTCACTTTCTGGTTTCTAGGTCAGACTGTGGTCAGTTGGTCAGTTTCTGCTTTCTGGTTCAGACTGTGGTCAGTTGGTCAATTTCTGGTTTCTCGGTCATGCTGTGATCATTTGGTCAGTTTCTGGTTCCTAGGTCAGACTGTGATCAGTTGGTCAGTTTCGGGTTGCACGACCAGACTGTGGTCATCTGGTCAGTTCCTGGTTGCTAGATGAGACTGCGGTCAGTTGATCAGTTTCTAGTTCCGACATCAGACTGTGGTCAGTTGGTCAGTTTCTGATTCCTTGCTCAGACTGTGTTCAGTTGGTCAGTTTCTGGTTTCCAGTTCAGAATGTGGTCAGTGGATCAATTTCTGGTTCCTAGGTTATACTGTGGTCATTTGGTCAGTTTCTGGTTCCTAGGGTAGACTGTGGTCAGTTGGTCAGTTTCCGGTTTCTGAGCAAGTCTGAGGTCAGTTTGCCAGGTTCTGGTTGCGAAGTCAGAATATGCCCAGTTGGTTAGTTGCTGATTTCTAGGTAAGTCTGGGGTCAGTTTGTCAGTTTCTGGTTTCTTCGTCGGACTGTGGTCAGTTGGTCAGTTTCTGGTTTCTAGGTTTGTCTGTGGTCAGTTGGTCAGTTTCTGTTTTCTAGGTCAGACTGTGATCAATTGGTCAGTTTCTGTTTCTAGGTATGAATGTGGTCAGTTGGTCAGTTTCTGGTTTATAGGTCGGACTGTGGTCAGTTGGTCAGTTTCTGGTTTCTAAGTTTGATTGTGGTCAGGTGGTCAGTTTCTGGCTTCTAGGACAGACTGTGATCACTTGGTCAGTTTCTGGTTTCTAGGTCTGAATTTGGTCAGTTGGTCACTTTCTGGTTTCTAGGTCAGACTGTGGTCACTTGGTCAGTTTCTGCTTTCTTGTTAAGACTGTAGTCAGTTGGTCAATTTTTGTTTTCTAGGTCATACTGTGGTCATTTGGTCAGTTTCTGGTTCCTAGTTCAGACTGTGATCAGTTGGTCAGTTTCGGGTCGCTAGATAAGACTGTGGTCAGTTGGTCAGTTTCTGGTTCCGAGGTCAGACTGTGGTCAGTTGGTCAGTTTCTGGTTTCTTGGTCAGAGAGTGTTCAGTTGGTCAGTTTCTGGTTTCCAGTTCAGAATGTGGTCAGTTGGTCAATTTCTGGTTTCTAGGTCATATTGTGGTCATTTGCTCAGTTTCTGGTTCCAAGGTCAGACTGTGGTCAGTTGGTCAGTTTCTGGTTGCTAGTGCAGATTGTGATCAGTTGGTCAGATTCTGGTTCCTAGGTTAGTCTGAGATCAGATTGTCAGTTTCTGGTTTCTAAGTCAGACTCTGGTCAGTTGATCAGGTCCTGGTTTCCAGGTCAGAATGTGGTCATTTGGTCAGATTCTGGTTTCTAAGTCAGACTGTGGTCAGTTGGTCAGTTACTAGTTGCGAGGTCAGACTGTGGTCAGTTGGTCAGTTTCTAGTATTCTCAGTCAGACTGTGGTCAGCTGGTCATTTTCAGGTTTCTAGGTCTGTCTGTGGTCAGTTGGTCTGTTTCGTCAGTTGGTCTGTTTCTGGTTCCTAGGTTAGTCTGTGGTCAGTTGGTCAGTTTCGGGTTTCCTGGTCAGACTGTGGTCATTTCTTCAGTTTCTGTTTTCTAGGTCAGAATCTGTTCAGTTACTCAGTTTCTGGTTTCTAGGTCACAATGTGGTCAGTTGGTCAGTTTCAGGTTTCGAGGTCAGACTGCGGTCAGTTGCTCAGTTTTCCGTTTCCAGGTCAGTAACAGGGAAAATGGAGTACGAGAAGAAACTTGCAGGAAACATTAAGAAGGATTGCAAAAGTATCTATAGATATGTAAAGACAAAAAGGTTAGTAAAGACAAACGTAGGTCCCCTGCAGTCCGAATCAGGGGAAGTCATAACGGGGAATAAAGAAATGGCGGACCAATTGAACAAGTACTTTGGTTCGGTATTCACTGAGGAGGACACAAATAACCTTCCGGATATAAAAGGGGGTCGGAGGGTCTAGTAAGGAGGAGGAACTGAGGGAAATCCTTATTAGTCGCGACATTGTGTTGGGGAAATTGATGGAATTGAAGGCCGATAAATCCCCAGGGCCTGATGGACTGCATCCCAGAGTACTTAAGGAGGTGGCTTTGGAAATAGTGGTTGCATTGACAGTAATTTTCCAACATTCCATTGACTCTGGATCAGTTCCTATGGAGTGGAGAATAGCCAATGTAACCCCACTTTTTGAAAAAGGTGGGAGAGAAGTAACAGGGAATTATAGACCAGTCAGCCTGACATCGGTAGTAGGTAAAAAATCATAGCAGCGCATTTGGAAAGAGGTGATATGATAGGTCCAAGTCAGCATGGATTTGTGAAAGGGAAATCATGCTTGACAAATCTTCTGGAATTTTTTGAGGATGTTTCCAGTACAGTGGACAAGGGAGAACCAGTTGATGTGGTATATTTGGACTTTCAGAAGACTTTCGACAAGGTCCCACACAAGAGATTAATATGCAAAGTTAAAGCACATGGGTTTGGGGGTAGTGTGCTGACATGAATTGAGAACTGGTTGTCAGACAGGAAGCAAAGAGTAGGAGTAAATGGGCAATATTCAGAATGGCAGGCAGTGACTAGTGGTGTACCGCAAGGTTCTGTGCTGGGGACCCAGCTGTTTACACTGTACATTAATGATTTAGACGAGGGGATTAAATGTAGTATCTCCAAATTTGCGGATTACACTAAGTTGGGTGTCAGTGTGAGCTGCGAGGAGGATGCTATGGGGCTGCAGAACGACTTGGATAGGTTAGGTCAGTGGGCAAATGCATGGCAGTTGAAGTATAATGTGGATAAATGTGAGGTTATCCACTTTGGTGGTAAAAACAGAGAGACAGACTATTACCTGAATGGTGACAGATTAGGAAAAGGGGAGGTGCAACGAGACCTGGGTGTCATGGTACATCAGTCATTGAAGGTTGCCATGCAGGTACAGCAGGCGGTTAAGAAAGCAAATGGCATGTTGGCCTTCATAGCGAGGGGATTTGAGTACAGGGGCAGGGAGGTGTTGCTACAGTTGTGCAGGGCCTTGGTGAGGCCACACCTGGAGTATTGTGTACAGTTTTGGTCTCCTAACCTGAGGAAGGACATTCTTGTTATTGAGGGAGTGCAGCTAAGATTCACCAGACTGATTCCCGGGATGGCGGGACTGACCTATCAAGAAAGACTGGATCAACTGGGCTTGTATTCACTGGAGTTCAGAAGAATGAGAGGGGACCTCATAGAAACGTTTAAAATTCAGACGGGGTTAGACAGTGAGATTCAGGAAGAATGTTCCCAATGTTGGAGAAGTCCAGAAACAGGGGACACAGTCTTAGGATAAGGGGTAAGCCATTTAGGACCGAGATGAGGAGGAATTTCTTCACCCAGGGAGTGATGAACCTGTGGAATTCTCTACCACAGAAAGTTGTTGAGGCCAATCCACTAAATATATTCAAAAAGGAGTTAGATGGAGTCCTTACTATGAGTGGAATCAAGGGGTATGGCGAGAAAGCAGGTTTGGGGTATGAAGTGGCATGTTCAGCCATGAACTAATTGAATGGCGGTGCAGGCTAGAAGGGCCGAATAGCCTACTCCTGCACATATTTTCTATGTTTCTATGTTTCTATGTTTCTATGTTTCTATGACTGTGCTCATTTCATCAGTTTCTGTTTTGTAGGTCAGACTTTGATCAGTTGGTCAGTTTCTGGTTTCTAGGTCACACTGTGGTCAGTTTCGGGTTGTCTCGGCTCGACTTTGATCACTTCTCCATTTTCTGGTGTATAGGTCAGTCTGTGGTCAGTTGTTCAGTTTCTAGTTCCTAGGTCAGACTGTGGCCAGTTGGTCAGTTTCTGGTTTTCCCCGTCAGACTGTGGTCAGTAGGTCAGTTGCTGGTTAGCATGTCAGACTGTGGTCAGTTGGTCAGTTTCTGTTTTCTAAGTCAGACTGTGGTCAGTTGGTCAGTTTCTGGTTTCGAGGTCAGACTGTGTTCAGTTGGTCAGTTTCTGGTTTCTAGGTCAGACTGTGGTCAGATGGTCAGTTTCTACTTTCCAGGTCAGACGGTGATCAGTTGGTCAGATACTGGTTGCTAGGTCATACTGTGGTCAGTTGGTCAGTTTCTGTTTTCTAAGTCAGAATATGGTCAGTTGGTCAGTTTCTTGTTCCTCGGTCAGTTTTTGGTCAGTTGGTCAGTTTCGGTGTTCTAGGTCAGACTGTGGTCAGTTGGTCAGTTTCGGGTTTCTAGGTCAGAGTGTGGTCAGTTGCTCAGTTTCTGGTTGGCAGGTAAGACTGGTCATTTCTGCAGTTTCTGTTTACGAGGTCAGTCTGCGGTCAGTTGTCAGTTTCTGGTTTCTAGGTCACATTGTGGTCAGTTGGTCAGTTTCGCGTTGTCTTTGTTTGACTGTGTTCAGTTCTTTAGTTTCTGGTTTCGAGGTCAGTCTTTGGTCAGTTGGTCAGTTTCTGGTGTGTAGGTCAGACTGTGGTCAGTTGCTCAGTTTCTGATTTGTAGGTCAGACTGTGGTCAGTAGGTCAGTTTCTGTTTTCTAAGTCAGACTATGGTCAGTTGGACAGTTTCTGGTTTCTCGGTCAGACTATGGACAGTTGGTCAGTTTCTGGTTTCTAGGTCAGACTGTGATCATTTCTTCAAATATATTCAAACGGGAGTTAGATGAACTCCTTACTACTCGGGGGATCAAGGGGTATGTCGAGAAAGCAGGACGGAGGTACTGACGTTTCACGTTCAGCCATGAATTCATTGAATGGCGGTGCAGGCTTGAAGGGCTGAATGGCCTGCTCCTGCACCTATTTTCTATGTTTCTATGTTTCTATGTTTCAGTTTCTGGTTCCAAGGCTAGTATGTGTTCAGTTGGTGAGTTTCTGGTTTCTAGTTCAGACTGTGGTAAGTTGGACGATTTCTATTTCTAGGTCATACTGTGGTCATTTGATCAGTTTCTTGTTCCTAGCACAGACTGTGGTCAGTTGGTAAGTTTAGGGTTGCTAGGTCTGACTGTGTTCTGTTGGTCAGTTTCTGGTTCCGAGGTCAGACTTAGGTCAGTTTGTCAGTTTCTGGTTCCTATGTCAGACTGTGGTCAGCTTCGGGATGCTAGGTCAGTCTGAGGTCAGTTTGTCAGTTTCTGGTTGCTAGGTCAGAATGTGGTCAGTTGGTCAGTTTCTGTTGTGTAGGTCAGACTGTGGCCAGTTGGTCAGTTTCTGATTTGTAGGTCAGACTGTGGTCAGTTGGTCAGTATCTGTTTTCTAAGTCAGACTATGGTCAGTTGGTCAGTTTATGGTTTCTCGGTCAGACTATGGACAGTTGGTCAGTTTCTGGTTTCCAGGTCAGACTGTGGTCAGTTCTTAAGTTTCTGGTTGCTAGTTCAGACTGTGTTCAGTTGGTCAGTTTCTGGTTTCTAGTTGAGACTGTGGTCAGTTGGTCAATTTCTTGTTTCTAGTTCACACTGTGGTCATTTGGTCAGTTTCTGGTTCCTAGCTCAGACTGTGTCAGTTGGTCAGTTTCTGGTTTCTATGTCGGACTGTGGTCAGTTAGTCAGTTTCTGGTTTCTAGGTCAGACTGTGATCAGTTGGTCAGTTTCTGGTTTCTAGATCTGAATGTGGTCAGTTGGTCACTTTCTTGTTTCCAGGTCAGACTGTGGTCAGTTAATCAGTTTTGGGTTGCTAGATGAGACTACGGTCAGTTGGTCAGTTTCTAGTTCCAACATCAGACTGTGGTCAGTTGGTCAGTTTATGGATCCTTGGTCAGATTGTGTTCAGTTGGTCAGTTTCTGGTTTCCAGTTCAGAATGTGGTCAGTTGGTCACTTTCTGGTTTCTAGTTCAGACTGTGGTCAGTTGGTCAGTTTCTGCTTTCTAGTTCAGACTGTGGTCAGTTGGACACTTTCTGGTTTCTTGGCCATGCTGTGATCATTTGGTCCATTTCTGGTTCCTAGGTCAGACAGTGATCAGTTGGTCAGTTTTGGGTTGCAAGATCAGACTGTGGTCATTTGGTCAGTTTCTGGTTCCGAGGTCAGACTGTGGTCAGCTGGTCATTTTCTGGTTCCTTGGTCATACTGTGTTCAGTTAGTCAGTTTCTGGTTTCCAGTTCAGAATTTAGTCAGTTGGTCAATTTCTGGTTTGTAGGTCATGCTGTGGTCATTTGGTCAGTTTCTTGTTCCAAGTTCAGACTGTGATCAGTTAATCAGTTTCGGGTTGCTAAATCAGACTGTGTTCAGTTGGTCAGTTTCTAGTCCCGCGATCAGAGTGTGGTCAGTTGATCAGTTTCTGGTTTCTTGGTCAGAATGTGTTCAGTTGGTCAGGTTCTGGTTTCCAGTTCAGAATGTGGTCATTTGGTCACTTTCTGGTTCCTAGGGCAGACTGTGGTCAGTTGGTCAGTTTCTGGTTTCTAGGTAAGTCTGAGGTCAGTTTGTCAGGTTCTGGTTGCAAGGTCAGAATATGCCCAGTTGGTTAGTTGCTGATTTCTAGGTCACTCTGAGGTCAGTTTGTCAGTTTCTGGTTTCTAGGTCGGACTCAGGTCAGTTGGTCAGTTTCTGGTTTCTAGGTTTGTCTGTGGTCAGTTGGTCAGTTTCTGGATTCTAGGTCAGACTGTGAAATGTTGGTCAGTTTCTGGTTTCTAGGTATGAATGTGGTCAGTTGGTCAGTTTCTGTTTTCTAGGTCGGACTGTGGTCAGTTGGTCAGTTTCTGCTTTGTAAGTTTGACTGTGGTCAGTTGGTCAATTTCTGGTTTCTAGGTCAGACTGTGATCAGTTGGTCAGTTTCCGGTTTCTAGGTCTGAATGTGGTCAGTTGGTCACTTTCTGGTTTCCAGGTCAGATTGTGGTCAGTTGGTCAGTTTCTGCTTTCTTGTTAAGACTTTGGTCAGTTGGTCAAATTTTGTTTTCTAGGTCATGCTGTGGTCATTTGGTCAGATTCTGGTTCCGAGGTCAGACTGTGGTCAGTTTCTGGTTCCTTGGTCAGAGAGTGTTCAGTTGGTCAGTTTCTGGTTTCCAGTTCAGAATGTGGTCAGTTGGTCAATTTCTGGTTTCTAGGTCATACTGTGGTCATTTGGTCAGTTTCTGGTTCCAAGGTCAGACTGTGGTCAGTTGGTCAATTTCTGGTTTCTAGGTCATGCTGTGGTCATTTGGTCAGTTTCTGGTTCCAAGGTCAGACTGTGTTCAGTCAATCAGTTTCGGGTTGCTAGATGAGACTGCGGTCAGTTGGTCAGTTTCTAGTTCCGACATCAGACTGTGGTCAGTTGGTCAGTTTCTGGTTCCTTGGTCAGAGAGTGTTCAGTTGGTCAGTTTCTGGTTTCCCGTTCAGAATGTGGTCAGTTGGTCAATTTCTGGTTTCTAGGTCATACAGTGGTCATTTGGTCAGTTTCTGGTTCCAAGGTCAGACTGTGGTCAGTTGGTCAGTTTCCGGTTGCTAGTTCAGACTGTGGTCAGTTGGTCAGTTTCTGGTTGCACGACCAGACTGTGGTCATCTGTTCAGTTTCTGGTTCCGAGGTCAGACTGTGGTCAATTGGTCAGTTTCTGGTTTCTAGGTCAGACTCTGGTCAGTTGGTCAGTTTCTGGTTTCTAGATCAGACTGTGATCAGTTGGTCAGTTTCTGGTTTCCAGGTCTGAATGTGGTCAGTTGGTCACTTTCTGGTTTCTAGGTCAGACTGTGGTCAGTTGGTAAGTTTCTGCTTTCTAGTTCAGACTGTGGTCAGTTGGTCAATTTCTGGTTTCTAGGTCATACAGTGGTCATTTGGTCAGTTTCTGGTTCCAAGGTCAGACTGTGGTCAGTTGGTCAGTTTCCGGTTGCTAGTTCAGACTGTGGTCAGTTGGTCAGTTTCTGGTTGCACGACCAGACTGTGGTCATCTGTTCAGTTTCTGGTTCCGAGGTCAGACTGTGGTCAATTGGTCAGTTTCTGGTTTCTAGGTCAGACTCTGGTCAGTTGGTCAGTTTCTGGTTTCTAGATCAGACTGTGATCAGTTGGTCAGTTTCTGGTTTCCAGGTCTGAATGTGGTCAGTTGGTCACTTTCTGGTTTCTAGGTCAGACTGTGGTCAGTTGGTAAGTTTCTGCTTTCTAGTTCAGACTGTGGTCAGTTGGTCAATTTCTGGTTTCTAGGTCATGCTGTGGTCATTTGGTCAGTTTCTGGTTCCAAGGTCAGACTGTGATCAGTCAATCAGTTTCGGGTTGCTAGATGAGACTGCGGTCAGTTGGTCAGTTTCTAGTTCCGACATCAGACTGTGGTCAGTTGGTCAGTTTCTGGTTCCTTGGTCAGAGAGTGTTCAGTTGGTCAGTTTCTGGTTTCCAGTTCAGAATGTGGTCAGTTGGTCAATTTCTGGTTTCTAGGTCATACTGTGGTCATTTGGTCAGTTTCTGGTTCCAAGGTCAGACTGTGGTCAGTTGGTCAGTTTCCGGTTGCTAGTTCAGACTGTGGTCAGTTGGTCAGTTTCGGGTTGCACGACCAGACTGTGGTCATCTGTTCAGTTTCTGGTTCCGAGGTCAGACTGTGGTCAATTGGTCAGTTTCTGGTTTCTAGGTCAGACTCTGGTCAGTTGGTCAGTTTCTGGTTTCTAGGTCAGACTGTGATCAGTTGGTCAGTTTCTGGTTTCTAGGTCTGAATGTGGTCAGTTGGTCACTTTCTGGTTTCTAGTTCAGACTGTGGTCAGTTGGTAAGTTTCTGCTTTCTAGTTCAGACTGTGGTCAGTTGGCCAATTTCTGGTTTCTAGGTCATGCTGTGGTCATTTGGTCAGTTTCTGGTTCCAAGGTCAGACTGTGATCAGTCAATCAGTTTCGGGTTGCTAGATGAGACTGCGATCAGTTGGTCAGTTTCTAGTTCCGACATCAGACTGTGGTCAGTTGGTCAGTTTCTGGTTACTTGGTCAGACTGTGTTCAGTTGGTCAGTTTCTGGTTTCCAGTTCAGAATATGGTCAGTTGATCAATTTCTGGTTTCTAGGTCATACTGTGGTCATTTGGTCAGTTTCTGGTTCCGAGGGCAGACTGTGGTCAGTTGGTCAGTTTCCGGTTTCTAGGTAAGTCTGAGGTCAGTTTGTCAGGTTCTGGTTGCGAAGTCAGAAAGTGCCCAGTTGGTTAGTTGCTGATTTCTAGGTCAGTCTGAGGTCAGTTAGTCAGTTTCTGGTTTCTAGGTCGGACTGTGGTCCGTTGTTCAGTTTCTGGTTTCTAGGTTTGTCTGTGGTCAGTTGGTCAGTTTCTGGTTTCTAGTTCAGACTGTGATCAGTTGGTCAGTTTCTGGTTTCTAGGTATGAATGTGGTCAGTTGGTCAGTTTCTGCTTTCTAGGTCGGACTGTGGTCAGTTGGTCAGTTTCTGGTTTCTAAGTTTGACAGTGTTCAGTTGGTCAGTTTCTGGTTTCTAGGTCAGACTGTGATCAGTTGGTCAGTTTCTGGTTACTAGGTCTGAATGTGGTCAGTTGGTCACTTTCTGGTTTCTAGGTCAGACTGTGGTCAGTTGGTCAGTTTCTGCTTTCTTGTTAAGACTGTAGTCAGTTGGCCAATTTTTGATTTCTAGGTCATGCTGTGGTCATTTGGTCAGTTTCTGGTTCCTCGTTCAGACTGTGATCAGTTGGTCAGTTTCGGGTCGCTAGATCAGACTGTGGTCAGTTGGTCAGTCTTTGGTTCCGAAGTCAGACTGTGGTCAGTTGGTCAGTTTCTGGTTTCCAGTTCAGAATGTGGTCATTTGGTCAGTTTCTGGTTCCAAGGTCAGACTGTGGTCAGTTGGTCAGTTTCCTGTTGATAGTTCAGTCTGTGGTCAGTTGGTCAGTTTCTGGTTCCTAGCTCAGTCTGAGATCAGATTGTCAGTTTCTGGTTTCTAAATCAGACTCTGGTCAGTTGATCAGGTCCTGGTTTCTCAGTCAGAATGTGGTCATTTGGTCACCTTCTGGTTTCTAAGTCAGACTGTGGTCAGTTGGTCCGTTTCTGGTTTCTAGGTCAGACTGTGTTCTGTTGGTCAGTTACTAGTTGCGAGGTCAGACTGTGGTCAGTTGTTCAGTTTCTGGTGTACTCAGTCAGACCGTGGTCAGCTGGTCATTTTCAGGTTTCTAGGTCTGTCTGTGGTCAGTTGGTCTGTTTCGTCAGTTGGTCTGTTTCTGGTTCCTAGGTCGGTCTGTGGTCAGTTGGTCAGTTTCGGGTTTCTAGGTCAGACTGTGGTCAGTTGCTCAGTTTTTCGTTGCCTGGTCAGACTGTGGTCATTTCTTCAGTTTCTGTTTGGTAGGTCAGAATGTGTTAAGTTACTCAGTTTCTCGTTTCTAGGACACAATGTGGTCAGTTGGTCAGTTTCAGATTTCGAGGTCAGACTGTGGTCAGTTGCTCAGTTTTTCGTTTCCAGGTACGTAACAGAGAAAATGGAGTACGAGAAGAAGCTTGCAGGAAACATTAAGAAGGATTGCAAAAGTATCTGTGGATATGTAAAGCGAAAAAGGTTAGTAAAGACAATCGTAGGTCCCCTGCAGTCAGATTCAGTGGAAGTCATAACGGGGAACAAAGCAATGGCGGACCAATTTAACAAGTACTTTGGTTCGGTATTCACTGAGGAGGACACAAACAACCTTCCGGATATCAAAGGGGTCGGAGTATCTAGTAAGGAGGAGGAACTGAGGGAAATCCTTATTACTCGGGACATTGTGTTGGGAAAATTGATGGGATTGAAGGCCGATAAATCCCCAGGGCCTGATGGACTGCATCCCAGAGTACTTAAGGAGGTGGACTTGGAAATAGTGGATGCATTGACAGTCATTTTCCAACATTCCGTTGACTCTGGATCCGTTCCTATGGAGTGGAGGATAGCCAATGTAAACACACTTTTTAAAAAAGGAGGGAGAGAAATAACAGGGAATTATATACCGGTCAGCCTGGCATCGGTAGTGGGTAAAATGATGGAATCAATTATTAAGGATGTCATAGAAGCGCATTTTGAAAGAGGTGATATGATAGGTCCAAGTCAGCATGGATTTGTGAAAGGGAAATCAAGCTTGACATATCTTCTGGAATTTTTTGAGGATGTTTCCAGTAGATTGGACAAGGGAGAACCAGTTGATGTGGTATATTTGGATTTCAGAAGGCTTTCGACAAGGTCCCAGACAAGAGATTAATGTGCAAAGTTAAGGCACATGGGATTGGGGGTAGTGTGCTGACATGGACTGAGAACTGGTTGTCAGACAGGAAGCAAAGAGTAGGAGTAAATGGGGAATTTTCAAAATGGCAGGCAGTGACTCGTGGTGTACCGCAAGGTTCTGTGCTGGGGACCCAGCTGTTTACACTGTACATTAATGATTTATACGAGGGGATTAAATGTAGTATCTCCAAATTTGCGGATGGCACTTAGTTGGGTGGCAGTGTGAGCTGCGAGGAGGATGCTATGGGGCTGCAGAGCGACTTGGATAGGTTAGGTCAGTGGGCAAATGCATGGCAGATGAAGTATAATGTGGATAAATGTGAGGTTATCCACTTTGGTGGTAAAAACAGAGAGACAGACTATTATCTGAATGGTGACAGATTAGGAAAAGGGGAGGTGCAACGAGACCTGGGTGTCATGGTACATCAGTCATTGAAGGTTGCCATGCAGGTACAGCAGGCGGTTAAGAAAGCAAATGTCATGTTGGCCTTCATAGCGAGGGTATTTGAGTACAGGGGCAGGGAGGTGTTGCTACAGTTGTACAGGGCCTTGGTGAGGACACACCTGGAGTATTGTGTACAGTTTTGATCTCCTAACCTGAGGAAGGACATTCTTGCTATTGAGGGAGTGCAGCGAAGATTCACCAGACTGATTCCCGGGATGGCGGGACTGAGCTATAAAGAAAGACTGGATCAACTGGGCTTGTATTCACTGGAGTTCAGAAGAATGAGAGGGGACCTCATAGAAACGTTTAAAATTTTGACGGGGTTAGACAGGTTAGATGCAGGAAGAATGTTCCCAATGTTGGAGAAGTCCAGAAACAGGAGACAGGTCTTAGGATAAGGGGTAAGCCATTTAGGAGAGTTATACATACCAGTCGAACAGCCAACCACTTACCAGCTTGGCTGTGACGTCACCTCTCGATTTCGCACCACTCTATCTTTGTCTGCAACTGGTTGGGCTGGTCTCTGGGCCTCCGTATCCGACTCTCGCTCTCTTTATCAGCTGCTCTAGTGTCAGCACGGGTAGGAAAAACAAGACAAAACAGCATCTGCCACCCCCGCTTGCCCGAATTCACCCATTTACCAAACTCACAAATGCCACTCTATGCTGTTGCACTCAGTGCTCTGCACGAGCTGCCTCTTTTTAAAATGTATCTATGTCAGAAGACTCACTACTGGTCAGTCGTTTACAGAACTGGTTTTAAATCGCTGCTAATTGCCTCCTACTGGAGAGTAACCTTGTCTAATGCAATGAAATGCAATGGAATGGAGTGGAAAATGGAATGCAATGAAGAATGGAATGGAATGGAAAATAGAATGTAATGTGGAATATGGAACGGAATGGAAAAAGGAATAGATTGGAAAATGTAGTAGTGCATGGAATTAGGAATATGGAATGGAATTGAATGTGGATTGGAATAGGGAAAGGAATAGGTAATAGGCAATGAAATGGAATCGAATGAAATAGAATGAAATGCAATGGAATATGGAATGCGGAACGCAACTTCGGTATTTAATATTCAATGGCATGGGGAATGGGAAATGAAGTGGGCAATATAATGGGGAATGGAGAATGGAATGGAATATTGCATGTAATCGAGTATGGAATATGGAATGGAATATTTAACGTGGAATTTAATATTGTACATGGCAAAGATTGGAATATGGAATGGGTTATGTCATATGGAATAGAATGGGGAATGTGTGGAATGCGTTATGCAAAGTAATGTAATAAGGAATGGAGAATGGAATGGTATGGAAAATGGAATCGGGAAATAAATGGGGAATGGAACGCGAAATGCAATGGAAAATGGAATAAGGGATATGGAATGGAAAATTGAATATGGGATATGGAATATGGGATGGAATGGAATAAGGCATGGAATGGAATATGGAATGGGATTGAAAATATGGAATAGGGAATATGGAACCGAATGGAAATGGAATGGAATATGGTATGGAATATGGAATAGAATATGGCACCTGGAATGAATTGCAATATGCAATATGGAATGTAATGGAACATGGCACTGAATATGGAATGGGGAATGGGGGTTTTAATGGAATACAAAATGGAATAGGGAATGAAATTGTGAATGGATTGTAATGGAGAATGAAATGTAATATGGAATAGAGTCGAATATTCAAAGGGGGATAGAATGAAATGGAACAGAATTGATGGAATAAACAATGGAATGTGGAATGGTCATTGGAATGGAATGGGGAACGAAAGGTGGAATGAAAGAAGAATGAGAGGGATCTCATAGAAACATATACAATTCTGACGGGATTGCACAGGTAAGATGCAGGAAGAATGTTCCCGATGTTGGGGAAGTCCAGAACCAGTGGTCATAGTCTTAGGATACGTGATAGTCCAGTTAGGATTGAGATGAGGAGAAACTTCTTCACTAAGAGAATATTGAACTTGTAGTATTCTCTTCCACAGAAAGTTGTTGTTGCCAGTTTTTAGATATATTCAAAAGGGAGTTAGATGTGACCCTTATTGCTAAAGCGAACAAGGGGTATGGAGAACAAGCAGAAACGGTTACTGAAATTGCATGATCAGCCATGATCATATTGAATGGTGGACCAGCTCGAGTCGCCGAATGGACTACTCCTGCACCTATTTTATATGTTTCTATGTTTCTATGATTGATAAATGGAATGGAATGGAAGGAAAATAGAATGCAGAATGGAATGCGGAATGGAATGGAGAATGGAATAAGGAATGAAATGCAACGGAATGGAATGCGGAATTGAATGGAATAGGGAATGGAATGAAATGGAATGAAATCGAGTGAGGGAAAGGAATGGAACGGGGAATAGAATAAATGCGGAATGGAGAATGGAATGGATTGGGGAATGGAATGGGATATGGAATGGAAAATGGAGTGGAATATGGAGTGTAAATAGAATGGAAAATTGAATGGCGAATGGAATAGAATATGGAATAGAATGATATATGGAATGGAATGGAACATGGAATGGAATACAGAGTGAAAAATTGAATGGAAAATGGAATAGGTAACGGAGAATGGAATGGAATATGCAATGGAATGAAATACGGAATGGAATGGCGAATGTAACGGGATATGGAGCTGGATATGGAATGGAATGGAATGGGAATAGAGAATGGAACGTGGAATGGAATGGGTTATAGAATGGAATTGAACATTAAATGGAAGGAATATGGAAAATGGAATGGAAATGCAACGTGGAATGGGGATTGGAATGGAATATGAAATGGGGAGAGAATGGAATGGGGAATGGAATGTAACATGAAATGGGGAAGGGAATGGAATCGGCAATGGAATGTGTAATGGAATAGATCGAAAATGGAATAGAAAATTGAAAAATGGCATCGGGAATATTGCGACAGTAGCTAATGGGGTAGCACAGGGATCAATGCTTGGGCCCCACCTAATCACAATGTGTATAAATGATTTGGATGAGGGAACCAAAAGTAAAATGTCCATGTTTGCTCAAGACACAGACTAGGTGAGATTATCCAATCCTCTATCGCTAGAGGTTTGGTGCCCGTGGACTGGAAGACTGCTAAAGTTGTACCTTTGTGAAAAAAGGGACAAAGGGATAGACCGAGTAGTTACAGTCCAGACAGCCTGACATCAGTGGTGTGAATATTAGTGGTATAAATCCGGAGCGAGAGGAAAAATCTTCATTTGGAAAGGCATGGATTAATGAAGTACAGTCTGCACGGATTTGTTTTAAGGCAAGGTCGTGTCTGAATAATTTGAGCGAATTTTTGCAGGAGGTAACCAGGACGATCGATGAGGGCTGTGCATAGGGTGTAGTCTATTGGATTTAGCCATGCATTTGATAAGGTCGTACATGGCAGATTGGTCATGAAAGGAAAACCCATGGCATCGAAGGAAACATTGCAAGTTGTATCCAAAATTGACTCAGAGTCAGGAAGCAAATGGTAATGGTTGATTGTACCTTTTGTGAATGGAAGGCTCTATCCAGTGTGTCCCGCAGTACTGTGTCCCTTGCTTTTTCTGGTATAAATCAATGACCTGGACTTGAATGTTGCAGGTATGATTAAGAATTTGCAGATTACATCATAATAGGCTGTGGGGTTGGTAATGATAAGGAAAGCTGCGTACTGCAGAACGATATCAATGTCCTGATCAGGTGGGCAGAACACTGTCACGTGGAACTCAATTCGGAAAACTGTGAGGAAATGTATTTTGTGAGGTCTCACAAAGCAAGGGAATAAGCAATACATGGTACGATACTGAAAAGAGTAGGGGAACTAAGGGATCTTGGGGTGAAGGTCCATAGATCACTGAAGCTGGCAGGCCAGCTGGATAAGATGGTTAAGAAGGCATTTGGAATATTTGCTTTTAAATTTCGAGGCATGGAATATAAATCAAGGTGCTTATGCTTGAACTGTATGAACAGTGATTAGGCCGCAGGTGGAGTACTGCTTCCGTTGCTAGTCACTGCATTCAGGAATGATGTGAATGCACGAGAAAGAGTGTAGAGGAGATTCACAAAAATGTTGCCTGCGCGGGAGAATTTTTCCGATGAGGAAAGATTGGAGTGCTGGGCCTGTTTTCGTTGGAACAGAGGTGGCTGTGCGGATATCTGTTTGGTTGTATAAAATCACGGGGATCCTGGCTAGTTTGGATTGGAAGCACCTGTTTCCCTTTGCAGGGAGGCCAAAAAGCAGCGTCACAGATTTAAAGTAATTGGGGGCGGATTAGTTGAGATAAGATGTTAAATACCGTCATCTATTGGGTGGTGGGTAGCTGGAGCTCACTGTCTGAAAGGAGGGTGGAGGCAGAAAGCCTCACCACATTTAAAAAAATACTTGGATTTGCACTTAAAGTTCCATAATCTACAGAGCTACCAATCAAGAGTTGGAAACAGTAATTAGGCTGGAAAGCTCTTGGTTGCCTGGTGCACACACGATTGGCCAAAATGGCCTATTTCTTTGCTGTAAATTTCTATGATTTTATGACCACACGTGGAACACAGCATGCAGTTTTGGTATCCTTATAATGGTATACTTGCATTGGAGGCAAGTCAGATAAGGTACACGAGGTTGTCTTATGAAGAAAGCTTGAGCAGATTAGGCATATACTTATTGGAGTTTAGAAGAATGAGAGATTATCTTTTGGAATCTCCTACGAATCTGAGGGGGCTTGACAGGGTAGATGCAAACAGGTTGTTTCCTCTGGTGAGTTTATCCAGAACGAGGGGGCATAGTTTCAGAATAAAGGGTTGCCCATTTAAAACGGAAATGAGGAGGAATTTCTCCTCTCAGAGGGTCGAGAATTATTGGAATTCTCCAACCCGGATAGCTGTGGAAGCTGGGTCATTGAATATATTTAAGGAGGCGATAGAAAGATTTTTGAACGATAAAGGACTCAAGCATTATGGGGAGCAGTGTGAGAAGTGGAGTTGAGACCAAGATCAGTTCAATCATGAACTTATTGAATGGAGGACCAATCTCCAGGTGGCAAATGGCCGACTCCTGCAATTATTGCTGCGTTCATCTGTTAGGGTAACTTGCAAATCATTTCAAATTGCACGCACTTTAATTGAGGCGTCTAATTCAGAATGTTCATTGTAACATGAATACGCCATTGGGGAAAAATTGAGACGAACTTGAGAACAAGGGCTGGTTTCTCTGAAACAGCAAAGAAAATAACAATTCTTGAAGGACAATATCGAAAAGAAACGTGAACCCGACGTGCTTTGAACACGCAGCCGCCTGATCTGGAGTCAGACATGCTACCGTTGCACACGAGGTCCACAGTGTTGGCAGCGGATGTTTGTTCACTGAAAGTTCCTCAAACTCAGTTGTATTTATCCTACGTTGGAGTGAGAAAAGACAGAAAAATCGCCGCCCACTCCCATCGGGTGTCACACAGCATGAGAAGCAGCGCTCACCTGTCAGTCACCCTCTCACTCCCACTTTCATCACGTGCTGCCAGCGAACTGCAGCAAAACATGAAATTTAAAGAGGCGGAGAGATTTACGGATGGTGTTCCAGAGCTTCAGGCCCAGGCAGCTGATGGCATGTCGACTAATGGTTGAGCAGTTATAATCATTGATGCTCAAGAGGCAGTATTTGAGGAGCGTAGACAACTCAGGGGGTTGTAAGGCTGAAGCAGTCGTCGAATATATTCAAAAGAAAGAATTACTATCACAATTAAGTAAATGGGAATCTGGGGAGAAAGTTTCCATTGGCTGCAGTCCTACCTAACACAGAGGAAGAAGGTGGCGGCTGTTGGAAGTCAATCATTCCAGGCTCAGGGCATCGCTGCAGGAGTTCGTCAGGGCAGTTCCCTTGGCACAACCCTTTACAGCCGCTTTATCGATGATCTTCCCTACCTCATAAGGTCAGAAGTTCGGATGCTCGCTGATGATTGCACAGTGCTCAGTTCCACTCACACATTTCAAGATTATGAAGCAGTCCATGCACAAGTGCAGCAAGACTTGCACGATATTTATGCTTGGTCCGATAAGTGGCATGTAACATTTGCGCCACACAAGTGCCAGGCAATGGCTATCTATAACAACCAAGAGTATAACCACCGCCCCTGGGCATTGTAATGCATTACCATCACTCAATTCCCCCACCATCAAGATCCTATAGTTCACCATTGTCCAGCATCTTAAATGGAGCAGCCATATAAATACTGTGGCAACAAGACCACGTCAGAGACTGGGTATTCTGCGGCGAGTGTCTCACCTTCTGACTCTCCAAAGTCTTTCCACAATCTGCAAGCCACAAGTCTGGAGGTGGGCGGAATATTTTCCACTTGCCTAGATGAGTGCAGCTCCATTCCACTCAAGAGGCTCGACACCATTTGCGGCAATGCAGCCGCGTGATTGGTGCAACATCCAGCACCTTAAACTTTCACTCCCTCTATCACCGGCATAAATTGGCAGCGGTGTTTGCCATCTAAAAGTTGCACTGCGGGAACTCACGAAGGTTTGTTCGGCTGCACCTCCCAAAACCGCGACCTCTACCTCATCGATGGACAAGGGCAGCAGTTGCATGGGAACAACACGAGCTAGAGGGCGCGCCGCCCCCACGTAACACGCCATCATGACTTGTAAATATATCGCCGTTCCTTCATCAAGAATGGCTCATAAATCCTGGAACTCCCTCCCTATCAGCATTGTAGGAGCACCTTCACCACGCAAACTGAAGCGCTTCAAGAAGGTGTCTCAGCAGCACATTATCAAAGGCAATTAGCGTTGGGCAATAAATGCTGGCTGTGCCAGTGTCGCCCACATCCCATGAACTAATATTTTTAAAAATCTGTACTTTAGGAGTATGGCTCAAAATGTTCATTGCTGTTGAAACCAGGAATCATGGCTATTTTTGACAAATTTAACTGGGCAAGTAATTGCTATCATGCACAGAAATTAAAATCAGTAATGAAGACAAAATCTCATCGTGCCAATTTTAAGATTCAATGCAGTAAGATTGGAAATAACATGGAAAAATGTTACAATGAAACGGTTTGGAAAATAAGTGTGACTTATATTTGTGCCTTTCATTAAATGTGTGGCGTCTGACTCCCGTTCGTCTCTATTCTTCCTCTGTTGTATAAGAAAGACAGGGTATGACGTTGAGTGGACTGCACTGCTCCTGATATTTGTGAGCTGATTTGAGATATTGAGTTGTTTCTCGCCCTTTGATATGCGCCAAATTTAGCTGAGCGATTACTTCGTAGCACCAGCTTCCTGTGAATTTTGACTCTGTCTTACTGTAGGCGCTGCTTGGCGTTTTTATTGTCATTTCGAATCCCCTTGTTTGACACCGAAATAAATTGTGTTTAAAATAGCAGTGCGAGTTTTTTAAGGGGCATTTTAATGATTCAAAAAATCATTCCTATCATTACAGCTACCCGGGATCGATTCCCGGTTTGGAAAATAACTTTGATATCACCGGTTTTAATTTGAGTGAAGTAATTTTATTAAATTACATAGAGGTAAATGAGCAATTCACAGTTGTGTCAAAACAAATGAGTTCATAATTAAATATAATGAATTTCAAAAGTGGGATTCGAACCAAAGCCTCTGCAGTAGACTGCTAACTGAATACAGAGCTTTTGAAATCTCGGCAATCCTGACTGGTGAATATGCAGTTGCAAATTATTACTTTAGTGATGTTGACATCAGGCTCGAGTTCATTGCAGCTGTAAGGCCCACTGACCGGAATATCATCTCCCCCGCGGGTTTCCTGGGCCCGTGCTCGATGTATGCAGATTATTGTCCCGTATCCGTAGTAATTTGCATCCCGGGGGGGACAATAACCTCTGCAACTGGGGAAGAGCGAATAACTAATGATTTGCATCCGGGTTTAAATGTGGCTTAGATCTGCTGGTATTAGCCGAGAGCGTTGTTTAGCAGAATGAAAGAAATGATAACATGGCTACAGATAGAACGTCAAAACGTCAACACATGTACTTTAATAATTCGTGAAATTATAATCCTTGAGGACGTTTTATCCCCTGTCTGACTTTACACATTCTATGTTTCAGGAGACTCGTTTAAAACGTTCATTGCTCATGCTTATTATATCCACACCCAGAGAGAAGTGGTCAGCGAGCAGCTCAAAAGCTGAATCCCTCTTTCGATATAAAATTCCTTTCACAAACATTTATCTGACTGTACAGCACAAAAATGTTATTTTCCGTGCTACACACTCCCCAATTTCTGCTACTGCTCGCAATCTTCTGACTCAGATGCCTCTACGTTATATCTTAGTTCTGATCCTGTGTAATGAGACAAGATTAATCAACAATCTCCAATTGGAATGGTTCAATTTCAAATGGAGATCGAGGGCGAGTAACCATTTCCATCGGTACACCTCTATCTACCATGCTCGTTATATCCTCAAAGAATTCCAGTAAATTAGTTGAACATGATTTCCCCTTCATAAATCTATGTTGCGTCTGCTTGATTGGACTATTCCTAACTTGATGTCCCGCTATTTCTTCTTTAATGATAGCTTAAAGCATTTTCCCCATTACAGATGTTAAAATAACCGGCCTATAGTTACCTGCCTTTTGTCTGCCCCATTTTTTATACAGAGGCGTTACATTAGATGCTTTCCAATCTGCTGGTACCACCCCAGAGTCCAGAGCATTTTTGTAGATTATAACGAATGCATTTCCTACAACTTCCGCCATCCCTTTTAATACGCTGGGATGCAATTCATCAGGGCCATGGGACTTGTTTACATTGAGTCCCATTAGCCTGTCCAGCACTACACTCCTAGTGATAGTGATTGTCTCAAGGTCCTCCCTTCCCACTTTCCCGTGACCAGCAATTTTTGGCATGGTTTTTGTGTCTTCCACTGTGAAGACCGAAGCAAAATAATCGGTTAAGGTCCCAGCCATTTCCACATTTCCCATTATTAAATCCCCTTCTCATCTTCTAAGTGACCAACATTTACTTTAGTCACTCGCTTCCGTTTTATATATCGGTAAAAGCTTTTACCATATCTGTTTTTATGCTTTGCGCAAGTTTACTTTCCTTTCATTATTGCTTTCTTACTTATACTTTGCTGTCGTTTAAAATGTTCCCAATCTTCTAGTTCTAACCTTGGCCACCTTATACGCATTGGTTTTTAATTTGATACTCCCCTTTATTTCCTTGGTTATCCACGGCTGTTATCACTTCTCCTCCCGCCCTTCTTTTTCACAGGAATATATTTTGTTGAGCACGATGAAAGAGCTCCTTAAAAGTCCTCCACTGTTGCTCAATTGTGCCACCGTTTAGTCTGTATTCCCAGTCTCCTTTGGCCAACTCTGCCCTCATCCCGCTGCCCTCATCCCAGCTGCTCCGGTTCCCGCCTGCTCGACCGACTGCTCGAACTGCCCGACTCCCGCTGGCCTTTATCGGCCTCTCGCCGACCCCGGACTCGCGCTGCTCCGAGCTCCCGCCTCCTCGACTGAATCACATTAACCAGACCCTTGCTCTCAAGTCTGGCTCACTTGTTCCTCAGTGTCTGATTGGACAAAGCCAGGGAGACAGATAGAATGGGGAAACAGCTGGAAATGGCAAGAGAAACTGACAAGGAATAAAAGCGTTTTGTGATAAGTAAATTGCCGGAACTTTATGTTTAATGAAAGGATGATTTCCTTATACAACTTGGAAATCAGGCGAAACATGGTCGTGTTCTGTCGAGCAAGCTAAACACCTGTGGCGCAGCGAACGGGCGCCTGGCTGCAATGAATATAAGGAGGCTTGGCGAGCTCATTGATGGTGCAAGAGACTGTTAATTTCAGGTTCGTGGCTACGAGGTCTACTTTGGGTGATAAATTTTTGTTGACCATATCGAGGCCTCTGATTAAGAAGATTGGGAATGGTCGCGAAATTGTGAGTTTAATGACTTGGAAAGGAATATTTTTGTTTTCTGCAGCTGCAGTCAGAGAAACGTTTGTCAAAGGAATGTTTGCAGAAAGCGGGATTCAGCATTTCATCTGCTCGCTGAACATTTCTCTCTGCGTGCTGATCTAATTGTCATCAGCAGTGAAAATTTTAAACCCGTCTCCTAAAATACAAACTGTGTAAAGTCAGATAGACGATAACATTTCCTCCATGAGTAAAGTTTCATAAAATATTAAAATTCAGTTGATTAACCTTTCACTGTCCATCAGTGACGATTTTAGCATTTTTTTTCATTCTGCTACACAACTTTTTCGGCTATTACAAGCAGAATTAAGGCGCAATTCAAATCCGGAAACAATCAATAATTATTTGCTCTTACCCAGTTCCAGAGCTCATAGGGCTATTGTCCAACTCTGGGATTCAAGATACCCCGGTTCCCCGTCAAGCTTCCACAAACACCGAACACAGGTTCTGGAAAACTCCAGAGGAGATGATTTGCCTTCAATTGGGCCTTCTAGCAGCATTGAACAAACACCTAGACTGAATCGTTTTCACGTAATAACGTCCAACTGGAGCATTCAACAGTCAGGACAGCTAAAGGGTCTTCTTTGGAGGCTGGGTTCGCTTCGCACTTCTGACATCCTTTAGTTCTAACTACGAACTCATTTATTTTGACACAACTCGACGTGCTTTGGGTCATCTATGTCACTTATGGAAAATTACTTCACTTTCATTAAAAACGGTGGTATCGCTGAGTGACAGTCAATACTTCAAAATCATAATCGATGTCGAGTGGCAGTAGCGATAGAATGTGCTGTGTGAATTATTTAAATGTGCCCTGTAAACATATCTCACTGCTAATAGAAAAAATCGGTAATACAAAGGCCTATTGATGCCGGGTGAGAACCTGGTTGTTGGACCAGGACGAGGAGAGAGCCTGGTTGTTGAGTGGGATTGGAGAAAGAGTCTTGTTGTTGAGGGTGGCAAAGAGAGGGACTGGATGTAGGGTGTGTGAGAGAGAGAGACTGTTTTTTGCGGGGGGGGTTGTTGGAGGGGTGGGCGGGGAAGAGCGAGCATGGATGTGGAATGCGGGAGAGACTGTTTGTTCGGGGCGGGTGTAGGAGAGAGAGCCTTGTAGGGTGGGGGGTTGGTGAGCGAGCGAGCCTGTTTTGTGGTGGGTAGAGAGAGAGCGACGTTGTTCAGGAGTTTGTGGAGAGAGCCTGGTTGTTCAGAAGGGACAGCCTGTTTGTTGGTGGGGTGGCAGTAATGCCTGTTTGTTGGGGGAGAGGGAGAGAGGGTGCCTGGTTAATGGGAGAGTGGGTGGAAGAGCATGCCTGGTTTGGGGGGGAGCGACAGAGCCTGTTTGTGGGCGGAAGGGTGGAGACAGAGACAGTTTTTGACTGGTAGAGAGAGAGCGAGTTTGGATGGGAGATAGAGAGCAGGTTCTTGGGTGGGGAGAGAAAGCAGTAGACAAGTCCGACAGCAGAAAATACAGCTGAATCTCCCTGTTATCAGCCACTGGGAATGTTAGCGCTAGAATCCTCCTCAACCGCCTTCTCACTGTGGCTGTTGAGCTCCTCCCTGAGTCACAGTGCGGATTCCGTCCACGATGGGGTACAACAGACATGGCCTGCACGGCATGCCAATTGCAGGATAAAGCAGGGAAAAGCAGCAACCCTTGTACATGGCCTTTTTTGATGTAACAATGGCATTTGCACGGCTAACCAAGGACTGTGGAGCGTCCTCTTCCGTTTCGGCTGCCCCCAAAAGTTTGTCGGCATCGTCTCCGTGCTCCACTACATAATAGCCGTGATCCTGACCAACGGATCCAACACAGACCCAAACAACATCCCGTTCAGTGTCAAGCAGGCCAGCGTCATCGCGCCAAATCTGTTCTTGATCTTCCTCGCTCCAAGGCTCCACCTCACACTCAACAAGCTCCCTGATGTACTGGATGTAAACTGTGGAACAAGTGTTAACCTGTTCAACCTTCGACGCCTTCAGACCAAATAGAAGACCGTCCCATCCTCTGTCTTCGAGCTACAAAAGTGGACAATGGCTGTATCTTCGCACATTAAGAGGCTGAACTCCAAGCCATGGTCAGCATCTCCAACGAGGCATGCAAAAGCATGCGCCTTAGAGTAAACGTCAGTAGGACAAAGGTCCTCCAGCAATCGGACCCCGCCACACAGCACTGCCCCTCAGTCATCAAGATCCAAGGTATGGTCCTGGAAAACGTGGATCAATTTGCATACCTATTATCAGCAAGGGCAGTCATCGACGACGAGATTCAACACATCCTTCTGTCGCCAGAGCAGCCTACGGCCGCCGGAGGCAGAGAGTGTTCGAAGTTCAGGCCCTCAAGTCTCGCATCAAGCTTATGGTCAACAGGGTTGTAGTGTTACCTGCCTTCCTATATCACTCAGAGACGTGGACCATATGCAGTAGACACTTCAAATCGATGGAGAAATTCCACCAGCGCTGAATGATCAGGCCAATATCCGCAGCATCGAAGCACTGACCACTCTCGACCAGCTCCGTTGGGTGGGCCACATTGTTCGCATGTCTGACCAAAAACTCCCAAAGCTGGTGATCGACTCCGATCTCCTACATGGCAAGCAAGCGCCAGGTGGCCAGAGGAAAATTTTCAAGGACACCCTCAACGCCAGTTTGATCAAATGCATGATCCCCAAGGACACCTGGGAGAGACTGGAAGAGCATCCGGGAGAGCGTTTAATACCTCGAATCTCATGACCGAGAGCATGCAGAAAGCAAGCGTAGGCAGAGCAGGAAGCGTTATGCAAACCTGATTCTCCACCCACCCTTTCGGCCAACTACTCTGTCCCACCAGAGACAGAGACTGTAATTCCCGTATAAGACTGTCCAGTCACCTACGAACTCACTTCTGAGTGGAAAAAAAGTCTTGCTCACTTTAGCGAGTCTGCCTATGATAATGATGCTTGTTAGGGGGCGGTGGTGGAGAGAGAAAGATCCTGGTTGTTGTGGGTGGTTTGAAGAGTTAGCCTGATTTGTAGGGGAGCGCTAGAGACTGTTTTCTGTCGGTGGGGGAGAGAGATTTAGAGACAGCGAGTTTTTGGGGGAAGAGAGAGAGGGAGATTATTTTGCTGGGTAGAAAGAAAGGCGTTGGGTGAGGAGAGAGGGAACTCGGGGAAGACAAATCTTCGAACCCAGCTTATACCGAAACGAACATAGTTGGAGTGGATGAAATCCAGAGTTCACAATACTTGATACCACAAAATCCGTTCACAATCTGCACACAATTCCCCTTCTATGGTGGGCGGAGAATGTTAAGATCATGCACTTGCTCTTGGGTAAGAGTCGTTTTGGAACGGCAGGCAGTGATTGCTGGAGTGCCGCAGGGCTCGGCACTGGGACCCCTTCTCTTTACAATATACATCAACGATTTAGATGAAGGAATTGAGTATAATATCTCCAAGTTTGCAGATGACACTAAACTGGTAGCAGTGTGAGCTGTGAGGAGGAAGTGAATAGGCTGCAACGTAACGTGGACATGTTAGGTGAGTTGGCAACTGCATAGCAGATGCAGTATAATGTGGATAAATGTGAGGTTATCCATTTGAAGGCAGAATATTATCTGAATGACGGCAGATTAGGAAAAGGGGAGGTGCAACGAGACCTGGGTGTCATGGTTCATCAGTCATTGAAAGTTGACATGCAGGTACAGCAGGCGGTGAAGAAGGCAAGTTGTATGTTGGCCTTCATAGCTAGGGGATTTGAGTATAGGAGCAGGGAGGTCTTACTGCAGTTGGACAGGGCCTTAGTGAGGCCTCACCAGGAATATTGTGTTCCGTTTTGGTCACCGAATCTGAGGAAGGACGTTTTTGCTATTGAGGGACTGCAGCGAAGGTTCACCAGAATGAATCCAGGGATGGCTGGCGGGTCATATGAGGAGAGACTGGATCAACTGGGCCTTTATTCACTGGAGTTTAGAAGGATGAGAGGGGATCTCATAGAAACGTATAAGATTCTGACGTATCTGAAGAGGTTAGATGCGGGAAGAATGTTCCCGCTGTTGGGGAAGTCCAGAACCAGGGGACATTGTCTTAGGATAAGGGGTGTGTCATTTAGGACTGCGATGAAGAGAAATTTCTTCACTCAGAGAGTTGTTAACCTGTGGAATTCCCTGCCACAGAGAGTTTTTTTTTATCCCAGTTCATTTGATATATTTAAGAGGGAGTTTGATATGTACCTTACGGCTAAGGGGATCAAAGGGTATGGAGAGAAAGCATGAAAGGGGTACTGAGGGATTGATCAGCCATGATCTTACTAAATGGCGGTGCAGACTCGAAAGGCCGAATGGCCTACTCCTGCACCGGTTTCCTATGTTTCTATGTTTCAATGTTGGCAGGTGAGGGAAGAACTTGCATTGTGGAAAGGAGGGAATTCGGGCTGGGTGAGGTATGTGTAATTTCTGACTTCAGATGCCCAAATGGATCATGTCATAAAGTGCAAAGTTCAGCTAAGTATGTCCATGTTCATATTCCGGAGAATCTTCAAGGTGTGCTTTGTCGTCCAACGGGATCAATCAGCAAGAGTTCTCTTATAAACGAGAGCAATCAGAGAAACATCTGCAATTGATTTCGCACAATACACGGATCTAATTAAAACTAAGGAAAGTCTGAATCGGGATTCGCCCCCACGTCTCCAGAGAAGACTGCTTTGTGAACGCACTGCCTTACACCGCTCGGGCAATCCTGACTGAAAAGGGCGATAAATGGAATTTATCACTTGCACATGTAGAACATTTCAGTCCGTGCACTTATTCAATGCTGCTGGAAGGCCCCATGAGGGGATATCCTCTTCACCGAGATTTCGCTGAGCCTGTGTTTGGAGTATGGAGGGTTTTGTCCTGGGTGCGGACAACTTGCATCCCAAGGCTGGGGAAGATTGGCTTGGATGTGCCGGTATTAGCCGAGGCGGTGCTGCGAGACATTGCATTTTATTCATGTTTAATCACAGGAATATCTGCAGTTATGACCTGAAAACGAGATCGAGATTAAAAAACACAAACAACAAAGACAAGAAATGTAATCAACTGTGATAAACTTTTTAATGTTATTGCTTGTCGTTTAGTGGCTCGGCGCAAACAGAGGGAGCGCGGATTCGGAAAGTAACTCTTTTAAATCCAAAATCTTTAAAAATAATGACATGCAATACATTAAACTGTGCGGGGGGAGGGGCAGATTAACCACCACTCATTAATTAATACCATTGTTTAGCAGTCTGAAATAACTGCTAACATGGTTACTGAGGGACACTCGAAACTTCAATGACTGTACTTTAATAATTTGGGAAAACATAATCATAGATAAAGATTTATCCACTCTCTGATATTACACACGCTGTATTTGAGGAAACTAATATAAATGGTCATTGCTCAATCGACAAGGAACCTGGGGCTACTTATAACAATTTTTAATTCACAGCAAAAGTATTCTCTAGATTACTCTGTTTGACCGGGTATGAGGCTAAAGTGATAATCGTTACACGACAGAAACATGTGCTGAGTTCAGCGCCCAGAGTGAAGAGTTCAGCAGCAAGCTGAAATGCTCAATCGCTCTTGCTGCAAAAAATTGCTTTCACATACATTACTGTGAACGAAAATGCTCAAAACAAACATTTAATTGAACAAGTGTTCAAGATGTCATTCAAATCCCGAATTTCTGTGTCCGCTTCCAATCTTCTTTACCAGCTGCCTATAGTTTGCCGACTGAATCATTGTACCTTTGATATTATCTGCTACCTTTCACACTATTTTGATGTGTGTGACCTTGGCAATATCGTTAATTATTCCTTCATGTAAATCATTTTAACGATCGTAAAAATCTGAGGCACTCATAAAGATCTCTGCTGGAGACCAGTATTCATTTCCTGCCAATTAGAGAACATCCCCAGTATCGCTACTCTCAATGCCCTGTCCATGTTCACAAATTGTCTCAGATTTGTTTTTGTCCAACACGCTCTGATGTGGAACCTCATCAAACGCCTGCTGGAAATCATTATGTTAAATCTAGTTAGAACCCTCCTGTTTATTAGTTTTCGCCTTTCCTTGCCTTCGGAAGGAGATATTTGCCTTGGAGCAAGTGCTGCATAGATTTAACAAAAGTAAGACTTGGATTTATATCGCACCTTCCACGACCACAGCAGGTCTCAAAGCGCTTTGCAGACAATAAAGTACTTTCTGGAGTGTAGTCACATTTGTAACATGGGAAAGATTTACCAGAGTGATACTTGGAATCCACGGGTTAAATTAGCAAGAGAGATTATACCAACTAGGAATTTGGAGGGTTAAGAACATAAGGATTTGGGCATTTCCCCCACGAGACGAGTCCGCCATTCAATAAGATCATGGCTGATCAGATCTTGGCCACATCTCCACTTTCCTGCCTGTTCCCCATACGCCGGATTCCTCTGTAGTTCAAGTATCTGTCTATCCCATTCTTGAATATATTCCATGACTCTACTTCCACAGCTTTCTGGGGTGAATAATTTCTGAGAACACGAACTTCTGAGAGAAGAAATTGCACCTCATAGTATATGCATGTGAACGCGCAAAGCATAGTAAACATGGTGTGAACAATGAGAGCGATTTTAGAGCACGGAACTGGTTATAGTGAAACAACAAAGAAAATATCGATTTCGTGAGAGCAATATCGAAAGAATTGTGATCCCGACGTGATATGAACACACAGCCTGAAATTATCTGGGAAGAACAGTTTAGTGTATGTCAACCCCCTCCGTTCTTGTTCAACAGAGGAAGAAGAGACATGGACGGGATTCAGACGGTACAAGGTATAATAAAATGCACAAGTACAATTCATAATTATCTACAATAATTTCACTGTTAAATTCTGTAATTTTACTTGAAAGCAACATAAAAGTTTAGCAAAAACAATTGGCCGAACGTGAGCTGGTCGGGCCTGCTTAAGATCTATGTCCCTGACCCGGATTGCAGGCAGCCGCCTGTTGGTCCGGAACAGGTTTATTATTTCCGACTGTTTTCCAATTGTGTCCCTCTATCTGCCTCTATCCAATCAGTGTTTGGCCACCTGCAGTTTGATTTTGAACGAATACCTGCGTCTGTGTCTTGTCACATTAAATAAATTAGAACATGAGGCGCTTCTTTACCTGACACTGGGAAAACAGTGAGACAGACTTGACAGGAAAGTTATGGTAATTGTGAAACAGCAAAAAAAATACCGATTCCGGAAGAACAACAAGGAAACTAACAGTGACCCCGATGTGATTTGTAGTCCACGCCTCTACTAAAAATACAAGAATCTTACAACAGCATTTGCGTATTGTAGTTGTTATCACATTCGCCTAATACGCAAAACGTCCCTGCTTAGAAATCGGGTAGAAATATTTTGAAAATTTGCTCCATTAAATATTACAAGAGATAGAATTATTCACCATTGAGGTTCAAATTTAGTAAAGTAGAGTTTCTCATAACCCTGTCATTTTTTATGTTTCTCTGGACAGTACTATGCACACTCAATGTCTACCCATGTATCTCATTCTCTCACATTTCCAGCCCTGACGGTGCACAAATCCCCTCTCAAAGCTGCACATTCCAGATGGTTTCTATTGTATTGTAAGAGTTTAGTTAAGGATCCTGCAGCGAAGCCTCGCTTCACAACAGCAGATCAAAGCAGCAAACAGACCCATCGACTAATCGCTCTTCTTTAGCTCCACAGATGCTGCCTGATTTGCGGAATGTTTCTAGCATTTCCTGTATTTATTGAAGATAATATGCAGGCATACTTTCAAAATTAACCTGCAGGTGCCCACACACTGATTAAACAGAGACAGATAGACAGAGATTTTGACCCACCGAGAAATAGGCAAGAGATATCGAGAAGAACTAAAAAACAATTTGTGATCAGAAAATTTACCATGTTCATGCAGACACTGGAGAAACAGTGCGACAGATTTTGGAGCATGGGCGCTGTCATTGTGATACAGCAAATCAAAAATCATTTCCGGGAAAAAATGTCAATAAAAAATGTGACGCAGACATGATTTGAACAGAAATTCTGATCAGAAGTTAGATGGGATTACTGTTGCACCACAAGGTCGATGATATTTGCATATATAATGATTCCTGCAACACGGTCTTGCTTAGTCTGCATTGGTGCAATGATCGGGATTTGACATCCGCGGCCGCAACCAACGGTGTCAGACAGCATCAGAAACAATACTCATCTCTCACTCAAACTCTCACGTTCTCTTTCTTCAACTGCTGCCAGCGGACTGCAGCAAATCTAGGTACACTCTGTATAACTGCACCATTTCCATGTGTGAATCAAAGCAAACTATATTTACAATTATCACAGAGGCTGTAGCTAGTGTTGCATGGTAATCTACGAGCGAGGGTTAGGTGCTTTCATTGTTGTGGCCCGTGTTCGATTCCCAGTCAGAAAAGTCATTTTCATTGAGCAATTGACAAAAATAATTCAACACTGTGAATTACTTAATAATTGTTTCAATCATCATTAATTCACTCACAAAAGTGTTGCACACTGAAATAAAACGAACGTGTTTGCCGCGAGATTGTCCAATTTTAATAGTTTTTCATACGACCGTAGAATCAGCAGAAACACAGGGCATTCGTTCAATAGTACCTAATATATAGCACATACTATAAGAGTAAGGAAATCTTGCTACAAATTTAAAGGGCCACGGAGAAAACAACCTGGAATATTGTGCACAGTTTTGGTCTCCTTATCCACGAAATTATATGCTTGCCTACGATGGGATGCAAGGAACTTGACAAAATTGATTCCTGGGATGTGACAACTGTCTGATGATGAGAGTTTTGCAGAATGTGACTATACTCTCTGGATTTAGAAGAATAAAATCTGATCTCGTTAATGAATATAAAGGGGCTGCAGGAGGGGTCAAAACTAAAAATCATGGTTTAATAGCAAGTATTAAAACACTCTACATAAACGCACGCAGCATTCGAAACAAAGTAAATGAGTTGACTGCACAAATCATTACAAATGGGTATGATTTGGTGGCCATTACAGAAACGTGGTTGCAGTGTGGCCAAGACTGGGAATTAAACAGACAGGGGTATCTGACAATTCGGAAAGATAGACAAGAAGGGAATGGAGGTGGGGTAGCTCTGTTAATAAAGGATGATATCAGAGTAGTTGTGGAAAACGATATCGGCTGTAATGAACAAAGTGTTTAATCATTGTGGTTGGAGATTAGAGATAGTAAGCAGAAAAAGTCACTGGTGGGCGTAGTTTAAGGCCCCCAAGTAATAATTTCACAGTGACGCTGACAATAATCAAGGGAATGGTGGAGGCATGTGAAAAAGGAACGGCAATAATCATGGGGGATTTTAACCTACAGATCGATTGGTCAAATCAAATCGCACGGGGTAGCCTTGAGGAGGAATTCATAAAATGCATACGGGATTGTTTCTTAGAAAAGTATGTTACAGAAATTACAAGGGAGCAAGCTATGTTAGATCTGCTCCTGTGTAATGAGAAAGGAATAATAAACGATCTCCTCGTAAAAGATCCTCTCGGAATGTGTGATCACAATGTGGTTGAATTTGTAATACAGATTTCGGATGAGGAAGTAGTGTCTCAAACGAGCATAATATGCTTAAACAAAGGGGACTACAGTGGGATGAGCGCAGCGTTGGCTAAAGTAGACTGGGAAGACAGACTAAACGGTGGCACAATTGAGGAACAGTGGAGGACTTTTAAGGCGGTCTTTCATAGTTCTCAACAAAAATATATAACATTGAAAAAGAAGGGCGCTAAGAGAAGGGATAACCAGCCGCGGATAACCAAAGAGGTAAAGGAAAGAATCAAATTAAAAACCAATGCTTATAAGGTGGCCAAGGTTAGTGGGAAACTAGAAGATTGGGAACATTTTAAACAACAGCAAAGAATGACTAAGAAAGCAATAAAGAAAGGAAAGATAGAATATGAAAATAAACTTGCGTAAAACATAAAAACATATAGTAAAAGCTTTTACCGATATAAAAAACGGAAAAGAGTGACTAAAGTAAATGTTGGTCCCTTAGAAGATGTGAAAGGGGATTTAATAATGGGAAATGTGGAAATGTCTGAGACCTTAAACAATTATTTTGCTTCGGTCTTCACAGCGGAAGACACAAAAACCATGCCAAAAATTGCTTGTCACGGGAATGTGGGAAGGGAGGACCTTGAGAGAATCACTATCACTAGGGGAGTAGTGCTGGACAGGCTAACGGGACTCAAGGCAAACAAGTCCCCTGGTCCTGAGGAAATGCATCCCAGGGTATTAAAAGAGATGGCGGAAGTTACAGCAGATGCATTCGTTATAATCTACCAAAATTCTCTGGACTCTGGGGAGGTACCAGCGGTTGGAAAACAGCTAATGTAATGCCTCTGTTTAAAAAAGGGAGCAGACAAAAGGCAGGTACCCATAGGCCGGTTAGTTTAACATCTGTATTGGAGAAAATGTTTGAAGCTATCATTAAGGAAGAAATAGTGGGACATCTAGATAGGAATAATGCTATCAAGCAGACGCAACATGGATTCATGAAGGGGAAATCATGTTTAACTAATTTACTGGAATTCGTTGAGGATATAACGAGCATGGTGGATAGTGGTGTACCGATGGATGTGTTGTATTTGGATTTACAAAAGGCATTCGATAAGGTGCCACACAAAAGGTTACTGCAGAAGATAAAGGCACGCGGAGTCAAAGGAAATGTATGAGCATGGATAGAGAATTGGCTTACAAACAGAAAGCAGAGAGTCTGGATAAATGGTTCTTTTTCAGGTTGGCAATCGGTGGTTAGTGTTGTGCCACAAGGATCGGTGATGGGACCACAACTGTTTGCAATATGCAAAGATGACCTGGAGGAGGGGACAGAGTATCGTGTAACAAAATTTGCAGATGACACAAAGATTAGTGGGAAAGCGGGTTATGTAGAGGAAACAGAGAGGCTTCAAAGAGATTTATATATATTAAGCGAATTGGGCTAAGGTTTGGCAGATGGAATTCAACATCGGAAAATGTGAGGTGATTCACATTGGAAAAAAAAAACAATAAAAGGGAATATTATTTGAATGGAGAGAAATTACAACATGCTGCGGTGCAGAGGTTCCTGGGGGTCCTTGTGCATGAATCCCAAAATGTGAGTTTGCAGGTGCAGCAGGTAATCAGGAATGCAAATGGACTGTTGGCCTTCATTGCGAGAGGGATGGAGACCAAAATCAGGGAGATCCTGCTGCAACTGTACAGGGTATTGGTGAGGCCGCACCTGGAGTACTGCGTGCAGATTTGGTCACCTTACTAAAGGAAGGATATACTAGCTTTGGAGGCGGTACAGAGACGATTCACTCGGCTAATTCCGGAGATGAGGGGGTTTCTTATGGTGATCGATTGAGTACACTGGGTCTTTACTCATTGGAGTTCAGAAGGATGAGGGGTGATCTTATAGAAACATTTAAAATAATGAAAGGTACAGACAAAATAGAGGCAGAGACGTTGTTTCCACTGGTCGGGGAGACTAGAACTAGGGGGCACAGCCTCAAAATATGGGAGAGCCAATTTAAAACAGAGATGAGCCGGAATTCCTTCTCCCAGAATGATGTGAATCTGTGGAATTCTCTGCCAAAGGATGCAGTTGATGCTAGCTCATTAAATGTATTCAAATCTCAGATAGATAGATTTTTAAGCAATAAGGGAATTAAGGGATATGAGGAGCGGACGGGTAAATGGAGCTGTGTTCACGGCCAGATCAGCCATGATCTTGTTCAATGGCGGAGCAGGCTCCAGGGGTTAGATGGCCTATTCCTGTTCCGAATTCTTATGTTCTTATATTCTTATGAAATATACTATATTCTGGAGGGTATTCACAGGGTAGATGGTGAGATGTTGTTTTCCGTGGCTGGTGTGTCTAGAACTGGGGATCAAAATCTCAGGATAAGGAGAAGGCAATTTAAGTGAGAGATGAGGCCACATTTTTTCAGTCATTGGGTTATGAATTTTTGGAATTATTTGACCCAGAGAGATGTGGATGCCACATCTCTGAATATATTCAACTTTGAGATAGATAGTTTTTTGAATTAAGGGGAATCAACGGATAGGGAGATCAGTCGAAAAATTGTATTAAACATGTATGTTTCTTTATAGGAAAGAACAATTAATTAACTAATAATCATCGATTGCACAACGAAAGAAATGTTAAAGCAGGCAGAACCCATACTGAATTATTTGTTCTGTGCTATGCATGTTTATAATATAGGCAAATTTGCTGATGTTACAAAGATAGCTGGGAAAGAACGTTGCAAAGAGGACGCAAAGAACCGGCAAAGCAATATAGGTAGGCTATGTGAATAGGCAAAAATTTGGCAGATAGCGGATAATGTGAGAAAATGTGAGGTTGTGCAATTTGGAAGGAAATGTAAAAAAGCAAATTAATATTTAATTGGGGATAGATTACAAAATATTGCAGTGCAGAGGGATCCGAGGGTCCTTACACATGAAATACAAATATTTAGCATGCAGATACATGAATTAATTAGGAAGACAAATGGAACGTCGGCCTTTATTTCAAGGGGGATGGAGTATAAACGTACGGAATTCCTGCTACAACTGTACAGGGCGTAGGTGAGTCCACACCTGGAGTATTGCGTACCGTTTTGCTTTCCTTATTTAAGGAGAAATATACTTGCATTGGGGACATTTCAGAGAAGGTTCACAAGGATGTCTTATGAAGAATGGTCGAGCAGAATGGGACTCTACTTATTAGAGTTTAGAAGAGTGAGAGATGATAAGTCTGGAATATGTAAGATTCTAAGGGGTTTTCCATGGTAGATGAAGAGAGGATGTTTCCCCTCGTGGAGGAATCTGGATCTATGGGACATAGTTTCAGAATAAGGGTGTGCCCATTTAAAACGGGGATGAGGAAGAATTTCTTCTTTCAGAGGGTCGTGAATCTTTGAATTTGTACCTCAGAGAGCTGTGGAGACTGTGTCATTGAATAAATTAAAGGTGGAGATAGAGAGATTTGTGAACTTTAGGGGAGTCCAGGATTATGAGGAATGGGCAGGAATGTAGCGTTGAGGCTATAATCAGATCAGCCATGATCTCGTGGAATGGCGAAACAGGCTCGAGGGATAAATGGCATCCTCCTGCTCATCTATGTTCCACTGGTCATTGTATAGGAAACAAAGGGAGGTGATATGAAGAAACATAATCAAAATGGCTTTGTTTTGAAGGCTATTCAGAAAGAGAGGAACTGGAAGATTTACACAGAAATCGTTGAAGATGGGTCTACAATTTGATAGTGCTATTAAAAAAGAAGACATGACCCTTGGATTTATGAATAGATACACCAGCGAGGAAGTTACTCCATATCTTTATAAATCCCTGCTTCGGTCTCACTTGGAGTACTGCTTCCAGTTCTTGGCACCAAAATTTCGGAAGGATATCAAAGGCACTTGGAAGAACATAAGAAATATATAAGAAACATTGTCTGTTTTTATTTAAGACAGAAACACAGGCATTCGTTGAAAAACAAACTGCAGGTGGCTGCACAACAATTGAACAAAGCCAGAGAGACTGATACAATCGTGAAACATCGGGATATATACAATAGATATTGACAAGGACTAAAACCGCTTTTAGATAAAAGAATTGCCAGAACCCCTGTGGTTAATGAAAGGGGTTTGGATGGTTCATTTCCTTATAGATCTTCGAATTCAGGAGAAACTGGTTGGTGGTTTGCAGTTTAAGTTAAAGCGCCTGGCTGCAGTCAGTGACAGATTTTGCGCTATTAATTCAGGCCCATCTAGCTCCGTCAGTACGAGGATCTTCATGCCAGGATCGGGAAAACATAATTAATTCACAGATAATCTTCTTTTGCACAATGGAAAAATATAAACTGAGGGACAGTTTATATTTTAATATTTTTTTCTGTGATTTGCTTAAGAACATAGGAACCAGGAGCTGAAGTAGTCCATTTGACCATTCGAGCAAGCATTCTTTTACACGGAAACAAATTATAACCGTGTTTATAAATTGGTCGTGTGAGATTTTTAGATGGCACCTTTCAATGCTTGACAAACCCATTCCTTTCTTTACAGCCATCTGCGAACGATTTCTGATTTGGAAAGTAACTTTGATATCACCGTTTTTAATTGAAGTGATGTAATTTTACTGAGTTGGATGGGTGTCCCAAAGCATCTGAGTGGGGTCAAAACAAATGAGTTCGTAATGAGAATAATAATGAATGTCAACAGTGAAATTCGAACTCACCCCTTCAGAACTTACTGCGATCGGAATGCACTAATTTTGACTTCTCAGCCATCCTGACTTTTAAATTCTCAGTATGCACATTATTAGTTTAGAACGTTTCAGTCCAGCCTGTTCAATGCCTGTTGAATGCTCAGTTACCAGTGAATTATCGCCCCATGGTTTCCTTGAGCCTGTGCTCGGTCGATGAGAAGGTTTGGCCCTGCTCCTTGGTATCTTTCAGGGACGGAAAACAACCGTCTGCGCTCTGGAACTGGAGAAGGGCAAATAATTAATGACTTCTTTCTGGGTTTGAAATGCGGCTTAGATCTGCTGGTATTAACCGATGGACCTGTTTAACTGAATGAAAGAAATGCGAATATGGTCACTGAGGGAAGTCTAAACTTCAATATCTGAACATTAATAATTTATGAAATTTTAATCTTTGAGGAAGTCTTATCCGCTATCTGACCTTACACACTCTGTATTTTAGGGGACTGGTTTAAAATGTTAATTGCTCGTGCGAAAAGATACCGAGGGTTGTTTTTATTCAATTATATTGCATGCAATTTTTTGTTCCAATGTAATGTTTCTGCCAGGGCTCGAAGCAGGGACTTATCGCATCTGATGTGATCACTACATAAGGAAAGCTTCGCATAAACAATGTGTTCATTCGACATTTGTTGAAAAATTAAACACAATGAGATAGGGATAAAAGTTCCTCACATGATCACGGCAAAATAATTACTTCCTGTTCTACAAAATAAAGTTAAGGATTAATTAATAATGTTTAAATCAATTATTCTTTTTATTACACGCACAAGATGCATATAGATGTGTAACATCGATGCACTTCGGCAGTGAGAATGCTGAATCCGAACAACGAAGGAAACCAACATTGCGGCATTGCGGCATCCTCAAGGTTAATGATATTATTGTCCATTACAATCCACTTGTTTCACACCGAAACAAATTGTAACCTTCATCATAAATTAACGCCATTTTGAGATCACCTTTAAATGACTTGCTGAATCCACTCCTTATACCAATGCAAAACAGTTTCGATTCATGGTCAGGGAAATAATATTGACAACACGGTTTTTAATTTAAAACCCGCACAACATTGAGGATGTGCAGCTAATGTTAAAAATAATAAATAATTTAATCACCATTAATTAACCGATAACTTTATTTTTCAGAATGAAAGAAATGATAATATGATTACTGAGGGACGGTGAAATGTTTCACTCCTTTATTTTCTGTTTGCATATGATGAAGTGTTATCACCATCTAATTTACTCATTGTATTTTATGAGAATGGTTTAAACTTTAATTTCATATGGCACCAGGAATCCGGTGCAAATTTTGTTAAAATTAACCGGATCCGCTATTTCACAGCTAATATATTCTCTAATTTAATGCTTTTAGATCATGCACTGGCCGAGCATTTTATTTGCAAAATGGATGAACTTACCCTTCACCTTCACCACATTGAACGCCAACAATCATGCTAAAGGGGCAAATTAATAGTGGTTTCAAAAATTATAGTGAAAATATTTCCACTGGCAGGAGTGTCGGTAACCAGAGGACAATGACAGAAGATAATTTGTAAAAAGCGATATCCGGGGCGGAGATGTGTGGAGACGAGATGTATTTTTACTCAGCGAAGTATTACAATCTGGAATGCATTATTTTAAACTTTTTGGCCTCGGGTAAGAAGGCAGTGTTCAGAAATAGGGTGAAATGTGGAATCTTCTGCACTGATTCACTTTAGCACTCATTTCACCTTTGGAAACGGCAGAAGTCAGGTGGAGAAAAAATATCCAGTACAAAGTCTTTAAGCTGCCGATGAAAGTCCTGCGTTTCCTTCCAGAACCGGGAAATGTTAGAGATGCAACAGATTTTAAGCAAGTGCAGAGGCACGGAAATGGAAGTGCAGGGTCGAAGGCAGGAAAGATCAAATGGCAAAACGGTTCATGGTGCATTTCGCTTCAACAAATATTGGATACAGGTAAAATATCATTAAATTTATCCAGTGTGTTCTGAATTGCTTCCCCTAATACCATATGTAGAACAGCCAGAAATTAAATATAGTATCACAAGGTGCAATGGCGTGTTCCAATTCTACATATGTATCCATAGAATCAAGTTCCAGCAGTACCTTCAACCATAATGACTTAATTTATTTGCAATGGGTTTGCTACAGGAACATGATTCGTTTATTTTGTAGAATAATTTTACTTGAACTGTGTTCTCATAAACGCATATGTGTGGGAACTCACGGGATAACAGCACAACTGGCAATATATGCGGAATTTATTCGTGCAGCCAAAACGCACATGACAAGAATAAGATGGGATCTCATAGAAACGTATCACATTCTGACGGGTTTAGACAGGTTAGATGCAGGAAGAATGTTCTCAATGTTGGGGCCACAGTCGATGGATAAGTGGTAAGGCATTTATGACCGAGATGAGGAGAAACTTCTTCACCCAGAGAGTGGTGAACCTGTGGAATTCTCTTCCAAAGAAAGTTTTGAGGCCAACATATTCAAAAAGGAGTTAGATGTAGTCTTAACTATTAGAGGGATCAAGGGGTATGGCGAGAAAGCAGGAATGTGATTCTGAAGTTGCATGTTCAGCCATGAACTCATTGAATGGCAGTGCAGGCTCGACGAGCCGAATGGCCTACTTCTGCACCTATTTTCTATGTTTGGATGACAACCTGGAACTGTGGGGCACTGCACCTTCAGAGGAAGAATTAATTGTTAAATGCTTCGCCACTTGGAGGATTCTAACTTCCAACATTTTGGTGAGCAGCCGAACGCACGAACAGATTGTGCAAAAGTGTCTGATGCAGTCACATCTTACGAGACATCTTTAACAAAGCTGTGAGTGAAGTAAAGCTTCTGATTGCTCCGACCAGGAGGGGACGTATCCCCTCTCCGTTTTGCTTTACTATAAAAAGCGTTGTTCATTGTTGATGCATGTCATCAGTCTGCTTCTGCATCTGCGCCAGATTGATGGTGTGAACTGCGATACTTTTTTGAACCAGACACCTAAAATACAGTTTGTAAAATGGGATATGTTGTTTCAGTTAACATGCAAAGCATAGAACATAGTATTAAAGTATTTACTCCTCATCAGTGTGCATAACTTGTATTGTGCAAAATGAGCCGATCGGTAAATAAATGCTGTTTTGCGGTGACATAATGTTTTTGTGAGTTGGGGCTCGAACCCATGACTTTGAGATTAAGAGTTTAATCAGCTTGTGTTTGGTGTATGAGCAAGTTTAGCCAGGCAGTGGCATGTTACCTCCCAACGAAAGGAAGTAACCCGCTGATTGAGGCTGCTTTCTCCGCTTACCGCTGGCAGCAGCTGATTGGAGAGTGCGGGGCTGGAATGTTGCTCCTGGTCACATCATTACTCTTTTGGAGCTTCGGAAGAGCGATTTATCGAACGATTTGTTTGTGGCTTTGGTCTGCTGTTGTGAAGCAAGATACTTTAATAGTCTTTCACAGTTCAATTGAAAGCAGCCGGACTGTGCAGTTTCGAGAGGCGATTTCTGTACCGTCAGGCCTTGAATCGGGACGGAGTGAGAGACACTGTGTGTGTGTGTATACAGAACTGTACCGATAAATCAGCAAATACAATAACGCTGTGATACACCACACTTTGTTAATATTGAACCACTTCTGTGAATTATTCCATTTTTTCCTCATATTAATTAATCAGGTTTTCAAAATGATCCCTCGCAGTTTCAAACCAGAGAATTTTCGCGTGTAAGATGAGCGTAATCACCGCTGCACTGCGGAAACGCCATTGAAGAGGACATAACGACAGGGTTAGCCTACACAGCTAGCCTATAACAACAGGATTTTGTTTTACGAGAATAGAGTGACGCTGCTATATTTATGAAGGCTGTGAGTGTGACAGAAATTGATCGAGTTTTTCTGAGACTTTACACATCGGAACAGGAGCTGGCCATTTAGCACTGAGTGATTAGAATCTGGAATGCATTGTTTGAAAGGGCGGTGGAGACAGTCTTAATCTCATCCTTCAAAAGAGAATTGGGTAAGAGTCTGAAGGAAAAACGATTGCACGGCTATGGGGATAGGGCGGGGGTGAATGTGACATGCAGAGAGTGGGCAGATGCTCGACGGACCGAATGGCCTACTTCTCTGCTGTTACCATTCCGTGATTTCATAATTTTATAAGTAAGTGCCACATTGAGTAGGGAGGATGGAAGGAGAACATTGCAAAGGAACACTGATTGAGTTGACAGGCCGAGAGTTATCTGATTCAGATGCTTCAGTGCACGCGCACATTCGGAAGTTTAATAACTTTGAAAGTAAAATTTTATTTATGTGCCGTTTCGCTCAGATAAATATATGTGAAAGGAATTTTTCGCAGAAAAGCATTCAGCATTTAATTCTCTGCCTTAATACTTCTTTCTGTGCGTCAGGGGCACATTTCATTTAGATTTATTCATCGATTTGTATATTTCGTTTGCTGTTTCACAATAATCAGTCCCTTGCTCTAAAGTATATCTCACTCTTTCCCCCGTCTAATGTAGCTGTTATCAACTTGAACATTTTGAACCAGACCACTAGAATACTAAAGCTCAATGTGTAAAATGGTTTATGGCTGAGTTAATTTGCAGAGCACAGAACAAATTATTCAATTATGCACACTCCATCAGTTAGCATTTATTTAATTGTGTAAATGAAGTTCATCGCTTAATTAATTACGTTTTCCCTTGAAAGCAGGATAACATTTATCGATCAGATAATTTCTAAATTTAGAACGAGACGGGTTAGTCAGGAACAGTCAGCACGGATTTGTTCAGGAAAGGTCGTGTCTGACTAAATTAAGTGAATTTTTTGAGGAGGTCACCAGGAGTTTCGATGAGTGCAGTGCGTATGTTGTAGTGCATAAGGATTTTAGCAATGCTTTCGATATGGTCCCACAGGACACACTGGTCATGAAGTAAAAGCCACAGGACAAAATGGCAAATTGGATCCAAAATTGGCTCAGCGAAAGGAAGCAAAGCTGCGGACTGCAGGAATATATAAGTCAACTTCTCTGGTGGGCATAACAGTGGCTAATGGAATTTATTACAAAGAAGTGTGAGATACTACATTTGGGTCGGACGAACACGTAACTGAATACATATTAAATAGTAGGACATTGAGAGGTAAAGAGGGACAAAAGGACCAGGGATTGCATATCCACAGATCCCTGAAAGTGGCAGGACAGGTTAAGAAGGCATACAGCCTGCTTGCCTTTATTTGCCGAGGCATGGAATAGAAAAGCAAGTGATTTATGCTTGAAGTGTATAAAACACTGGTTAGGCCACAGTTGGAGTACTGCATGCAGTTCTGCCCAGTGCATTACAGGGAGGACATGATTGCACTGGATACGTTGCATTGGATATTTTACGAGGATGTTGCTGGCAATGAGTATCTTAGCTATGAGAACAGATTACATAGGCTGTTTTTTTCCCTTGGGACAGAGTTTGAAGGGGGACAACATTTGGTGTATACAATTAAGAGAGCGTAGATATAGCCAATATAAATGGCCTATTTCCTTTTGCAGAGGGTTGAACAACAACGGCGCATGAATTTATAGCAATTGGTAGAAGGTTTAGAGGGGATTTGAAGGGAATGTTTTTCATGCAGAGGTTGGTGGTGGTCGGGAACTCACTATCTGAAAGACTGGTGAAGCAAGGGACCCGCACCGCATATCAAGAGTAATTGGATGTGCACTTGAGTGCCGTAACATGCAGGGCTACAGACCTCGAGCTGGAAAGCGGGATTAAGCTTGTTGGCCGGCGTGGACACGATGGGCCGAAATGCTCTCCTTCTGTCCTGTAAAATTCTGATTCTATTGAAAATAATCGATCAACTTGGGGTTCGAAAGCAACATCCTGAGATTAAGAGTCTTATGCTCTACCGATGGAGCTAGCGTTCCTCTGCTAAAGCTACGTTTTTTCACTGATTGCGGCCAGGCGCCTATAGGCTCCGCCCCAGCTGTTTAAATTGCTGTCGAAGAACCTCCAGGATCTTCATGAGTGTTGGGGAAAATGGCTTACTCCTGCTCGTAAGTATTACTTTCTTTTGATCTTATGATCTTTCACAGGAGAACAAATTCACCCCTGAGCATGCATGAGGCTAAAGCTCCAGAAAATATTTCCGACCGGCGTGCTTTCGCCTGTGTGGCGAAAATGTTAACGGCTACACTGCGGAACATCTCCACTTTCAGCACCAGGTCAGATGAAAATGTTAAGGGAGCAGGTGTACTGCTGAATCCTATTTTAAGGTGTATTCATGGCGCCAAACAGAGGAGTTTCACTTTATGATTAAAAATAGTAAGTGCCAGAAATGAAATTCGAACCCAGGCCTGCAGAGAACATTACAACCGAAATCGAAGACCTTAGACCGCTCGGACATGCTGCCTACTCACTGACATTTGTGGCCGCCTGCATGTCGATTTTGAACTTTTGTGTCTTGTCAAATCAAACAAATTATTGCATCTGACGTCTCTCTGCCCGAAACAAGGAAAGCAGTGAGAAAGACATTGGAGCAAATGTCTGCTTCGTTCAAAACAGCAAATAAAATATTAATTCTGGAATTATCCAAAAGACCAGTGAACCAGTCATGATTTGTTCACGCAAGGTTTTGATTTGGAGTCAAACACGCTACCGTTGCGCCTCGACGTCTACATAATAAAAATTAGATGTTTGTCAATATGAACGTTTCTCAATACAAGGGCTTTCAAATCCCCGCTCACTCCCAGCAGGTTTCAGAAGCCGCGCTCACCTGCCAGCCACGTATGTTTTTTTGTTAACCATTTGTGTTCTTTAACGGGAAATCATACATAATTTACACCTCGCCTTCTTTTGCACAATAAAAAAAGGTAACTGAGGGAGAGTCGAAACTTCAATCATGTTTCAGTGCTCTGCATGTAAAATGATCAACGATATCCCAATTTACACATTGTATTTTAGGAGACTGGTTCAAAATCCTCATTCCTGATGACATCAGGAATCTGGAACAACTTTGTCAAATTTATCAGGACCAATTATTCACATCGTGCACAGAAGACAGAATCAGTCGTGCATATAACATCCCCTGGTGCTCATTTTCAGAATCAACGCAGTATTATTTCAAATAGAGTGACAGCGTTTTAGACGGAAAAGATTTGTAAGTGTTACTTGTATTTGTGTTTTTAAATAACTTTGCGGCTTCTGACTCGCGTCCGTGTCTCTGCTCAACAAGAAAGTAGGTGTTTGATGTTGATCAGAGTGCACTGCCTTTTTTCCCAGGTGGTGAAACTGGCCTCCGATTGTTCATATACACGCCCGTGGTCCAACTGCTGAACTTTCACTTCTAAACGAACGTGATACACGTTACACTATGGCATACTCTGTCACAAGAAGCACAACAAAGGTGATCTGACCAGTGTGCTCGCACTGTGCTGATCGGGACCGATTTTTGAAGGAGAAGCAAGTCAGCCTCGATTCCGAGGGATTGTCTCAGAAGAGATGAGGACACGGAATGTCTTGACACGCCTTGAACAACTTTGGTCCGACAATTAAATCTCTCAGTTCTTTTCCTCCTCTGCCCTTTTCAGCAATGCAATGGGTTACCCCACACCGTGTTCGCTTCCACAAGCTCACCGTTGTGCCGCAGAGGCCGCTTCCATCTCCCCGCGATCAGTGAACTGATATAGGTTATAAAATTAAGCACGGAACATGTGTCGGGGAAACGGCAGAAGAAGAAAGAACAGCTCTAAGCTGAGACTATAACAGAACGTCATTGTGTTATTCATGTTATTTACAGCACGTTTTAATCCTCTCACAAACCTCAATTATTTTATTGCAATGAATTGATAGAGAAGCCAAACAGGTTAGTGCGCCGGACTTAACAATATGACCACCAGGAAAAAGCAAGCAATTTGTAGATATATTTATATATATTTATATATGCACGTGTACATAAAGGGTTAGCTGCCTATAGCGCAACGGTAGCGTGTCTAACTTTGAGTGAGAGCAAGTGTTCTACAATGATGCCCACTTCATCGTGTGTTCAGTTTTAAACACTATAAACTGAGACAGTTGGAAGAGATAGTGAAATCAAAGCACAGGGATATAGACAAGAGGAAGAGAGAAGGGGAAATTTACTGTCCAAATCCAGAACTAATGCAGAAACTCCACTGCTGCGCTCGGGGTGCTCACCTGCAGCCTGTATACACTGAGCTCCCAAAAGCTCATTGGCAGTCGGAGTGAGACCGTGCAGCACTCCAGAAGACTGGGCGAAGAGGCAAAGTCATTTATTCAGTCTCAAATGCTCCATCGATCAAGAATAGCAAAACGGAAAATATGCTTTTACAATGGTTACACCTTATCTGCACATTTGTCAATGATTCGGCACGTTGGGGTCGAGGTATGATTCTCGCTGAGGAGTTGTTCATTGAATTTTGTGAGAAGTCCCGGGTTCATAGAGCCCGTGAATTTCGAACAGGTATAGAACTTTTGCGAAGAAGGACTTGCATATCTGCAGCGGCTGATTGGGGAGTGCGGGGCTGGAAAGTTGCTGCTTGTTCCAGCCTCACACACTCTGGAGCTGGTGAAGAAGAATAATCCATGGGTTTGTTTTCGGGTTTGATCAGCTGTTGTGAAGTGAGGCGATGCTGCAGAATCACTTAATAATCTCTCACAACTCAACTAAAAGCCGATGGAATGTGTAGCTTTGTGAGCGCATTTCTGCTCCATCAGTGGTGGAAATGGGAGGGACTGATAGACAGTGTTCACGGAACTGTGCAGGGAAATCAGCAAATGTAAGAAGGTTGTGACATTCTGCATTTTGTTAATATTGAAACACTAATGTGATTTGCTCAATTTTTTCTAATATTTAATTGAACAAGTTTTCAAAAGTTTCTGTCCCGGTCTTGAAACATGGAAGTTTCGCGCGTCAAGCAAACGTGATATCCAGTACACGGCAGAAACATTGTGGCAGCAGTGTTTGGAACATAACCAGAGCTTCACGCTACACAGCTGGCCTATCCTTCAAGCGCTTATTTTAAGAGAACCTTGGAGCGATGGTCTGGTTACTGCGCAACAGCATTAAAAAAATTAATTTCAGAATTATACAAAAGAGCAGTTTCTCCGACATCATTTGGTCAGGCAGCCTTTTCACGCGGAGTCATTCACGCTACCGTTGCTGCACGAGGTGCACAAAGTGATCATGAAATGTTTGTCTATCTGAACGTTCCTCAGTACAAGGGCTTTGAAATCCCCGCCAACTCTCACCGGCTGTCAGAAGCAGCACTCACCTGCCAGTTTGTAAGTTAAACTTTTGTGTTGCTTTTAAGTGAAAACATCATTAATTAATCCATCGAAATCTGTTGCACAATGAAAGCATTGCTAACTGAAGGAGAGTCGGTACTTTAATCATTTTTTTCTATGCTTTGCATGTTAACTGCTAAACCACATCGCATTTTACACACTGTATTTTAGGAGTATGGTTCAAAACCTTCATTGCTGATGACACCAGCAATCTCAAGCAATTTGGTCAAATTGAATAGGACCGGTTATTCCTATCGTGCACGTTCAGTATAATTAGTCGTTAAGATAAAGTGCCATGGTGATCACTTTCAGATTCAGCGCAATACGATTTCAAATGAAGTGAAAGCATTTTACAGTGATAAGGTTTAGAAGTAAGTGCTATCTGTATTTGTGTCATTAATTAAACATGTTGTTGTCTGACTCCCGTCCATGCCTCTGCTGAATAAGAAAGAATGGGTTTGACTTTGACCAGACTCCACTGCCCCTGTTATTTGTGAGCTCATCCTTTGTATTTAGTGGCCTCCCGCCCATTAATGGCCTGCAGTGCAACGGATATCACGTTGGCCTGACACGCAAAATCTGTTTCTCTCAAAGAAAGTTAACCAATTATTTAAGTGAATTTAAAAATATTAAGGAATAATGGATCCTTTTTCGCAGCATAATAAATAGCAAATATAATCAGCAGATGCTGGAAAGCACAGCTGGTCGAGCAGCCTCTGCTTTTTTGCCAGGACTCTAATCTCGCCTCCGAATGTTCATCCACAGCAAGTTTCAACATAATGTTCCTACCCAAACGTGATAACCACTACACTACGGAAATCACAGACACAGTAGCCACACCAGAGGGGAACCAACCAGTGAGCTCCCACTGTGCAGATCGGGAATGATGTTTGATGTGAAAGCAACGTATCCTTGAATCCAGCGGATTGCCTGAGAAGAGAAGAGAATCGGGAATGTGTTGGCTCTCTTAAATAACTTCGGTCCCACACTGAAAGTTCTCAATACTTCTCCTCTGCTGCCCTTTACTGAAATGTCACTCGTTACCCCAGCCATCGTGTTCACTTCCACATCCTCACACTGGGGCCGCAGAGGCTCCTAACGTCTACTACATATTGTAAAATTGACCCCAGAACAGGTGTCTGGCAAAATGGTAGGAGCAGCAAGAGAATCTGTAATCTCCGCTGTAACAGAAAATAAAGTGTTTATTCATGGTGATTACAGCAATTATTAATCGGCTAACAGAGCTCAATTATTTTGATGCAATGAATTGATCGAGAATCGAAACCAGGTTAGTGCACCGCACTTAACCATTCGACCACCAAGAAACAGATGTGACACTTGTAGATATGTTTACATATATATAGTTATATCCAAACCTTAATGTCAATGCCTGGCTGTCGAGATTCCGTGTCACAACCGTAGTGCATCTAACTTTGAGTGAGATAAATTGTTCTACAGACAAGCCCCATTGCAGATTTTGTTCCCTTTTCAACACTAGAAACTGAGAGGGGGGACTAAATATAGAAATCAAAGCAGAGGGATATAGACACGAGGAAGAGAGTAGGGGAAAAATATTGTCTCGGCCCAGAAGAAATGCAGAAACTACTCTGCTGCGCTTGGGGTGGCCAACCGCAGCCTGGATGTCAGAGAGGGACCGTGCGGCACTTCAGAAGATAGGTCGAAAAGGGAAAGTCACTGGTTACGGTCTCAATTGCTCCTCCTCTCAACCATAGCTGCACAACATTTTTTTTTTATAATTGTTATACTTTATCTGAAAAATTATCAAGCAGTCGGCTCCTTGGTCGAGAGGTTGTTTATTTGAAATTTGCGAGTTACCTTATTCAAATCTCAGATGAGCCCATGAATTTTGAATTTGCACAGAATATTTTCAAAGAAGAGCACATGCATTTCTAGAGCGACTGTTTGAAGTGTGTGGGGCTGCAATCTGCTGTGTGTGCCGGCCCCACTCAGTCTAGACTTGGGAAATATTAGTCAATGGTTTGTTTGCGTTAATCAAATAACCAGACTGTTGTGAGGTGAGGCAGCACTGCAGGATCATTTAATAGTCGCCCACTACTCACCTGAAAGGAACAAGATTGTACAGCTTTGAGATGGGCATTCTGTACAATCAGGGCTGGAAATGGGAGGATTGAGGGACACAGTGGAGCATCTGAGTGTGTAGAGAACTGTACAGAGAAATGAACAAATGTAACAAGGATTTGAGACACTGCACTTTATTAATATTGAACCACTAATGTGACTTATACCATTTTTTCTAATATATAATCGAACAAGTTTGCAAAATGCTTCTGCACGGTTTATGAACCAGGGCCCTCCCGCGTGTAGGCGAACGTAACAATCACGAAACTAGAGAAACGCTGCGGTAGAAATAACGTTCGGAAATAACCAGAGATTTAGCCTACAAGGCTAACCTATACTTCAGTAGCTTGTTTTACGAGAATAGCATCACCGTGCTTTATTTCGGAATGCTGTCCGATTAGCAGGAATTGATTTCTTATTGCATAAGAACATAAGAACATAAGAACATAAGAATTAGGAATAGGAGTCGGCCATCTAGCCCCTCGAGCCTGCTCCGCCATTCAACAAAATCATAGCTGATCTGGCCGTGGAGTCAGCTCCACTTACCCGTCCGCTCCCCATAACCCTTTATTCCCTTATTGGTTAAAATTCTATCTATCTGTGCTTTGAATACATTCAATGAGCTAGCCTCAACAGCTTCCTTGGGAAGAGAATTCCACAGATTCACAATCCTCTGGGAGAAGAAATTCCTTCTCAACTCGGTTTTAAATTGGCTCCCCCGTATTTTGAGACTTTGCCCCCTAGTTCTCGTCTCCCCGACCAGTGCAAACAACCTCTCTGCCTCTATCTTGTCTATCCATTTCATTATTCTAAATGTTTCTATAAGATCACCCCTCATCCTTCTGAACTCCAACGAGTAAAAAGACCCAGTCTACTCTATCTATCTTCATAAAGTAAAGCCCTCATCTCCGGAATCAGCCCAGTGAATCGTCTCTGTACCCCCTCCAAAACTAGTATATCCTTACTAAAGTATGGTGACGAAAACTGCAAACAGTACTCCAGGTGCGGCCTCATCAATACCCTGTACAGTTGCAGCAGGACCTCCCTGCTTTTGTACTCCATCCTTCTCGCAATGAAGGCCAACATCCATTCGCATTCCTGATTATATGCTGCATCTGCGAACTAACTTTTTGGGATTCATGCACAAGGACCTCAGTTCTCTCTGCACCGCAGCATGTTGTAATTTCTCCCCATTCAAATAATATTCCCTTTTATTGTTTTTTTTCCCAAGGTGGATGACCTCACATTTTCAGACATAGTATTCCATCTGCCAAACCTTAGCCCATTCGCTTTACCTATCTAATTCTCGTTGCAGCCTGTCTGGGTCCTCTACACAACCCGCTTTCCCACTAATCTTTGTGTTATCTGCAAATTATGTTACACTACACTTAGTCCACTCTTCCAGGTCATCGATGTATATTGTAAATAGTTGTTGTCCCAGCACTGATCCCTGCGGCACAGCACTTACCAACGATTTCCAACCCGAAAAGGACACATTTATCCTGACTCTCTGCTTTCTTTTAGCCAGCCAATTCTCGATCCATTCTATTACATTTCCTCCGACTCCGCGTACCTTTATCTTCTGCAGTAACCTTTTGTGTGGCACCTTATCGAATGCCTTTTGGAAATCTAAATACACCACATCCATTGGTACATCTCTATCCACCATGCTCGTTATATGCTCAAAGAATTCCAGTAAATTAGTTAAACATGATTTCACCTTCATGAATCCATGTTGCGACTGCTTGATTGCACTATTCTAATTTAGATGTCCCGTTATTTTCCCAGACTTTGCTCATGAGGTGACCATTTCGCAGCGAGTGGTTATAAACTGGAATGCACTGCTTGAAAGGGCTGTGGATGTAGCATCAATGCGATCTGTAAAAAGGGAGATGAATAAGAATCTGAAGGAAAAGCAATTGCACTACTGTTGGTAAATGACGGGGCAAGGTGACTATCTGATAGTTGGCATGGGGTCGACTAGAGGAATTTCCTTTTTCCTTGCGGTAACAATTCCATTATTCTGTGATAATATAAGTTAGTGACACATATAATAGTGTGGATGGAAGCAGAACAATGCAAAGGGAGATGGATTCAGTCGGCACAAGGAGAGGCATCTTGTTCTGAAAATTCGAGGGACGCGGAAATTCGAGAGTTAAATGAATTTGCAACGAACATTTTTGTTTTGTGCATTTTCGGTCAGAGAAATGTTTGTGAAAGGATTCATTTGCAGAAAGGGATTCAGCATTTAATGTTTTTTCTGTGTGGCGGGGTTACATCTCTTTTCGACCTGATACTTCCAGAATTTATATTTTCTCTGCTGCTTCACGATAACCAGACCCTTGCTCTAAAGTGTGCCTCACACTTTCCCCAGTCTCATGCAGATGTTACCAACAATGAACATTTTGAAAAAGACACCTAAACCACAATTGGTAAAGTGATTTATGGTTTACCAGTTAAATTGCAGAGCACAGAACAAATTATTCAATTATAGATTCTCCTTTCGTTCGCATTTCTTTAATTGTTCAAATAATGTCCATCAGTTGGAGTGGGTGAGGAAGTTAAAGCACTTTCATGTCAGAAATTCATCACTGACGTGAGGCAGACTGGCCTGTAATTATTCGGTCTATACTTTCCTCGTTTTTTAAACACAGGAACAACATTAGCAGTCCTACAGTCCACTGGCACCACGCTTGTAGCCAGAGAGGGTTGGAAAATGATGATCACAGCCTCTGCTCTTTCATCATTTCCTTCTCGTAACAGCCTGGGATGAATTTCATTCGGGTCTGTTTATTTATCCACTTTAATCTGGTAATTCCCTTAATACTTGCTGTTTCGCAACGTTTTCCGTGTCCATTATTTCACACTCCTACACCATTATTACAAAGTCTGCATCGTTCCTCTCTTTTGTGAATACAGGCGAAGTATTGATGAAGAATCATCCCGAAATCTACCACCTCCACGCACAGATTCAACATATTAACGAAAACAATTCACCCAACGTGGGGCTCGAATCCACGATGCTGAAATTAATGCTACACTGACTGAGCGAGCCTGATAAATTTGCATTTCCTTGTAATTGATTTATTGATTTCTGCCAGGCGCCTATTGGCTCCACCCCATGGGTTTACCTCCAAATAAATACAACGAACTACTTTCTCCAAATTCCAAGTGTAAGGAAAGCAAGCATCGAAAGTCATTTCAATAACCACAGGGATTCAAGCAATTTTCTGATAGAAAACCGCTTTAAATCCTTGTCATCGAAAGTTACTGCACAGAAGGAGGCCATTCGGACCAGCATGTGATTCGCGACCGAAAAGAGTCATCCAGCCTAATACTACTAGGCAGCTCTTGCTCCCGACTCCTGTCGGTTAGTGCACCGCATGTGCATAACCTTGCACCTTTTAAATGTGAAGAGGGTTTCTGCCTCGGCCACACTTTCAAGCAGTAATTTCAGCCACCCCCCAGAGGCTGGGTGAAGAATGTTCTCATTAGCCCCTCTCTAATCCTTCTACCAAATATTTTGAATCAGTTGACCTCTTTGATAGGTGAAATGTCAACTTCCTATCCACACTATCTCGATTCCTCATCCGGAAAACTATACCAGATTTAATCAGTAGTGTAAGATGATTTCAAATATCATTGCCCATACACGTAGATTATAAAAACATTTATTATGATTGTGATTTCCAGCTCACACTTTTCATCAACCTCAGCGGATATTTACATTGCAAACTCATTCTTATCTTGAAGATTCCTGTGAACTGCCTTGGGACACTTTGCTACGTTAAAGGCGCTAGATAACTACAAGTTGTTTTTGTTGTTGAAATCTTATAAAGATGTTAAAACATGAGACGCCGCTATATCAGCCATTCGCACAACATCAGAAATGTTCAGGTGGCAAACGAGCATTTAGATCTCTCCCTATTTATCCTATAAATCATCGGGTAAATGCTGCCCTTCCCAAACTCTCCATGACAGAAATTTTAGACCTGCCGTTTAAGAATTAATGAAGCAAAATGAGAAATAAATCCTTCCCCCCGTCGCCCTCAGGTATTTTGTTAGTAAAATGTAGAAAATGCTGGGAACACTCAACACGCCAGGCAACATCTATGGAGAGAGAAGCCATGTACAGAAAATTGCAGACATGGAAATTTGGAGTTTAATGATTTTAAAGAAACATTTTTGTTCTGTGCCGTTTCGGTCAGAGACAATGTTGTGAAATAAAATTTTCTCAGAAAGGGGATTCAGTATTTCAACTTTCCGTGTAACAATTCTCTCCAGGCGCTGAGCAAAGCAGAGGTTTCTGTAATATCACGTTCACGGTTATCACGTTCGCCTTATATGCAAAAAGACCGTGGTTCGAGCTCGGGCAGAAAGAATATTTTTGAAAAAAAAACTTGCGTGCAATTATGTTGAACAAAAGCAGTCGAGGCTGCATTGTCACATGATAAATGAACCTTTAAAACGAGTCCCCTGCAATACAGAGTGTGTAAATTCAGATCGGTGATAAAACTTCCTCAATGATTAAGTTTTACAAATTATTAAAGTAAAGTTATTGAACTTTCGACTCGCTCTCAGAATCCATGGTAGCATTTATTTTATTCTGAAAAACAACACTATCGGCTAATATCAGCAGATCTACATCGCATTTCAAACGCCGAAACAACTCGTAAAGGTGAGTAACTGGATTTGCTGCAGTCCGCTGGCAGCAGGTGATGAAAGTGCGCGTGTGATGGTGACTGACAGGTGAGTGCTGTCTCTGAAGCTTTCTGACCGTCGGTGGGAGATGGTGCGTATTTTAAAGCCCTTTCACTGCTGGATGCAGGATAAATCAAACTGTGTTTGAGGAACCTTTATATATGCACACATCCGCGACCTCATGGCGCAATGCTAGCGCGCCTGATTACAGATCAGAATGCTACATGGTCTCGTCTGGATCGCATTCCTTTTTGATATTGTTCTTCCGGAATTGGTAAGTTATTATGTGTTTCACAATAACCAGAACTTTACTCTACAGTCTGTCCCAGTGTTTGCGCACTGGCATGTTCATGTTACAATCAACATGCTGAATCAGATTCCTCAATATAGTGTGTGCAATAGACAATGGTTTGACAGATAATATATTATAATAACGTAAGAAATAGGAGCAGAAGTCGGCCAATTGGCCCCTGGAGCCTGATCCGTCATCCAAAAAAATTATGTCTGATGTTATCTTGACTGCTACTCCACTTCCCTACAGGTTCCCCATAATGCTTCCGTCCGTTATTGTTCGAAGTTCTGTCCATCTCCACCTTAATTATATTCAATGACCCAGCCTCTGTGGTAAATAATTCCAAAGATTCATGACCCACTGAGAGGAAATTCCACCTCATTTCCCTATTGAATGCGTCTTTCCTTATTCTGAAACTATGCCCTCTAGTTATAGATTCCCCAACGAGCGGAAATATCGTATCTGCATCTACCCTGTCAAAACCCCTCAGTATCTTATAATTTTCAAAAATATCACCTCTCATTCTTCAAAATTCCAATAAGTCGAGGAACAATCTGCTCAAACTTTTTGCATCAGCCAACACCGTGAACATTCTCTGACATGCCTCCAATGCAAGCATATCCCTCATTTAATATGCCAGTGTGGATTGAAAAATGATGGTCAGAGCCTCTGCTATATCTCTTTCCTTTCTCTTAATAGCCTGGGTACACTTCATCCTTGTTTCAAGATGTCTGCGCATTCAAAGCTGCTGAATCCCTTATTACTTGCTCATTCACGATGTTTATCTCGTCTAATATTTCACAGACCTCCTCCCTAAATGCAAAGTCTGCTTCGACCCTCTTTTATGAAAAAAGTCCAAAGTATCCATTAAGAATCATACCCACGTCTTCTGCCTCCACACACAAATTTAAACGTTTAACGAAAATAGTTCCAACCCACGACACAGCGATTAAGAATCTCAAGCTCTACCGATTCAGCTTGGTGAGATTGCTGAATTTCTGTATCCCTGTATTTGATTTCAGCCAGGCGCATGTTAGTTCCACCCCATGGGTTTACCTTGAATTTCAAACCACGAATTAAGGTTCTCCAAAATTCTAAGGTGTGTAAGGAAGTCAATCATTAAAAGCCATTTCATTAACCACAGTGGATCCTGCAAATTTCTGAGCGCAAAGCACTTTAACTCTGTGTATTGTGCAGAAAATTGGAATCGCGGAATTTCGGGAGGTCAACGACTTTGAAAGCAACAGTTTGGTTTTGTGCAGTTTCGGTGAGAGACATGTTTGTGAAAGGCATTTTAACCAGAAAGAGGAATTCAGTATTTCAGCTTCTCATGTAACAGTTTTCTCTGGGGCTGACGTTAAGCAGAGGTTTCCATAGTGAAGTGGTTAACACGTTTGCCTCACATGTGAAAAGTCCCTGGTTTGAGTCTGGGTGGAAACTTCATTTTTGAAACAAAAACGATTATGCAATATAATTGAAGAAAAGCAATCCTGGTGACCATGTCATTTTAAAGCAGTCTCCTAAAATACAGTGTGTAAAGGCGGGTAGGTGATAAAATTTCCTCAATTATTACATTTTACAAAACATCCGCAAATTCGTGGCGCAATGTTACCGCTTCTGATACCAGATCAGACAGCTGTGTGTTTAATTCACGTCGGGGTCCCAATGCTTTTCGATATTGTTCTTCCAATATTGACATTGTATTTGCTGCATCACAATAACGAGACCCTTGCTATAAAATATGTCTCATTGCTTCCCCAGAGTCTGATTGAACAGGCCTAGAGTGACAATCAGAATCGGGAAACAGCTGGAAATGGACAAGAGATACTAACAAGCACTAAAATCGCCTTGCGATCAGTAAATTGTCGGAACTCTTGTGGTTACTGAAAGGATTTTGATGGTTGATTTCCTTACAGAACATGGAATTCAGGAGAAAATGGGTCATGCCTTGTAGAACAAGTTAACTCCATAGAGCGGAGCCAACATATTTCTGACTACAATCAGCGACAGCGACAGATAAATGGAACATGCTAGGCTTGCTCAGTTGGCAGAGCATAAAGTTCTTAATTTCAGGATCCTGAGCTCGAGCACCTTGTTGGGCGAGTCACTTTTGTTGAACATTAAGAGGCACCTGATTCAGAAGATTGAGAGTGATAGCGGAAATTGGACAGTTTAATGACATTGAAAGGAACAATCTTTTATGCAGTTCCAGTCAGAGAAATGTTTGTCAAATTATGCAGTAATCTTTTATGAGGCACCTTGTCGAAGGCCTTCTGGCAGACCAAATATACCACATGCACTGGTTCCACTTCATCCACCCTGTTGTTATATCCTTAATGAATTCCAGCAAATTTGACATACATGACTTACCTTTCTTAAATCCATGCTGAATCTTCCTGACTGAATTATGTTTTTCCAAATGCCCTGCTCTTGCTCTTTTAATAACGCACTCCAACATTTTCCCAACCACAGATGTTCGGCCAACTGGTTTATAGATGCCTGCTTTTTTGTTTGCCTCATTTTTTAAATTGGGGCGTTACATTTTCAGTGTTCCAATCTGATGGACCTGCCCAGAATCTCGTGAATGTTGGTAAATTGCAACCAAAGCATTCAGTATCCTGGCCACGACATCTCTTAAATACCAGGATACAAGCCACCTTTTCCAAGGGATTTTTCTGCATTTAGTCCCATTATCTTACTAAGTAACACTTTCTTAGCGATTGTGATTGTGTTAAGTTCCTCCCCCTTAAGCCTCTTGTCTATCCACTGTTGGGATATCGTAAGTGTCTTCGACCGTAAAGACTGATGCAAGAAATTTGTTCAGAGTTTCTGCCATTTCCATGTTCCCCAGTACAAATTCCCCAGTCTCGTCCTCTAAGGGAGCAGCATTTATTTCAGCCAAAATTTCCCTTTTATATATTTGTATAAAGTCTTGCTATATGTTTATGTATTTCGTGCTAGTTTACTTTCATAGCCAATCTTCGCTTTGTTAATCATTTTTAAAATTATTTTTTGTTGCTTTTTAAATCTTCCCAATCTCCAGATGTATGAGAATTCCAGAAACAGAGGCCAGTTTGTTTGCTCTTCAATTGGACACCGTCCTTTATTTCTTTAGCTCGCCATTGGTGGATATCATTTATTTTAAACCCTTTCCTGCTCACTGGAATATATTTTTCTTGAGAGTTGTGAAATATCTCCGTAATTGTACGCCACTGTTTATCAACCCTCCTGCATTTTAATCTAATTTCCCAGTACACTTTAGCCAACTCTGTTTTCATACCTTTGTATTCTCCAGTATTAATCTTAATAAGCTGTTTTGAGAACCAAATTTCTCACCCTCCATCTGAATTTTAAAAAATGACGGAGAGAAACGACAGGGAATTATAGAGCGGTTAGCCTGACATCGGTCGTGGTGAAAATTCTATAAGCAATTATTAAAGATTTAAAGCAGCGCAGTTAGACAGCAGTAAGTGAGTATTCTAAATCAGCATGCATTTATGAAAGAGGAATGATGCTTGACAAGACTTTTAGAATTTTTTCAGGTTGTAACTTGTGGAGGGGATAAGGGAGAACCAATAGAGTTGGTGTATTTGAACTTTCAAAAGGCTTTTGACAAGGTCCCACACGAGAGATTAAGGTGCCAAATGACGTCACATGGGATTGGGGGTAATGTATTGACGTGGATAGAGAACTGGTTGGCAGACAGGAAGCAAAGAGTGGGAATAAACGGATCCTTTTCAGACTGGCAGGCAGTAACTAGTGGGGTACCACAATGATCCCTGCTGGGACACCAGTTATTTACAATATAGATTAATGATTTAAACGAAGGAATTGAATATAATATCTTCAAGGTTGAAGATGACACTAAGCTGGGTGGCAGTGTGAGCTGTGGGAAGGATGCTAAGAGGCTGCGGGGTGACTTAGACAGGTTAGGTGAGTGAGCAAATGCATGGCAGATGCAGTATAATGTAGATAAATGTCAGGTTATCCACTTTAATTTAAAGAAAACAGAATAGCAGAGCATTATCTGTATGGTGGCAGATTAGCAAACACGGAGCTGCAACGAGACCTGGGTGTCATGGCACATTATCCATTGAAAGTTTGCAGGCAGGTACAGCAGGTGGTGAATAAGGCATATTGCACGTTGGCCTTCACAGCGAGACGATTTCAGTATAGGAACAGGGAGGTCTTACAGCATTTGGACATAGCCTTGGTGAGACCAGACCTTGAGTATTGTGTGCAGTTTTGTAATGCTAATCTGAGGAAGGGCATTCTTGCTATTGACGGACTGCAGAAAAGGTACAGCAGACTGATTTCCGGGATAGCAGGACTGACATATGAAGAAAGATTCGATCGACTAGGCTAATATTCACGGGAATTTAGAAGAATGAAAGGGGATCTGAAAGAAACATACACATTTTGACGGTATTGGACAGGTTCGATGCAGGAAGAATGTTCCCGACGTTGGGGACGCCAAGAGCCAGGGGACACAATCTAATGATAAGGGGTAATCCATCTAGGACCGAGTTGGGGAGAAACGGTTTTACCCAGAGAATTGTGAACCTATGGAATTCTCTACCACATAAAGTTGTTGAGTCTAGTTTGTTGGATATATCAAAAGAGTGTTCGATGTGTCCCTTATGGCTAAATGGATCCGGGGGTATGGAGAGAAGGCATGAGTGGTGTACGGAGGTTGCATGATCAGCCAGGATCATATAGAATGGTGGTGCAGACTCGAAGGGCCGAATGGCCTACTCGTGCACCAATTTCCTATGTTTCCATGTTCCTGTCCTCCCATTACTTTTGGCCAGTTTATATGGCCATGGATTGGATATCGTCCTTTATTTCTTTCATTAGTCATGGAGAGCTAACTTTTCTTTTACACCCTCTCCTCCTCACTGGAATATGTTTTTCTTCAGAGTTGTGAAATATCTCCTTAAATGAACGCCACTGTTCATCAACAGTATTACAACTTAATCTATATTCCCAGTGAAATTTAGCCAACTCTACCCTCATACCTTTGTATTCTCCTTTATTTAATCTTGCTGCGGCCTTACCACTGTTCTATACCGTTCCAGCATAAACGCCATGATTTGTATTCCATGCCTCGACTACAAAAGGCAAATATTCCATAAGCCTTCTGAACCTCCTTATCAACCTGGCCTCCTTCATTCAGTGATCTGTGGACCTGTACCCCATGGTCACGTATTTCCTCTACACTTTTCAGTGTCGAAGCATTTAGCTTGTATTCCCTTGCCTTGTTAGACCTTTGCAAAATTCATTACCACACACATGTTCAAATTGAATTCCACTTCCCACTGTTCTGCCCTCCGAACCAAAACATTGATATATTCCTGAGGTCCACAGCTTTCTTCTTCATTATCAACCATACAGTTTATTATAGTGTAATCTGAAAACTTCTTAATCGTATTCGTAACATTCAAATCCAGGTCATTGATATATAGCACAAAATGAATGGACCCTTTACAGTGGGAGCCACTGGATAGAGTCTTTCAGTCACATACATACCCATCAATATTACTATTTACTTTCTGCCTCTGAGACAATTTTGGATCCAACTTGCCAGTTTTCCTTGGATGCCAGGCTGTCCTGTCGTGATCAATCTGTTATGTGGGAGCTTCTCAAAAGCATTGCTAATATCCAATGAAGTACATCATTCGCACTGCACTCATCGACCCTCCTGATTACCAACTGAAAAAGTTCGATCAACTTATTGAGACACGACCTTCGCTGAACAAATGCGTGCTGACTTTACTTGATTATTCCATGCCTTTACAAATGAAGATTTATCCTCTCCCTCAGGTTTCTTTCAAATGAAATTCCCCCCACTGACGTGAGGATTTCTGGACTCTAAATACTCAGTTTATCCCTTTCTCCCGTTGTTAAACAAGGTACAACATGAGGAGTCTACCAGCCCATTGGGATCTAACGTGTAGCCTAAGAGGTTTGGAAAATCTCACCAAGCTCTGTGTCGGCAGCAAAGATGGCAATATTACTTTTAGTTCCCTGGTCCAAATCATTTATATACATTGTGAATAGCTTGGGCCCAAGCACCGATCCCTTTGGTACCACAACAAGTCTCTGCCAGCCACCATGAAAAAGACCCATTTATTCCTACTCCCTATTTCCTGCAAGTTGACCAATTTTCAATCCTTAGCAGATTGTTACCCCTAATCCGATGTTCATTAATATTGCAGAATACCCTCTTATATCGGACTTTACCAAAGACCTTTTGAAAATCCACATACATTACAGCAATTGGTTCTCCTCATCTAGTCGATCAGTTACATCCTCCTAAACTCCAGTAGGTTTGTCAAACTCGATTTTCCTTTCATAAATCCATGTTGAATTTGTCTACATCCGTTAATATTTTCTAAGTGTCCCATTGTCATATATTTTATAATAGACTCTACCATTTTCCGTACTACTAATGTTAGGCGAACCCATTTCTGGTTCCCTGTATTCTCTCTCCCTTCATTTTTAAATAGTGGGTTTACCTGTGCCACCATACAATCTGCAGGAAATTTTCCATAATCTATAGAATTTTGGAAGATGACAACCAAAGCATTCACTATTTCCATGGCTATGTTTCGATATGCCTTACATGATTTGCTAGTGGTTGCAATCCTCCTGTGATCAATATAGTTTAGACATTTTGGCTCTGTCATTGTATAGTTCATTATTCCAAAATGTTACTCAGCTGGTCTATGTTTAATCATCGTGACATTAATGAGTGAAATAATTAAACGCCGCATATGTACAAACCTATTTGTTTAAAATTATGAAAGTATTGTCGGTCGGGGTGCACTAAAAGTATAGTGTTTTCATCAAAGTTTTGTGATAGAGTTAGAAGAGTCTGGTTGGCAGCGAATAATTTATTCTCGCTCTGTGCTGAACTGTAGCATTGGGGCGGCAAACGTCTCATTGGTGCTCCAGGGCCAGGCATGGGGTGGAACGGGTAGGGCGCACAATCATGATTGTAATCCAATGATTGCTGTTGGAAAGCGTGTCTGCAATGGCCAGCGGGTTTGGAAGGACTGTGTCCGATTGTTATGTTACGCTCTGTCCTCTTGCTTGCTTGACCCGGGGTACTGTACGGCAGATTGCAGTGATTTGAACAGCAGGAGTCAGTGCCTTCAGCATAGAAGGTCAGGGTAGAAACAGACCAAGTAACAGATGTATTTCATTTACATGAAATGTGAGCGTGCATTTGCATCACGTGACTATATTTGCTGATATGAAATTATTGCTGACGATGGAACGTTCCTCAGCCCTTAACCTGAAAGTCCACTCCTCTCTTGAAGGTGCAAACTTGAATTTCTGTCAAATGTTTGTTTCTTTTTAAAATAGTATTTCTGCTAAATGACTTTGTGGGACATCTTTATGAACTTTTTAATTGACATGACTGAACCAGCTAGTTGCATCCACACTTCAGTTGATGGGATTATTTAATTTTTGTGTTTTATTGTTAAGTTGACTATATTGAATTGGCATCCAGATTCCCCCACACGTTGACCAATGAAAACCGTTCGCTATGAAGGGCGGGTAATCGATATCCTGTAATTTCCACCGTCACCCAGTGCTAATGTTACCTAGATGTATGTTTGGTGCAGTGTGTGGAATATGAGGCAAGCCAACTGTTTCTGGCTTACTTCGAAATATTAAATATGGTTATTAACTAAGCTATTCTACTCAAGAGTTGATATTCTGCAGAAAATCCGCTAACGCACGTTTTACATCCGAAGTAAGAGAGAAAGCACACTTGTGTACTTCTTCCAGGTACACAGTTGCTAAACACACTGACTGGCTATGAAATTGTTTCACTCAAGCCAATACTGAGGCTGGTCTCACTGCGGTGAAGTAGGAGGATTGCGTCGAACAGGAATGGGAAATTGCAGTGATATATTCTTCAATCACACAGGTTTTTGGATCGGTGCCTTATTTCACTGATCCAACTACCGTTTACCTTGCTCACGCTTTGAGCTGAGCAAGATTCAACATGGTTAGAAATTGCGCAAATTTCAGAATGTGAGTCATTCGCAACGATCCACTGGAAAGATAATCTGATTCAATCAGTTTCAGCTAATGATCAGTGGGGTGACACACGCCTGTGGGTCAGACGCTTGTGGTTTCAATTCCCATTCCATGTAGTTGGGCACAAAAAATCTAGGCTGTCACCCCAGTGCAGTGGTGACATATTTCTGCACAGTTTGAGGTGTTCTCTTTCGGAAGATGTTAAACCGATGTCTTGTCTCGTCTCTGAGCGGGAGCTAGACATTATTTTGAAGAAGAGCAGAGGATATCAGCAAAGATTGGATCAACTGGGCTTGTACTCACTGGAGTTCAGAAGAATGAGAAGGGATCTCATAGAAACTTTAAAATTCTGACGGATTTAGACAGATTAGATGCAGGAAGAATGTTCCCAATGTTGGGGAAGTCCAGAAGTAGTGGTCACAGCCTAAGGATAAGGGGTAAGCCATAAAGGTCCGAGATGAGGAGAAACCTCTTCACGCAAGAGAGTGGGGAACCTGTGGAATTCTCTTCCACAGAAGGTTGTTGAGGACAATTCGTTAAATATATTCAAAAAGGAGTTTGATGTCGTCCTTACTACTAGGGGGAGAAAGTGGTATGGCGAGAAAGCAGGAATGGGGGACTGAAGTTGCTTTTTCAGCCATGAACTCATTGAATGGTGATGCAGGCTCGAAGGGCCGAATGGCCGACTCCTGCACCTATTTTCTATGTTTCTATGTTCCAATGTTTCTTTAGGCAGAAGGTTGTGAGGATCTGGAATTCGCTGCTTGATGAATGGTGGATGAATAGACCCCCACCACTTTTAAGAGATGGTTGGATGGTCACTTAAAAGTACCCTAACCTTCAGGATTATGGACCTACTTTTGGTATTAGGATTAGACCAGATGACCTTTTGTTGGTCGGCGCAGATATAATGGTAGGTGCTGCAGGTAATAGAATACGGCCAGGGTGATCTCCTCGAATAGTTTTGATCGTCTGGATGGGTCGGAGTGGAATTTTCCGAGATCTTCTCTCCCCAAATTGGCCGAGGTTTTTACCTGATTTTTGCCTCTCCCAGGAGATCAGAATGTTCCGGTTGGGATGGAGTGTAGACTTTTCAGTATCAGGAGTGTCGCAGTTGGTGAGGCGGCCTTGGTCGGCTTGGTGCTTTTTGCCTTCCATCATTAATCATAGGTGTATATATAGCCTTTAGGGCTTCTAATCAAGTGCCGTGCAGTTGTTTATCGGCCATCGAGGACACAATGTGCGGAAATGGCCAGCTTCTGCGCTGTAAATGTCTATGTTTCTATGTGACCACCTGACATGTTAGAGTAAGATCAACACCACTAACATTAACAACAAAATGATAGAGTTGAGTTACCATCAGTAATGTTAGAGAAATGTCACTACTAATTATGTTAAATTAGTATCAACACCTGTCATGTTGGTGTTGGACCACCACCATTAATGTTCGAGTAGTGACAAAATCAGTAATGTTTGTTTAGATTAACCCGCAGTACTTTAGAGTAGGAAAACCACCAGGAATGTTAGAAAAGCACCACAGCCAGTATGATGGAACAGGGTCACCACCAATCGTGTTAGTGTAGGGACACCAACATTAAATTTGGAATAGTGTCATCAGCAGTAATGTTAAGGTAGAATCATACTCATTAATGTTAGAGTAGGGTCACCTCCAGTAATGTTGCATTAGTCACATCACTACTACTGTTATACAAGTGTCAATATTGTTATATTTGTATTATCACCAGCAATGTTAGAGCACAGTCATCACCTTTAACTTTGGAACAGAGTCACCACCAGCAATGTTAGAGTACGAACAACGTAGGCCAAGGTGCAGCCAATGAGCTTACGGAGCCCGGAGGATCCGAGGGCCCAGGTACAGCACAGGCCTGGCCATAATGCAATATGATTTAGACGAAGGAATTGAATGTAATATCTCCTCGTTTGCAGATGACACTAAGCTGGGTTTCAGTGCGAGCTGCGAGGAGGAAGTTAGGAGGCTGCAGGGTAATTGCACAGGTTAAGTGAATGGGCGAATGCATTGCAGTTGCAGTATAATGTGGAGCAGTGTGAGGGTATCCACTTTTTTGTTGGCAAAAACAGGAAGGCAGATTATTAAAATTGGAGGTGGGTGTCATCGTACATAGTCATTGAAGGTAGGCATGCAGGTACAACAGTAAGTAAAGAAAGCAAATGGCTTGTTGGACTTCACAGCGAGGGGATTTTAGTATAGGTGCAAGGAGGTTTTACCGCAGTTGAACAGGGCCTTGGTGAGAAATACTTTGAATATGATGTGTAGTTTTGAGGAAGGACATTATTGCTATTGCGACAGTGCAGCGCAGGTTCACCAGACTGATTCCTGGGATGGCAGGTCTGACATATAAAGAAAGATTAGATCGACTGGGATTATATTCGCTGGAATTTAGAAGAATGAGAGGCAATCTCATAGAAACATATAAAATGCAGACGGGATTGGACAGGTTAGATACAGGATGTATGTTGCTAATTTTGGGGAAGTCCAGAACCAGGGGTCACAGTGGAAGCATAAGTGGTAAGCCATTTTGAAACGAGATGAGGAGAAACTTCTCCAATCAGAGAATTGTGAAGCTGTGGAATTTTCTACGACAGAAAGTTGTTGAGGCCAGTTCGTTAGATATATGCAAATGGGAGTTAGATGTGGCCCTTACGGCTAAAGGATCAAGGGGTATGGAGAGATAGCATGAATAGGGTACTGATGTTGCATGATCAGCCATGATCATATTGAAGGATGGTGCAGGCTCGAAGGATGTATGGCTAACTCCTGCACTTACTTGCTATGTTTCTATGCTTCTATGTGTAAGCACTGGGTCCGTGCAGCAGATTAGGTCTCCAGTCGCCCTGGTTAAACCCTTGCTATTGGATAAAGGCCTAGCTCTGTCATGCCCGCGTGGTGGCTGTTGTGCAACGGTCACCACACCTTAAAAAATCCACGCACATGTATCTTCCACCCCGTCAACTGGAGTTGAGGACGGGAACATCGTGTCCTTCACTGAAACATCTGTGAACTCTCGTGAAAGAAAGTCATGCACATTCGGTGTACCGCCTATGATGAAGATAGCGTAGGGGCAACATCAATAATGCTAGAGTCCGGTCACCACCATGAATGTAATACTTGGTTCACTACCTCTAATGTTGGAGTAGATTCAACACCAGTAATCTCAGAGTAGAGTCAGCATCAATAATGTTGTAGTTGTGTCACCATGAAGAATGCTAGACTAGCGTAAATATCACTAATGTTAGATTAGGAGCAATAACTTTCCTGTCAGTGTAGAATCTACACCATTAAAGTTAAAGTAAATCTCCGCCAGTAATGGAAATGAAGAATCATCACCATTAATGTTAGATTAGGGACACCACTAGTAATGTTAGCTTAGAATCATCACGAGTAATGTCAGAGTAGGGTTAACACCAGTAATGTTAGACTAGTTATATCACCAGTAATGTTGTATTAGGTTCAATACCCGTAATGTTAGCGCAGGATCACTCTCATTAATTTTACAGTTGAGTCACCACCAGTAATGTTAGAGTAAGGTCACAACAAGCAATGTTAGGGTAGCTACACCTACCAGTGATGTTACAGTACGGTCGCCATCAGTCATATTAGAATCACAACCAGTAATTTTAGAATAGTTTCATCTCCATTAATGTTAGTATAGGCACACACCAGCAATGTTCAAGCCCACTCATGCTCACAATGTTAATTATATACAACTTTCACTGAAGTAATATGGGGCCGCAAGAACCTAATGCTGAATCCGGGAGGGATCATCCCTAGGGGAAGTTCCCTCTGGATTCATTTTCCTTTCATTGATTTAATGGATGGAGTTTCACTTACGGAGTTGTACGATTTCCCGATTAGCATCCAGCTGCGATGGAGTGGAAAATCTAGTTTTGTTTGTTAAGTGACTGGATCTAATGGCAATTATTGTACAAACTGGTTTTCTCACAGGGGCAGCGATTGTCCTATAAAGGGCGAGCGTTAACGGATCTCAGAGGAACTACAGTCAGAATCGTGAAGCCGGACAGCAGTCATATATTCTTCCAAAAATGGTACGACCAACAATTCTGAAGTTTAGGGACATTTACTATCCTTTCCTCGCAACATTCGGTGTTCCCGGTAAGTCAATATGCCCTGTTGCCTCATAGCTTTTGACAACTTCACTGTTAATGAATATAACAGATTCCGAGAATTTCTTCATTGCAGTCATTGATCCACTGGGAGAAGTCGGTGAATATCAGATGGAATTCTCCCCGTCCGCGCGGCCACTGAGTTGCTGTTCTGGCTGCTGGCGTGTTGGTGCCGGGAGCTCAACCTTGCTCCGTACACTGAGGGAGGGCGAGGCTGATGCCGCGGCCACTGTAACAGTACATAGATCGCTACAGCTTAGTAGACATATAATCATGCAATATGTGCCTTTGTGCCGACAGATTTGGCAGATGGAATATAATGTTGGACATTGTGAGGCCATGCACTTTGGCCGAACAAATCAAAGAGCAAGTTATTTTTTAAATGGAGAAAGTTTGCAAAGTGCTGCAGTACAGCGGGACCAAGGAGTACGTTGCACGAAACACAAAAGGGTAGTATGCAGGAAGAGCAAGTGATCAGGAAGACAAATGGTATATTGGCCTTTATTGCAAAGAGGATGGAGTATAAAAGCAGGAAAGTCTTACTACAGCTATATAAGGTACTATGAGGCCACACCTGGAATACTGCGTGCAGTTTTGGTTTCCATATTTCCGAATCGATATACTTCTTTCGATGCAGTTCGGAGAAGGTTCATTAGGTTGTTTCCGGGGATGAGGGGGTTTGACTTAGGAGAAAGATTGAGTATGTTGAGTCTCTACTCATTGGAATTCATAAGAATTAGAGGTGACCTAATCGAAACGTATAAGATTATGAGGGGGCTTGACAAGGTGGATGCAGAAGGACGTTTCCACTGATGGGAGAGGCTAGAAGTAGAGGGCACAATCTTAGAATAAGGGGTCGCCCATTTAAAACAGAGATGCGGAGAAATGTCTTTTCTCAGCTGGTTCTAAATCTGCGGAATTCGCTTCCTCAGATAGCTGTAGAAGCTGGAATTTTGAATAAATTTGAGAGAGAATTAAACAGTTTCTTAAACCATAAGGGCTAATGGGTTATGGGGAGCGAGAGGGGAAGTGGAGCTGAGTCCATGATCGGATCACCCATAATCTTATTGAATTGCGGAGCAGGCTCGAGGGGCCGTACGGCCTACTCCTGTTCCTATCTCCTATTTTCTATGTTCTTATGACCTCTTTTCCCGCTCTCTTATAGCGAACCTACTGACAATCGTGATCCTCTTCCGAGGGAACTGCGGCCTTTCCAAATCTGTCTCTGTCTACATGGGGGCCATGGCAACAGCAGATCTACTGGTCATGATCTTCAATGTAATAATGCATCACATTTGTGCATATCACGTTCCACATTCCTTCCTTTCCTACACCGCCGTTTGTAAATTTATTATTTACATTAATTCTACCAGCCTGAATCTGTCGGTGTGGTATACAGTCTTGTTCACAGTTGACCGATTTGTATCTATATGTTGTCAAAAGTTTAAAACGAAGTATTGCACAGTGAGAAAGGCAGCCGCGGTTATAACAACGGCCTCTGTCCTGATCTATTTTCAGAGCCTTCCATTTTTGTTTGCATATAAATTTGAACGAATAATTCACAATATTCATTGGGGATGTCTCCCCAGAATTGACTTCTTTACTTCGCCTGCAGGCGTCGGATTCTCATGGCTGCAAAGTGCATTAGCGCCATGGATTCCGTTTGCACTGATATTGCTGTTTAATTGTTTGACAGTCAGACGTATTTTAGTGGCTAGTAGAGCCCGCAGTAGACTCCGGGGTCACAGTAGTGAGAATCAGAGTGATCCCGAGATGGAGAACCGCAGAAAATCTATTATTTTATTGTTCAGTGTATCGGGCAGTTTGATGGTGTTGTGGCTAACAGCTATGGTTAGTTTTTTAACGACCGGATTGACAAATACCGCGCATTACCGTGGTGATTATACAGCTCCTGCCTACATCGCCACAGAAACCGGATATATGCTCATATATTTGAGTTCATGTACAAACACGTGTATCTATGCAGTTACTCAAACTAAATTCAGGGACGAGCTGAAAAAGGTGGTGAAATCTCCTTGTACATTGATTCTGATACTGGTTAAAAAATAAAGAATGGAAACAAAGTATCCTATCTAAACTAGAGCTAAATTGTAATCTGTTTTCCAGTTGAGAATGGCCTTCTTTCTTTTCGGATGAAAATAGTTTGTTTTTGTGATAATGATCATGTATCAGAAAACATTTCACCCATTTTGCGCCGTATTTGTGTTGCCTGCTGCTTTCCCCGGCTGAACATTATCGATTCCCGCTGAAGCAGCTTTCTTTCCGTTCGAGATTCAAAGAGATTTTGTATAAATGCAAGCTGATGTTTTAGACTAAGTGATAAGATGGTGCTTTCTATGACTCGTCAAAAGATGCTTTATCAGCTATAACAAGATTCACAAATTGCTTAATTATCAAAGCCACATAAAACAAACTAAACACTGGGGTTCATTTCTAAGGGTGATAGAATGGAAAACAGAGCAGTTGTCTTGAAATGCACGAAACGTGTTTAGACCATACTTGGATTACTGTGCCGAGCAATGGTCTCCATCTTTAAAAAATGGTATACAAGCATTCTACAAGGTTCGAAAACGACTGATGGAGAAGGTAGGAACCTGACTCCTCAATGTAGCCTTAGACATCTTTGTACACAGCAATTTGCTAAACATCTCAACTGGTCATCACAATGTTGAAATTTCGAACAGAGGAATTAACCATTCACCCAACAAGTTCTCGTCGGCGTTTACCAAACACACTAAAAATATGTTCAATCACTTTATCGGCTCTGTCTCAACATCCCTTAAACCTACATTTCTTTATCGATATTCTCAATTTAATCTTGAATATTGATATATTTTCTGACTCTGTTAATGCCACTATGCCACAACTCTCCCTGTGAAAAGAGTTCTCCTACTATCAGCTTTCACTTACTTACAATGATTCTGTAATGTATGGAATATGTTTACAGATGGCACAACGAATGGAAGCATACTGCTTGTACCTGCCCTGCCAATTCCTGTCTTAAATAAAATCACATTCGTACTACGGGAAAAAAATATATCAGCCTGGTATCAACACACAATCTAGTCAAAGTTAGAAAAGTGCAGCCAAAATTGTTTATTCATACTTTCCTTTTTGGAGATGGTTGTGTCCTTGCTTATCCTGAACAATGAGAAGAATGTATTTGGTAGCTTCATCCCCACAATAAAATCAGGACATTCAAGGTCAGATTCCAGTCAAACACGCCCAGACCCCGGATCCATTGATAGGTCGCCAAAAAGGTCTGCTTTGGCTTCTATGAGAACTTTGGTGCTTCATGATCTTATGATATTGGGGCGCGGGGGGGGGAGGGGGGAGTATTGCGGTCCGAGGCTTCCTTCGGACGAACACATCCAACCCGAAACAAATCTACAAAACTGTTGCTCCAGGAGAAACATATGACACCTTTCTATGGCCTTCATTCACTGTGTATGCAGATATGACTGTCACGTACATATATGTATGTCGCTATGACGTGGGCATGCACCAAAATAACTATCTTGTATTCTCATTGAAAAACATGCGAGTTCCCATTACTATCAATGAGAATAACCCCTAAAATAAGAAACACAGCACGACATTTTTTTTTAAATTCACAGACTTAACATTCATTGCAATTAAATGTAATTAAATGTTTTAAAAACATTTTTTGATTTTTAACGTGGTTTAATAAGGTTAAAATAAATTTACCTTGATGGATAGGGATTTTAACATAAAAATGAATGATTAAATTATCTATGTTTTAAAATTGTTACGCTGGTAAAAGTAAGTTGTGCACCTGCTTTTACCAGACGTAAAAGTTTGAAGGAGATTCGCTGGGCATGAATTGTGCAAACAGCCCAACATCCGGCGCGTAGATATCGTTCTCCCTGGATGCGTTCCCTCTGTTAGAGAAATTTTGACAGATCGAAAAAGCCGGTTTTCGGCGCATGCACATTGCACCCCGAAATATGACTTTTGCGAGGCCGCTTCGGGTCCATGCAAAATTCGCATGGACCCCACGAGACCGAAATTATCGGTCCATTGCTGTATGTGCAGAAATAATGTGTGGTGATTGAAGCAACCAGCATGTGATATTCATGAAGAATCTGTCCTGAGGAACGGTTCCAATACATGTTCAGTCACGCTGATAACATCACTGCAGGAAATGGTTAAAGCCTCTCGAGAGAGTGAGGAATGTGTAAAAGCCAAAGGTGAAGATCTGCGTAAATGTCGAGAGAGATATATGATAAGGATGAGAAGTTGTTTCGTGATAGCCTAAAGTATTCCAATGTCAACAGAGGAGGCACAGACTACCCTGAACTGTGATAATGTTTTATTGTATTGGTTTCTCTTTATCTTGCAGCGATGTCAATCTTTAGCCTTTGCATGTTAAGTGTAATTACCTCTAACATGCCACGAGGCTGATGGGTCAAGGCTGACTGCAGGATGAAGGACTAAGAGATTGTAAAAAAGACATGTCTTTGAAAGCAGATTCATAAATCTCAGAGAAAGGTAATCATTTGAGAAAGTGTGGGATGGAGTTGGTCTGCAAGCGAAAACATCTGGGCAAACATCATCATTTGAATAGATATTAATGATACATAAACAAAACAAGACTCATAGTTCAATGTTTTACTTGGTAGGATTGTAATTATATTGATCAAGAGTGAAACTATCGATAACCTAACGAGCTAAGATTAAAGAGAAACTAAAGAAATAAAGGACGGTGTCCGATTAAAAGCAAAGGCATACAAAGCGGCCAAAATATTGCGAGGACAGAAGATTTGGAAGCTTTTAAAAGTGAGCAAAGAATGATTAAAAATGATTAAGTAAGTGAAGATAGAATATGAATGTAAACTGGGACAACATATAAAAACAGATAACAAGAGTTTCCGTTGGTATATAAAAAGAAAAAGAATGGCTAAGGTAAATGTTCATCCCTTAGAGGGCAAGAGAGGTGAATTAGTAACGGGGAATATGGAGATGGCAGAATCATTAAACAAGTATTTTGTAGCAGTTTTTACGGTAGGCAACAATAACAATATTCCATCAGTGGATATTCAAGCGTCTATAGGGCGAGTGTCTGAGTGTGGGGAGAAACTTAACACAATCATAATCACAAAAGTGGTGGTAATCAGTAAGATAATGGAACGAAAGACAGGAAAATCCCCTGGACTTGATGGCTTGCATCCTAGGTTTTTAAGAGAAGTAGCGGCAGGGAATGTGGATGCATTGATTGTAATTTAGCAAAATTTCCTGGATTCTGGGGAAGTTCCAGCAGATTGGATAACTGCAAATGGAACGCCCCTATTCAAAAAAGGAGGCAGCCAAAAAGCAGGAAGCCATACACGAGTTAGCTTAACAATTGTGGTTGGGAACATTTTGGAATCCATTAATAAAGAAGCAGTAGCAACACATTTGGAGAAGTATAATTTGGTCAGGCTGAGTCAGCATGGATTTATGGAGGGGAAGTCATGTTTGACAAATTTGCTGGAATTTTTGAGGATGTAAGGAACAGAGTGGATAAAGGGGAACCAGTGGATGTGATGCATTTGGACTTCCAGAAGGCATTTGACAAGGTGCCACACAAAAGATTACTGCACAGGATAAAAGCTGACAGTGTTGGGGGTAATATTTTAGCATGATTGAAGATTGACTCACAACAGAAAACAGAGAGTCGGGAAAAATTGTTAATTCTCTGGTTGGCAATCAGTTATGAGTTGGATGACGCAGGGATCAGTGCTGGTACACCAACTATTATACATCTATATTAATGACTTGCAAGAAGAGACTGAGAGTAACTTAGCCAAGTTTTCTGACGATACAAAAATGGGCGGAATAGCAACATTAAAACATATAAACGGACATAGACCGGCTAAGTGAGTGGGCAAACATTTGCAGATGCCGTATAATGTTGGAAAGTGTGAGCTCATGCAATTTGGCAGAAAAAAAACAAAGAGCAAGTTATTTTTTAAATGGAGAAAGATTGCAAAATGCTAAAGTACAGCGGGAACTGGGGGTACTAGTGCATTAAACACAAAAGAATAATATGCAGGTATAGCAATTGATAAGGAAGTCCAATGGAATCTTGGCATTTATTGCAAAGGGGATGGTGTATAAAAGCGGGGAAGTCTTGTTACAGCTGTACAGGGTATTGGTGAGGTCACATCTCGAATACTGCGTGCATATTTGGTTTCCATATTTACGAAAGGATATACTTGCTGTGGAGGAAGTTCAGAGAAGTTCACTCGGTTGATCCCGGGAATGCTTTTGTTGACTTATGAGGAAAGTTTGAGTAGCTTGGGCCTCGACTCATTGGAATTCGAAAAGAATGAGAGGTGATCTTATCGAAACGTATAAAATTATGAGGGGGCCTGACAAGGTGTATCCAGCGAGGATGTTTCCACTCGTGCGGGATACTCGAACTAGAGGGCATGATCTTAGAATAAGGATCCGCCCATTTAGAACTGAGATGAGGAGACATTTCTTCTCCCAGAGGGTTGTGAATCTGTGGAATTCGGTACATCAGAGAGCTATGGAAGCTAGAACATTAAATGTACTTAATACAGAAATAGACAGTTTCTTAAATGAAAAGGAGGTAAGGGGTTATTAGGAGTGGGCAGGGGAGTGGAGCTGAGTCCATGATCAGATCAGCCATGATCTTATTGAATGGCACAGTAGGCTCGTGGGGCTTTATGGCCTACCTCTGCTCCTATTTCTTATGTTCTAATAATATTGCTCTGCCAATGGGGAAAAACAGCTTTTTTAGCAAGAAAATTATTTTGATTGATAACAGATATGTAAATTAATTCTCTTTACGTTGCGTTGAATTTTAACGATTATATAATTATGTAATAAAGAATTGTGTGGTGGGAAAGTGAGCGCAATTTAAAGAAAATAGCTGTTTGTAATGAGTATTAGACATTTTAAAAGTATAAGATATTCAGCTCAGAACGGTGACACATTTCAGTCATCAAGCAACAATCATCAAAAGTGGATGTTCTGTGCACCTTTTAAGTCTCTGTTTCAGTACCATTGTATGTACTGCCTGCTCAACATACCTATACCACCTCACTTCAACCTTGTTGCAAACCTTCCTCTAACAATAGCCTTCGTACTTTAAATGTCAATCGGGTTCATTGAATAATTGTGATTAAGTGGACACTTGACCCGTCGCACTTTAACGTCCCACTTGATCCTGAGATTCTCCAAAAGTCAAAATCCACATGGTTGCAGGCCTCCGTGAATCTAAGGCTCTGCCAGTCCGGCTGGCATCCAGCTCCGGGGAAAAGTGCGATTGCGTTCAGGGCAGTTTTGTGCTATAGGTACATTCTCATTGAACGTGCAACAATAATTAACCCCAAGTGGCTGCATGCAGTTTTAATTCCGTCGGGCAGCGATGCATCTGCACACAGCTGCCATCATGAGAAGCCGAGGTACAATTGATAATATCATCCAATGTGTACAGTTATAATATAAATCTAAATTTACCTTTACATTATCATGTCACACTGCGTCCCATACATTCATTAGCCCTCTTTGTACTTAAAAGTTTACGTGTTGCCTTGACTTCCTCTATTTCTACTGAATGAATTAATGTCGTGCCCTGACAGTCCCGTTTCCTCGATTTGTTATTAAACAGTGAAATTCTTTCCAAGTCCTCTATTTCTAAATAAATGGTTTATCTGCCACACCATGTCCCTATTGCTAACAAACCAGCTGCAGCATTCCTCTAATGCCCCTCCTTATTTCTACTTAAACTTTTGCTGCGTTCCAAGAATTTTCCCATTCTTTATTTTTATTTACCAATCACTGTGTTCCCCTTATCGCACCTGACTTCTGCCTGAAATTAAACAGTCACTCTGTTCCCCCGGCTACCCCCACTCTCTATTTCTATTTAAGTACTCACTTTGCTCCCCTGACCTTCCAAGCTCTCACCAACACCCTGTACAGTTGTAGCAGGACGTCTGTACATTTAAACTCTATCCCTCTTGCAATAAAGGACAATATTCAATTTGCCTTCCTAATCACTTGTTGTACATGCATACTATCTTTTTGTGTTTCATGCACAAGGACCTCCTTGTCCCTTTGTACTACAGCACTTTGTAATTTTTCTCGATTTAAATTATAATTTGCTTTTGTATGTGTTTTTGCTAATGTGGATAATCTCACTTTTTCCGACTTTATAATCCATCTGCAAAATTCTTGCCCATTCGCTTAGCATGTCTATCGCTTTGCAGCTTTTTTGTGTCCTCCACACAATTTGCTTTCCCAACCATCTTTGTATCATCAGCAAACTTGGCTACATTACACTCGGTCCCTTCATTGAAATCATTAATATAGATTTTGAATAGTTGAGGCCCCAGCAACAATCGATGCAGCAGCCCACTAGTTACTGTTTGCCAACCGGATAATGACTCATTTATCCCGACCCTCTTTTTTCTGTTAGTTAGCCAATCCTCTATCCATGTTAATATATTAGCCATAATCCCGTGAACTTTTATCGTGTGCAGCAACCTTTTATGTAGCACTTTGTCAAATGCCTTCAGGAAGTTCAATTACAATGCACCCACTGGTCCCCCTTTATCCACCCTGCTTGTTACATCCTCAAAAAACTCCAGCAAGTTTGCCAAACATGAGTTCCCTTTCATAAAACCATGCTTTCTCTGCTTGATTGATTCTTGATTTTCAAAATGTCCAGCTACTGCTTCCTTAATAGAATTCTCAAGAATTTTCCCAACGACAGATTTTAGGCCAACTGGTCTATAGTTTCCTGCTTTCGATCTGCCTCATTTTGTAAATAGGGGTGCATTACATTTGCGATATTCCAATCCGCTTGGACCTCCACAGAATCCAGGGAATTTTTGTCAATTACAAACAATCCATCAACTATCTCTGCATCCTCTTTTTTTTTAGGTCACTAGGATGCAAGCATCAGTTCCAGGGGACTTGTCTACCTTTAGACACATCATTTTACCGAGTGCTACTTCTTTAGTGACAGTGATTGTATTAAGTTCCTCCTCACCTATAGACACTTCATTATTCACTATTGCAATATTTTAGTGTCTTCGACCGTGAAGAAAATTTGGCAGATGGACTATAATGCTGGAAAGTATGAGCTCATGCACTTTGGCAGAAAAAAGAATCAAAGACCAAGTTATTATTGAAATGGAGAAAGATTGCAAGCGGGATCTGCGGCACTTGTGCATGACACAGAAAAGGATAGTATGCAGGTGCAGGAAATGATAAGGAATGCAACAGACTTCTTGGCCTTTGTTGCAAACGGGATGCAGTATAACAGCAGGGAAGTCTTGCTAAACCTATAGAAGGTATTGGTGAGGCAACACCTGTAATAGTGCGTGAAGTTTTTGTTTCCATATTTAGGAAAGGATATACTTGCTTTGTAGCCAGCTGAGAGAAGGTTCACTAGTTTGAATCCGCGGATGTCGGGTTTGAATTATAAGGAAACCTTGAGTCGGCTGGGCCTTTACTCATTGGAATTCAGTTTAGTAAAAACAAACGTCGGTCCCCTGCAGTCAAAATCAGGGAAAGTCATAACTGGGAACAAACAAAATGCAGACCAATTGAACAAGTACTTTGCTTCGCTATTCACTAAGGAGGACACAACAACCTTCCAGATATAAAACGGGTCAGAAGCTCTAGTAAGAAGGAGGAAATGAGGGAAACCATTATTAGTCGGGAAATTGTGTTGGGTAAATTGATGGGAGTGAAGGTACTCTAATACGGCCTGATTTCACTGCCGAGGAGAATGGCTATCAGACAGCAGAATATCTGTTCCACTGAAGCGTTGTGAGAATTTGTAGAAAACCACATGGTGCTTGGCCTGTTGAAGGGGAGGTTCAGCGTAGATGTGACAGACTACATCAGATCAGATATTATTCTCAGATCAAGACATGGCAGAAGCATCGCAAAATCAAACGCCGAATGCTGTGGTGTGTGAATGATGAAATCTGTTGACCAGTTATTAACTACCAGCTAACTAATTCATGCAAAACTGATTTGTGCTTAATAATTTGCATTTTAATGAGCTCAAAATTTATTTAACACTGAAGGCGAAAAATTTGCGGGCTTTACGCCACCCATGACCATCAGAAAATGGCAATAAAGTGGCCACCAACTGGTGGCAGATTCCACGGTGCACTCTATTGTCGTTGTTCCCGTAGCATATTAGCAATACTTGTATTAATATTTGTATTAATACTTTGCAGTATTAGGGCCATTGCTTTTCTTTATATATCTATAAATGACATGGACTTGGATACGGGTGTACAATTTCAATGTTTATTGATTATACAGTACTTGGCAATGTAATAATAGTGAGCAGGAATGCAGCAGATTCAGGAGGATGTAGACAGTCTGTGAAATGGGCAGACACATAGCAAATGCAATTTAGTATAGAGTGGTGTGAGATGATGCACTTTGGGAGTAACAATATAGAGAGGCCGTTTAATCTTAATTGTACTATTTTGAGCGGGAGTGAAAGAGCAGAGGGACCTGTGGATGCTTTTCACAAATCTTTGATAGTATCATGGCAAATTGATAAAGCGGTTCAGAAGATGGAATCCTTGGCTTTGTAAATAGGGCCATGCAATACAACAACAAGCAAGTTATGACAAAACATTTACAAATTACTGGTTAGGCCTTGGCTTGTGCATTGTGTATATTTCTGGGCATCATACTTTGGGGAAGGATGTAACAGCCTTGGAGAGTTTGCAAAGGAGGTTTACCAGGGATGAGGAACTTCAGTTATGTGCAGAGATTGGAGAAGCTGGGAATGTTTTTCTTAGAGCTGAGAAGTTTAAAGGGAGAACTAATAGAGGTATTCAAAATTATGACGGGTCGTGTTGGAGCAAGTAATGGGAATCTGTTTCCTCTGGCAAATGGGCCAATAATCAGAGAACATATTTAAAATAATTGCTAAAAGAATTAGAGGAAAATGAGAATTGTTTTCAAATAGAGGTGTGTTAAGGTCTGTAACGCAATATCTGAAATGGTCGTAGAATCAGGTTCCATAGGAACTTTCAAAAGGCTATAGGACATGTACTTGAAGAGGATTAATTTGCAGGTTTATAGGAATAAAGCTGGGCTGAAGGACTAAATAGGACTGCTCAGTCAAAGAGCCAGCGCAGTCACGATGAACTGAATCACGTCCTCTGATTCTAAAGAATCACAGAACAGTGTGCACAGGCTCGAGTCTCTGCAGGCTATTACAGGTTTTGAAGATCTTCCCATAGTGAGAAAGTTTGAAGGCACTCTCATCAATGTGAGTTCCCTGGTGGGTCCGCAGGAGGGATGGATAAACAAAACGATCTTACACACGGTGCAGTTGAACGGCCACTCCCCACTATGAAGTTGCTGGTGTGTGGTCAGATTCCCCAGTGCGTTTAAAGTGCTTCCCACAGTCAGAATAAGTAAATGGTCTCTTAGCAGCATGAACAAGCTGGCGGTGCTTCAGTTCCCCAGAGCATATAAATCTCTTCCCAAAGTCGGAACGTGTAAGTGCTCTCTCATCAGTGGGAACTCGTTGGTGGATCAGCAGGGTAGAAGACAGAGTGAATCCCTTCGCACACAGGGAAAAGTATGAACTCTCTGTAGTGTAGTTAGGTTCCTCAAGTGTTGAAAGCCTTTCCCACTGTCAGAACAGTTAACCGGTCTCTCATCAGTGCGAACTCGCTGGTCTCTCATCAAATGGGATGGATAACCAAAGCCCCTTCCACACCTGGAGCAGGAAAACGGACTGTCCCTGATGTGACTGCGCGGATGATGCTCCGACACAGACGAGAACCTGATTCCCTTCCCACCATGCCCAGTGTGCCGGTGCACGTGTGTCACCAGTTCAGGCGATCGGCTGAAGCCACGTACACACAGGAACACGTGTGCAGTTTGTTCATGCTGCAATCGCTGCTCGCCCCTTCCATGTGCAAAGGCTGGTCATAATTAGGTCCTGATGGATCGAGCAAGTCTGTAAGATCTTAACCTGATTTTTGGTTCTGAGATTTCCATCTGCAAATGTTCCACTGCTAAAACCCTGACACCCAGGTCTCGTTGCACCTCCACTTTTCCTAATCTGTCGCCATTCAGATAATAGTCTGTCTCTCTGTTTTTACCACCAAAGTGGATAATCTCACATTTATCCACATTATACTGCATCTGCCATGTATTTGCCCACTCACCTAACCTATCCAAGTCACTCCGCAGCCTCATATCATCCTCCTCGCAGCTCACACTGTCACCCGCAAATTTGGAGTTACTACATTTAATCCCCTCTTCGAAATCTTTAATGTGCAATGTAAATAGCTGGGGCCCCAGCACTGATCCCTGCGTTACCCCACTAGTCACTGCCTGCCATTCTGAAAAATACCCATTTACACCTACTCTTTGCTTCCTGTCTGACAACCAGTTCTCAATCCACGTCAGCACACTATCCCCCAATCCCATGTGCTTTAACTTTGCACATTAATCGTATCACAGTATCAAGTCACATTTATCTCACTCCCACTGCTGGTGTGTCTCTGTATCACAGTAACAGTCTCATCTTTATCTCACTTCCCCTGTTGGTTTCTCACTGCCATCATCATAGGCAGTCCCTCGGATTCGAGGAAAACTTTCTTCCACTCCAAAAATGAGTCCTTAGCTGACGGAACAGTCCATTACGAGATCCACAGCCTGTGTCACAGGTAGGACTGAGAGTCGGTGAGCGAAGGAGTGGCTGAGACTGGTTTACCATATGATCTTTCCGCTGCCTGCGCTTGATTTCTGAATGCTCTCGGCGACGAGACTCGAGGTGCTCAGTACCCTCCCGGATGCACTTTCTCCATTTCGGGTGGTCTTTGTCCAGGGACTCCCACGTGTCAGTGAGGATGTTGCATTTTTCAGGGAGCTGTTGAAAGTGCCCTTGCAACGTTTCCTCTGCCCACCGTTGGCTCGTTTGCCATGAAGGAGCTCCGAGTAGAGCGCTTGCTTTGGGAGTCTTGTTTCTGGCATGCGAACTTTGTGGCCTGCCCAGTGGAGTGGATTAAGTGTGGTCAGTGCTTCAATGCTGGGGATGTTGTCCTGATCGGGAAAGGTGATATTGGTGGGCCTGTCCTCCGAGTCGTATGTAGGATCTTGCGGATACATTGTTGGTAGTATTTCTCCTGCGAATTATGGTGTGTGCTGTACATGGTCCTTGTTTCTGATCCAAACAGCAGGGCGGAAATTAAAACAGCCCTTTAGACCACGAGCTTGGTGGCAGGTTTGAGGGTCTGGTCTTCAAAAGCTCTTTTCGTCAGGCGGCCGAAGGCTGCACTCGCGCACTGGAGCCAGCATTGAATCTCGTCGTCAATGCCTATTCTGGTTTATAGCAGCTCCCGAGGGATGGGAAATGGTCCAAGTTTTCCAGGGCCGCGCCGTGGAACTTAATAATTGTGGGCAGTGCTGTGTGGCGAGGAGAGGTTGGTGGAGGACCGCTGCCTAATGAATTTTTAGAGCAAGGCCCATGCATTCACACGTCTCAGTCATGCATTTGGGGGTGAGGCTTACAAGGAAAGGTAATACACATTAAATGGTCGGACTCTGAGTAACATAGAAAACATAGATACATAGAAAACAGGTGCAGGATTAGGCCATTCCGCCCTTCGAGCCTGCACCGCCATTCAATTAGTGCATGGCGGAACATGCAACACCATTCTTGTTTTCTAGCCATACCCCTTGATCCCCCTAGTAGTAAGGAGTACATCTAACTCCTTTTTGAATATATTTAGTGAATTGGCCTCAACAACATTCTGTGGTAGAGAATTCCACAGGTTCCCCACTCTCTGGGTGAAGAAGTTTCTCCTAATCTCGGTCCTAAATGGCTTACCCCTTATCCTAAGACTGTGACCCCTGGTTCTGGACTTCCCCAACATCGGGAACATTCTTCCTGCATCTAACCTGTCTCAACCCATCAGAATTTGAAACATTTCTGTGAGATCCCCTCTCATTCTTCAGAACTCCAGTGAATACAAGCCCAGTTGATCCAGTCTTTCTTGATATCTCAGTCCCGCCATCCCGGGAATCAGTCAGGTGAATCTTCGGTGCACTCCCTCCATAGCAAGAATGTACTTCCTCAAGTTAGAAGACCAAAACAGTACACAAAATTCCAGGTGTGGCCTCACCAAGGCCCTGTACAACTGTAGCAATACCTCCCTGCCCCTGTACTCAAATCCCCTCGCTATGAAGGCCAACATGGCATTCGCTTTCTTAACCGCCTGCTGTACCTGCATGCCAACCTTCAATGACTGATGTTCCATGATACCCAGGTCTCGTTGCACCTCCCCTTTTCCTAATCTGTCAGCATTCAGATAATAGTCTGTCTCTCTGTTTTTACCAGCAAAGTGGACAACTCACATTTATCCACATTTTACTTCATCTGCCATGCATTTGCCCACTCACCTAACCTATCCAAGTCGCTCTGCAGCCTCATAGCATCCTCCTCGCAGCTCACACTGCCAACCAGCTTAGTGTCATCAGCAAATTTGGAGATACTACATTTAATCCCCTTGTCTAAATCATGAATATACAGTGTAAACAGTTGGGGCCCCAGCACAGAACCTTGCTGTACGCCACTAGTCACCTCCTGCCATTCTGAAAATTCCGCATATACTCCTACTGTTTGCTTCCTGTCTGACAACCAGTTCTCAATCCATGTCAGCACACTACCCCCAATCCCATGTGCTTTAACTTTGCACATTATTCTCTTGTGTGGGACCTTGTCGAAAGCCTTCTGAAAGTCCAAATATACCAAATCAACTGGTTCTTTCTTATCCACTCTACTGGAAACATCCTCAAAAAATTCCAGAAGTTTTGTCAAGCATGATTTCCCTTTCACAATTCCATGTTGACTTGGACCTATCATATCACCTCTTTCCAAATGCACTGCGATGACATCCTTAATAATTGATTCCATCATTTTACCCAATACCGATGTCAGGCTGACTGGTCTATAATTCCCTATTATCTCTCTCCCTCCTTTTTTTAAAAGTGGGATTAGATTGCCTAACCTCCACTCCATAGGAACTGATCCAGAGTCAGTGGAATGTTGGAAAATGACGGTCAATGCATCCACTATTTCCAAGGACACCTCCTTAAGTACTCTGGGATGCAGTCCATCAGACCCTGGAGATTTATCGGCCTTATGTCCCATCAATTTCTCCAACAGAATTTCCCGACTAATAATGATTTCCCTCAGTTCCTCCTCTTTACTCGACCCTCCGACCCCTTTTATATCCAAAAGGTTGTTTGTGTCCTACTCAGTGACTACCGAACCAAAGTACTTGTTCAATTGGTCCGCCATTTCTTTGTTCCCCGTTATGACGTCCCCTAATTCTGACTGTAGGGGACCTACGTTTGTCTTTACTAACCTTTTACTCTTTACATATCTATAGAAACATTTGCAATCCGTCTTAATGTTCCCTGCAAGCTTCTTCTCGTACTCCATTTTCACTGCCCTAATCAAACCCTTTATTCTCCTCTACTGAGTTCTAAATTTCTCCCAGTCCCTGGGTTCGCTGCTTTTTCTGCCCAATTTATATGCCACTTCCTTGGCTTTAATACTATCCCTGATTTCCCTTGATAGCCACGGTTGAGCCACCTTCCCTTTTTTATTTTTACACCAGACAGGAATGTACAATTGTTGTAGTTCATCCATGCGGTCTCTAAATGTCTGCCATTGCCCATCCACAGTCAACCCCTTCAGTATCATTTGCCAATCTATCCGAGCCAAGTCACGCCTCATACCTACAAAGTTACCCTTCTTTAAGTTCTGGATCATGGTCTCTGAATTAACTGTTTCATTCTCCATCCTAATGCAGAATTCCACCATATTATGGTCACTTTTCCCCAAGGGGTCTCGCACAACGAGATTGCTAATTAATCCTCTCTCATTACACAACACCCAGTCTAACATGGCCTCCCCCCTAGTTGGTTCCTCGACATATTGGTCTAAAAAACCATCCCTTATGCACTCCAGGAAATCCTCCTCCACGGTATTGCTTCCAGTTTGGTTAACCCAATCTATGTGCATATTAATGTCACCCATTATAACTGCTGCACCTTTATTGCACGCACCTCTAATTTCATGTTTGATGCCCTCCCCAACATCGCTACTACTGTTTGGAGGTCTGTACACGACTCCCACTAACGTTTTTTGCCCTTTAATATTCTGCAGCTCTACCCATATAGATCCAAGCTAATGTCCTTCCGAACTATTGCCTTAATTTCCTCCTTAACCAGCAATGCTCCCCCACCTCCTTTTCCTTTTATTCTATCTTTCCTGAATGTTGAATACCACTGGATGTTGAGTTCCCAGCCCTGATCATCCTGGAGCCACGTCTCCGTAATCCCAATCACATCATATTTGTTAACCTCTATTTGCACAGTTAATTCATCCACCTTATAGCGGATAATCCTTGCATTGAGGCACGAAGCCTTTTTCCTTTTAGAATTTTGCTGTACAGTGGCCCTTTTCGTTCTTTGCCTTGGGTTTCTCTGCCCTCACTTTTCCTCATCTACTTTCTGTCTTTTGCTTTTGCCTCCTTTTTGTTTCCCTCTGTCTCCCTGAATTGGTTCCCATCCCCCTGCCATATTAGTTTAAATCTTCCCCAACAGCGCTAGCAAACACTCCCCCGAGGACATTGGTTCCGGTCCTGCCCAGGTGCAGACCGTCCGGTTTGTTCTGGTCCCACCTCCCCCAGAACCGGTTCCAATGCCCCAGGAATTTGAATCCATCCCTGCTGCACCACTGCTCAAGCCACGTATTCATCTGCGCTATCCTGTGATTCCTACTCTGACTATCACGTGATCCTTCCAACAACTCCCAGCTCCAGTGTGGCGGTATCGGACACAAAGGAACCTCGCTAAAAGGCAACCCCGTTTGTCCGCTGGCCGGCAGCAACCAGGCACAGGTCTCGTACACCAGCGACAGATGAGAATGGAGAGATGGTAAGCTTGTCCAGGATGACTGTAGACCATAGGTGACCAGCTCCTAGAGGCATTGGGGGCATATCCCAACAGCTGGCCAGAGTCTCCGGTACATCAATTGGATGACGGAGGTCCTGGACCCGGAACGCGACACTCCACTCCTAGTTTCGGCAGCTCGCCCCAATCCCAATGACACATGCGCATCAGTAGAAAGATCGTGTTCCTGGATACGAGAATGTTCCCACTTTGTTTCCCTCGGCTCTTCCTTCATCCCTCCAATTGAGGCATCGCCTGAGGTGCTCCTGGAAAAGGCGGCTTGGAGCGAGGAGGGGAAGGGTTAGAGATGGGGAGAAACATAGAAACATAGAAAATAGATGCAGGATTAGGCCATTTGGCACTTCGAGCCTGCACCGCCATTCAATGAGTTCATGGCTGAACATGTAACTTCAGTACCCCATTCCTGCTTTCTCACCATACCCCTTGATTCCCCGAGTAGTAATGACTACATCTAATTCCTTGTTGAATATATTTAGTGAATTGACCTCAACAAATTCCTGTGGTAGAGAATTCCACAGGTTCACCACTCTCTGGGTGAAGAAGTTTCTCCTCATCTCGGTCCTAAATGGCTTACCCCTAATCCTTAGACTGTGACCCCTGGTTCTAGACATCCCCAACATCGGGACATTCTTGCTGCATCTAACCTGTCTAGAACCGTCAGAATTTAATATGATTCTCTGAGATCTCCTCTCATTCTTCTGAACTCCAGTGAATACAAGCCCAGTTGATCCAGTCTTTCTTGATATCACAGTCCCGCCATCACGGGAATCAGTCTGGTGAACCTTCGCTGCACTCCCTCAATAGCAAGAATGTCCTTCCTCAAGTTAGGAGACCAAAACTGTAAACAATACTCCGGGTGTGGCCACACTAAGGCCCTGTACAACTGTAGTAACACATCCCTGTCCCTGTACTCAAATCCCCTCGCTATGAAGGCCAACATGCCATTTGCCTTCTTAACCGACTGCTGTACCTGCAAGCCAACCTTCAATGACTGATGTACCATGACACCCAGATCTCGTTGCACCTCCCCTTTTCCTAATCTGTCTCCATTCAGATAATAGGCTGTCTCGCTGTTTTTACCACCAAATTGGATAACCTCACATTTATCCACATTATATTTGGTGATAAAAACAGAGAGACAGACTATTATCTGAATGATGACAGATTAGGAAAAGGGAAGGTGCAACGAGAATTGGGTGTCATGGTACATCAGTCATTGAAGATTGGCATGCAGGTACAGCAGACGGTTAAGAAAGCAAATGGCTTGTTGGCCTTCATAGCGAGGTGATTTGAGTACAGGGGCAGGGAGGTTTTGCTACAGTTGTACAGAACCTTGGTGAGGCCACACCTGGAGTATTGTGTAAAGTTTTGGTCTCCTAACTTGAGGAAGGACATTCTTGCTATTGAGGGAGTCCAGCGAAGATTCACCAGACTGATTCCCCGGATGGTGGGACTGACCTATCAAGAAAGACTGGATCAACTGGGCTTGTATACACTGGAGTTCAGAAGAATGAGAGGGGACCTCATAGAACGTTTAAAATTCTGACGGGGTTAGACAGGTTAGATGCAAGAAGAATGTTCCCAATGTTGGGGAAATTCAGAACCAGGGGTCACAGTCTGAGGATAAGGGGTAAGCCATTTAGGACCGAGATGAGGCGAAACGTCTTCACCCAGAGAGTGGTTAACCTGTGGAATTTTCTACCATAGAAAGTAATTGAGGCCAATTCACTAAATATATTCAAAAGGGAGTTAGATGAAGTCCTTACTACTCGGGGGATCAAGGGGTATGACGAGAAAGCAGGAAGGGGGTACTGAAGTTTCCTGTTCAGCCATGAACTTATTGAATGGCGCTGCAGGCTAGAAGGGCTGAATGTCCTGCTCCTGCACCTATTTTCTATGTTTCTATGTTTGTATGTTTCTATGTAACTGCATCTGCCATGCATTTGCCTGCTCACCTAACCTATCCAAGTCACTCTGCAGCCTCATAGCATCCTCCTCACAACTCACACTGCCACCCAGCTTAGTGTCATCCGCAAATTTGGAGATACTACTTTTAATCCCCCCATCCAAATCATTAATGTACAATGTAAATAGCTGGGGCCCCAGCACAGAACCTTGCGGTACCCAACTAGTCATCTCCTGCCATTCTGAAAAGTTCCCATTTACTCCTACTCTTTGCTTCCTGTCTGACAACCAGTTCTCAATCCACGTCAGCACACTACCCCCAATCCCATGTGTTTAAACTTTGCACATTAATCTCTTGTGTGGGACCTTGTCGAAAGCCTTCTGAAAGTCCAAATATACCACATCAACTGGTTTTCCTCTTGTCCACTCTACTGGAAACATCCTCAAAAAATTCCACAATATTTGTCAAGCATGATTTCCCTTTCACAAATCGATGCTGACTTGGACCTATCATGTCACCTCTTTTCAAATGCGCTGCTGTGACATTTTTAATAATTGATTCCATCATTTTACCCACTACCGATATCAGGCTGACCGATCAATAATTCCCTGTTTTCTCTCTCCCTCCTTTTTTAAAAAGTGCGGTTACATTGGCTACCCTCCACTCGATAGGAACTGATGCAGTCAATGGAATGTTGGAAAATTACTGTCAATGCATCCATTATTTCTAAGGCCACCTCCTTAAGAAGTCTGGTATGCAGTACATCAGGCCCTGCTGATTTATCGGCCTTCAACCCCATCAATTTCCCCAACACAATTTCCCGACTAATAAGGATTTCCCTCAGTACCTCCTTCTTACTAGACCCTCTGCCCCTTTTATATCCGGAAGGTTGTTTGTATCCTCCTTAGTGAATACCAAACCAAAGTACTTATTCAATTGGTCTGTCCGCACACCCTCACTCCTTCCCTGTCCTGGCCGTTCTGAGGCGAACACTCCCTCCCTCCCTCCCGGTCCTGGGGGTATTGAGGCCCACGCTCCCTCCCTCCCTAGCCTGGAGGTACTTAGGCCCGCACTCACTCCCTCACTGCCCTGCATGTACTGAGGCCCACACACCCTCCCTCCCTCCCTGCTCTGAATGTACTGAAGACCACACCGTCAACCTCTCTGCCCTGGGGTTACTGAGGCAATCACTCCCTCCCTGCCCTCGAGGTACTGAAGCACACACTCCCTCCTGCCCTGCCCTCGGGGTCTTGAGGCCCACTCTCCCTCCCTCCTCATTGCTGTGGGGGTACTGAGGTCCACACTGGCTCCCTCTCTCCGGGTACTGAGGCCCACACTCATTCCCTCCCTGCCCTGGAGGTACTGAGGCCGACACACCCTCCCACCATGCCCTGGGGGTACTGAGGCCCATACTCCCACCCTCCCTCCCTGTCCTGGGTGTGCTGAGGCCGACACTTCTCCCTGCCCCGCGGGTATTGAGGCCCACATCCCTCCCTCCCCGCCCTGGTGATACTGAGGTCCAAACTCTCTCCCTCCCTGCTCTAGGGGTACTAGTCCCACACTCCCTCTGTGCACTCAGGGTACTGAGGCCCAATCACCCTCCCTCCCATCCCTGGGGGTCCAGAGGCCCACACTCACTGCCGCCCCCACTGCCCTGGGGGTACTGAGGCGCCTACTCCCTCCCTCACAGCCCTGGGGTTCAAGAGGACCAGTCTCACTCGCTCACTGCACTTGGGGTCCTGAGGCCCACTCTCACTCCTACCCTGCCTTATAGCTACTGAGGCCCACACTCACTCTCTCTCTGTACTGGGGGTCCTGAGGCACACTATCACTCCCTCCCTCCCTGCACTGGGGATACTGAGGCCCACACTCCCTCCCTCACCGCCCTGGAGTACTGAGGCCCATACTCCCTCACACTCTGACCTGGGGCTACGGAGCCCCTCACTCCCTCTCTGCCCTGGGGGTCCTGAGGCCCACACTCCATCCCTCACTGCCCTGGGGTACTGAGGCCCATACTCTCTCACACTCTGACCAAGGGCTACTGAGGCCTGCACTCCCAGTCTCCCTGTCCTGGTGGTACTGAGGCCCACACTCCATCTCTCCCTACGCTGAGAGTTCTGAGGCCCACGCTCACTCACTGCCCTGGGGGACCTGAGGCCCACACTCCCACCCTCCTTCACTCTCATGGAGGTACTGATGCCCGCACACCCTCCCTGCCCTCAGCGTGCTCCTTCGCTGTCCTGGGAGTACTGAGACCCACACTCATTCCTTCCCTTTCCTGGCGGTACTGAGTACAAACTCCCTCCCTCCCTGCCCTCGGGGTACTGAGGCCCACACTCCCTCCCTCAATGTCCTGGTGTTGCTGAGGCAGACACACCCTCACTTCCTGCACTGGTGGTACTGAGACCCAAACTCCCTCCCACCATGCCCTCGGGGTACTGAGGCCCACACTCCCTCCTTCGCTGCCGTGGGGGTACTAAGGCCCACACTCCCTCCCTATATACCCTGGGGGTACTGAGGCCCAAGCTCCTTCACTCCCTACCCTGGGAGGACTGAGGCCCACGCTCCCTCCCTCCCTGGACTTGTGGTACTGAGGCCAGCACACCCTCCCTCCCTCACTGCCCTTTGGGTACAGAGGCCCACACTCCCTCTCTCCCTGCCTTGGGGGTATTGAGGCCCACAATCCCTACCTCTGGGGACTGTGGCCCACATTCCCTCCCTCCCTGCCCGAAGGCTATTGAGGTCCACTCTCCCTGCCCTGTGGGTACTGAAGCCCACACTTCCCCACTCCCTCCCTGCCCTGAGTGTACTGAGGCCCACACTCGCTCCGTCCCTGCCTTGGGGGAACTGAGGCCCACGCTCCCTGCCCTGGGGGAACTGAGGACCACTCTCCCTCCTTCCCTGCCCTGGGAGAACTGAGGCCCACACTCCCTCCTTCCCTGCCCTGGGGGTACTGAGGACCACACACCCACTCTCTCCCTTGCCCTGGAGGTACTGAAGCCCATATTCGTTCCGTCCCAGTACTGGAGGTGCTGAGGCACACATTCGCTCCCTCCCTGCCCTGGAGGTACTGAGACCCAAACTCCGTTGCTCCCTGCCTTCGGGGTACTGAATCCCACACATCCTGCCTGCTGCCCTCGTGGTACTGAGGCCCAAATTACCTCCCTGCTTGCCCTGGGGGTTCTGAGGCCCACAATCCCACCCTCCCTATCCTCGGGAAACTGAGGCCCACACTCCCTCCCACCCTCCCTGCCCTGGGGGTACTGAGGCACACACTCTCCAACTCACTGCCCTGGGGGTACTGAGGTCCACACTCCCTCCCTGCCCTCAGGGTATTGAGTCCCAAACTCTCTCACTCGCTGCCCTGGTGGTACTGAGGCCCATTCTCCCACCCTCCCTGCCCTGCGGGTAGTGAGGCTCACACTCTCTCTCTCCCTCCCTGGGGGAACATAGGCCCACACCCCCTCCCTATCTGGGCATACTGAGGCCCATACTCCCTTTCTCCCTCCCTGGCGATACTGTGGACCACACTCCCTCCCTCCCTTCCTTGGTGGTACTGAGGCCAACTCTCTCGCTCTGCCCTTGTGGTACTGAGGCCCACACTCTCTCCCTCCATCCCTGCCCTGAGGGTACGGAGGGCCACACTCCCTCCCTCCCTCCCTCCCTGGAGGTACTGAGGCCCTAACTCCCTCTCTGGAGGTACTGAAGCCCTCACTCCCTCCCGACGCTGAGGGAGCGGAGGCCCACACTCACTCCCTCCCTCCTGGAGGTACTGAGGCCCTCACTCCCTCCCTGCGCAGGAGGTACTGAGGCCCACACTCACTCCCTCCCTGCCCTGGTGGTACTGAGGCCCACACTGCCTGCCCTGGTAGTACTGAGGCCTCATGCCCTCTCTTCCTCCCTGCCTTGGGGATAATGAGGCAAACAAAACCTCCCTCCTTGTCTTGGGTATACTGAGGCCCACGCTCTCTCCCTCCCTCCCAGCCGTGGGTGTACTGAGGCCCACACTCGCTTCCTACACAGGAGGTACTGAGGCCCAGACGCCCTTCCTCCCTGCCCTGGGGGTATGAGGCCCGCACTCCATCCCTCCCTCCCTGCCGTGGGGGTACTGAGGCCCCCACTCCCTCCCTCCCTGCCCTGGGGTTACTGAGGCCCACTCTCCCTCCCTACCTCCCTATCCTTGGAGTAATGAGGCCCACACTCCCTCCATCATTCCCTGCCCTGGGGGTATTGAGGCCCACACTCACTCCCCCCTGCCCTGGGAATACTGAGGCCCACACACGCTCACTCACTGCCCTGGAGGTACTGAGGCCCACACACCCTCCCTCCCTGTCATGGGGGTACTGAAGCCCACAGACTCTCCCTCCCTGCCATGGAGGTACTGAGGCCGTGTCTCCCAGCCTCCCCGCCCTGGGGATACTGAGGCCCACACTCCCTCGCTCCTTGCCCTGCGGGTCCTGAAGCCCACAATCCCTCAATACAGGCCCTGGGTGTCCAGAGGTCCACACTCCCTCCCTGCATGCCCTAGGTGTACTGAGGCCCACATCCCTCGTTCCCTGCCCTGGAGGGACTGAGGCCCACACTCCCTCCCTCACTGCCCTGGAGATACTGAGGCCCACACTCCATCCCTCCATGCACTGGGTGCATTGTGGCCCACACTCCCTCCCTCCCTGCCCTTGGAGTATTGAGGCCCACACTCCCTCCCTCCCTGCCCTCGGAGTACTGAGGACCACACTCCCTCCCTCCATGCCCTCGGTGTACTTAGGCCCACATTCCCTCCCTCCATGCGCTGGTTGTAGTGAGACACCCATCCCTCGCTCCCTGCCCTGGAGTTACTGAGGCTCACACTCACTCCCTCCATGCACTGGGTGCACTGATGCCCACAGTCCCTCACTCCCTGCCCTTGGGGTATTGAGGCACACACTCCCTCCCTCCCTGCCATGGAGGTACTCAGGCCGAGTCTCCCACCCTCCCTGCCCTGGAGCTACTGAGGCCCATACTCCCTCCCTCCCTGCCCTGGGGGTACTGAGGACCACACTCCTTCCCTGCCTTGGGTGTATTGAGGTGCACCCTCCCTCCTTGCCCTGGGGGTAGTGAGGCCCACACTTCCTCCCTCACTGCCCCGGGGGTACTGAGGACCACACTCCTTCCCTGCCCTGGATGTATTGAGGCGCACCCTCCCTCCCTGCCCTGGGGGTAGTGAGGCCCACACTCCCTCCCTCCCTGCCCTGGGAGTACTGAGGTCCACACTCACTCCCTCCATGCCTTGGTGCTCCTGAGGCTCACGCTCCATCATACTCTCCCTGGAGCTACTGAGGCCCTCACTTCCTCCCTGTCCTCGAACCCCCCTCTGGCAACTGAGGCCAACACTCCCACCTTCCTCCCTGCCCTGGGGTACTGAGGCCCACACTCCCTCACTCCTGGTGGTGTTGGGTCCCATACTTACTCCGTCCCTGTCCATGTTGATCTGAGGCCCACAATAACTCCGTCTCTGCCCTTCGGGCACTGAGGCTCACACTCGAACCCCCCTCTCTGTACTGAGGCCCACACTCCCTCCGTCCTCCTTGCCCTGGATGTTCTGAGGCCCACACTCCCTCCCTGCATGCCCTGGGTGTACTGTGGCCCACATCCCTCCCTCACTGCACTGGAGGTATTGAGGCCCGCACTCCCTCCCTCACTGCCCTGGAGATACTGAGGCCCACACTCCCTCCCTCCATGCACTGGGTGCACTGAGGCCCACACTCCCTCCCTCCCTGCCCTTGGGGTATTGAAGCCAACACTCCCTCCCTCCCTGCACTGGGGGTACTGAGGCCCACACACCCTCCCTGCCCTGGGTGTACTGAGGCCCACCCTCGCTCCCTGTCCTGGGGATAGTGAGGCCCACACTCCCACCCTCCCACCTTGTCCAGAAGGTAATGAGGCCCACACACCCACGCTCTAAGCACTGGTGTACTGAGGACCATATCCCTCACACTCTGACCTGGGGGTATTGTGGCTCACAATCCCTCCCTCTCTGCCATGAGTACAGAGGCCCGCACTCTCTCCCTCCCTGCCATGGAGGTACTCAGGCCGAGTCTCCCACCCTCCCTGCCCTGGAGCTACTGAGGCCCATACTCCCACACTCCCTGCCCTCGGAGAACTGAGGCCCACACTCCCTCCCTCCATGCCCTCGGTGTACTGAGATCCACATTCCCTCCCTCGATGCCCTGGGTGTACTGAGGCCCAAATGCCTCACTCCCTGCCCTGGAGGTACTGAGGCCCACACTCCCTCCCTCCATGCACTGGGTGCACTGATGCCCACAGTCCCTCACTCCCTGCCCTTGGGGTATTGAGGCCCACACTTCCTCCCTCCCTGCCCTGGGGGTACTGAGGACCACACTCCCTCCCTGCCCTGGGTGTATTGAGGCGCACCCTCCCTCCATGCCCTGGAGGTAATGAGGCCCACACTCCCCCCCTCCCTGTCCTAGGAGTACTGAGGTCCACACACCCTCCCTCCATGCCTTGGGGCTCCTGAGGCTCACACTCCATTATACCCTCCCTGGAGGTACTGAGGACCGCACTCACTCCCTGTCCTCGAACCCCGCTCTGGGTACTGAGGGCCACGCTCCCACCTTCCTCCTTGCCCTGTGGTACTGAGGCCCACACTCCCTCACTCCTGGTGGTGTTGGGGCCCATACTTCCTCCGTCCCTGTCCTCGTGGATCTGAGGCCCACAATCCCTCAGTTTCTGTGCTTCGGGTACTGAGGCACACACTCCCTCCTTCCTCCTTGTCCTGAGGATCTGAGGCCCACACTCCCTCCCTCCCAGCACTGGAGGTACTGAGGCCGAGTCTCCCAGCCTCCCCGCCCTGGGTATACTGAGGCCCACACTCCCTCGCTCATTGCCCTGCGGGTCCTGAAGCCCACAATCCCTCACTCTAAGCCGTGGGTGTCCTGAGGGCCACACTCTCTCCCTGCAAGCCCTGGGTGTACTGAGGCCAACATCCCTCCCTCCCTGCCCTGGAGGTACTGAAGCCCACAATCCCTCCCTCCCTGCCCTGGAGATACTGAGGCAGTCACTCCCTCCCTCCATGCTCTGGGTGCACTGAGGCCCACACTCACTCCCTCCCTGCCCTTGGGGTATTGAGGCCCACACTCCCTCCCTCCCTGCCCTGGGGGTACTAAAGCCCACACTCCCTCCCTGCCCTGGGTGTACTGAGGGCCACCCTCCCTCCCTGCCCTGGAGATAGTGAGGCCCACACTCCCACCCTACACCCCTGTCCTGAAGGTCATGAGACCCACACTCCCACGCTCTAAGCACTGGGGTACTGAGGACCATAACCCTCACACTCTGACCTGGGGGTACTGTGGCTCACTCTCCCTCCCTCTCTGCCATGGGGGTACTGAAGCCCACACTCCCTCCATCCTCCTTGCCCTGGGGTACTGAGCCTACACTCCCTCCCTCCCAGCACTGGAGATGCTGAGGCCCAAACTCCCTCCCTCCCAGCCCTGGGGGTACGGAGGCACTTACTCCCTCGCTCCCAGCCCTCAGTGTACAGAGGCTCGCACTCCCTCCCTCCATGTCGTCGGAATACTGTGGCCCACACTCCCTCACTCTCTGCCCTGGGTTACTGAGGCCCACACACTCTCTCTCTCTCGCTGCCCTCGGGGTCCTGAGGCCCACACTCATTCCGTCCCTGCACTGGAGGTACTGCGGCCGACACTCCCCCCCTCCCTGCCGTCGTGGTCCTGAGGCCCTTTCTCACTTCCTCCCTCCCTGTTCTCGGGCTACTGAGGTTCACACTCCCTCCCTACCCTGGGAGTACTGAGGACCAGACTCCCTCCCTCCCTGCCATGGGGGTAGTGAGGCCCACATTCCCTCCCTCCCTCCCTGCCCTCGGGTACTGTGGGCCACACTCTCTCCCTCCCTCCCAGCCCTCGGGTACTGAGGCCTACTGTCCCTTCCTCGCTCACTGCCCTGGAGGTACTGAGGCCCACACCCGCTCTCTCTCTGCCCTGGGGTTTCTGAGGACCACACTCCCTCCCTCCCTGCCCTGCGGGTACTGAGGCCCACACTCCCTTCCTATCTGGGGGTTCTGAGGCCCACACTCCCTCCCTCCCTGACTTGGGGTTACTGAGGCCCGCAATAACTCTCTCCCTGTCCTGGGGGTACTGAGGCCCACATTCCCTCCATCCCTGCCCTGGGAGTACTGAGGCCCACACTGCCACACTCCCTGCACTGAGTCCTGAGGCCAATACTCCCTCTCTCCCTGCCCTGGTGGTACTGAGGCCCATACTCACTCCCTCCCTGCCGGAGGGGTCCTGAGGATCACACTCACGACCTCCATCCCTGCCCTGGGAGTACTGATGCCCGCACTCACTCCCTCCCAGTCCTGGGGGTACCGAGGCCCACATTCCCTCCATCCCTGCCCTGGGAGTATTGAGGCCCACACTGCCACCCTCCCTGCACTGTGAGTCCTGAGGCCAATACTCCCTCTCTCCCTGCCCTGGTGGTACTGAGGCCCACACTCACTCCTTCCCTGCCGGAGGGGTCTTGAGGCTCACACTCACGACCTCCATCCCTGCCCTGGGAGTACTGAGGCTCGCAATCACTCCCTCACTGCCCTGGGGTACTAAGGACCACACACACACCCTCTCTCCCTGGGGGTACTGAGACCCACACTCCCTCACTCGCTCCCTGCCCCGTGGGCACTGAGTCCCACACTCTCTCCCTCCCTGCCCAGGAAGTACTGAGGCCCAAACTCCCTCCCTACCTGGCCAGAGGTGCTGAGGCCCACACTCACTCCCTCCATGCCCTGACGCTCCTGATGTCCAATCTCACTCCCTGTCCTGAGGGCCCTGAGGCTGGCATTCCCTCGTTATCTGCCCTGCGGTTACTGAGGCCCACATTCCCTCCCTGTCTTTTGGGGGAGAGAGGGTCTCACTCCCTCCCTGCCCTGGTGGTACTGCGGCTCACACTCCCTCCCTCTGGGTATGGAGGCCTACACTCCTTGACTCCCTGCCCTGGGGGTACTGAGGCCCACATGCCCTCCCTCCCTGCCCTACGGGTACTATGGCCCTCACTCCCTCAAACTCTGACCTGGGGTAATGAGGCTCACACTCACTCCCTCCCTCGCTGCACTGTGGGTACTGAGGCCCAGACTCGCTCACTCAATACCCAGGGGATACTTAGGCCCAATCTCAATCCCTCCCTGGGGGAAGTGAGGTGCAAACTTCCTCCTACCTACACTGGATGCACTGAGGCCCAAACTCCCTCCCTCCCTGCCCCAGTAGTCCTGAGACCCACACACTTTCACTTACTGCGGTGGGGGTACTGAGGACCACACTCCCTCGCTATCTGCACTGGGGATACTGAGGACCACACTCTTTCCCTCACTGCCCTGGGGATACTGAGGCCCACATTCCCTCTCTCCCTGCCCTGGGGGTTCTGAGGCTCACACACCCTCTTCCTCTCCGGGTACTGACGCCCACACTCCCTCCTTCCCGGTCCTAGGGATACTGAGGCCCACACTCCCTCCCTCACTGCCCCAGGGGTCCTGAGGTCCACTCCCAATCATTCCCTGCCATGGGCGTACTGATGCCCAAACTTCCTCGCACCCTGCCTGCCCTGGATGTACTGAGGCCCACACTGCCTCCCTCCCTGCCCTGGGGGAACTGAGGCCCTCACTCGCTCACTGTCTGAGGCCAAAACTCCCGACCTACCTGCTTTGGAAGTACTGAGAATCACAATATATCGCTCCCTGCCCTCCGGCTACTGAGGCACACATTCCCTACCCCCAGCCCTTGGATAACTGGACGCTCACACTTCCTCCCTCCCTGCCCTTGGGTACTGAGGCCCACACTCCCTCACTCACTGCCCTGATGGTACTGAAGCCCACACTCCCTCCCTCCCTGTCCTGGGCTACTGAGGCCCACACACCCTCCATCTATCCGAGTACTGAGGCCCATACACCCTCCCTACCTGCCCTGGATGTAATGAGGACCACAGTCCCTCCCTCCCTGCCCAGGTTTACTGAGGCCCACTTTCTCTCCCTGCCCTGGGGGTACTGAGGCCCACACTCCCTCCCTCCCTCCCTCTCTGGAGGTACTGTGGCCCTAACACGCTCTCTTCACTGGGGGAACGGACATCCACACGCCCCCATCCCTCCTTGGAGGTACTGAGTCACTCAATCCCTCCCTGGAGGAACTGAGGCACTCACTCCCTCTGTGCCCTGGAGGTACAGAGGCCCAGACTCCCTCACTCGCTCATTGGAGGTACTGAGGGCCACACTCACTCACTCCCTGCCCTGGGGGTCCTGATTCCCACTCGCATTGCCTCCCTCCCTTTCCTCGGGGCGCTGCTGCAAACAGTGCCTCCCTCCCTCCCTGCCCTGGAGGAACTGAGGCCCACTCCCTCCCTACATGCCCTGGGGTCCTGAGGCCCACATTCCCTCTCTCCCTCCCTTTCTTGGGGGTACAGAGGTCCAATCTCCCTCCCTCCCTGCCCTGGAGGTACTGAGGCCAACATTCCCTTCATCCCTGCCCTGGGGATACTGAGGCAAACACATCCCTCACTCCCTCCCTCCCTGCCCTTGAGGTACTGAGGCCTACCCTCCCCAACTACCTGCACAGGGTGTACTGAGGCCCACACTCTCTCCATCCCTGCCCTGGGCAAACAGAGGCAAACCCATTCCTCACTCACTCCCTGCCTGTCCTGGAGGTGCTGTGACCCACACTCCCTCCATCCCTCCCTCCCTGCCCTGGGGGTACTGAGGCCCACACTCCCTGCCTCCCTGCCATGCGGGTACTAAGGCTCACACTCCCTGCTATGGGGTACTGAGGCCCGCAGGCATTCCAATCCTCTCTGCCCTCAGTATATTGAGGCCCAGACACCCACAATCACAGCCCTGCGGGTAATGAGGCTCACACTCCCTCCATCCATGGCCTTGTTGTACTGAGGCTCACACTCCGTCCCTCCATGCCCTGGGGCTACTGAGGCCCACAATGCCTCTCTGCCCTGGAGGTACTGAGGCCCACACTCCCACCCTACCTGCCCTGGATGTAATGAGGACCAAACTCCCTCCCTCTCTGCCCAGGTTTACTGAGGCCCACTTTCTCTCCCTGGCCTGGGCGTACTGAGGCCCACACTCCCTCCCTCCCTCCCTCTCTGGAGGTACTTTGGCCCTAACTCCCTCTCTGCACTGAGGATACGGAGACCCACACTCCCCCTTCCCTCCCTGGTGGTACTGAGTCTCTCACTCCCTCCCTCGATGAACTGAGGCCCTCACTCCCTCTGTGTCGTGGAAGTACCGAGGCCCAGACTCCCTCACTCTCTCCTTGGAGGTACTGAGGGCCGCACTCACTCACTCTCTGCGCTGGAGGTACTGAGGCCCACTCCCTCCCTACATGCCCTGTGGTCCTGAGGCCCACACTCCCCCCCTCCCTCCCTTTCCTGGGGGTACAGAGGCCCAATCTCCCTCCCTTCCTGCCCTTGAGGTACTGAGGCCCACACTCCCTCCATCCCTGCCCTAGGGGTACTGAGGCATACACATCCCTCACTCCCTCCCTCGCTGCCCTTGAGGTACTGAGGCCTACATTCCCTCCCTACCTGCACAGGGCGTACTGAGGCCCACTCTCTCTCCCTGCCCTGGGGGTATTGAGGCCCACACTCCCTCCATCCCTGCCCTGGGCGTACAGAGGCAAACACATTCCTCACTCCCCCCCTCCCTGTCCTGGAGGTATTGAGGCCCACACGCCCTCCATCCCTGCCCTGGGCGTACAGAGGCAAACACATTCCTCACTACCCCCCTCCCTGTCCTGGAGGTATTGAGGCCCACACTCCCTCCATCCCTGCCCTGGTGGTACTGAGGCAAACACATCCCTCACTCCCTCGCTCCCTGCACTGGGGGTACTGAGGCCCACACTTCCTGCCTCCCTGCCATGGGGGTACTGAGGCCCACACTCCCTGCTATGGGGTACTGAGACCCAAACTCCCTTCCTCCCGCCCTCAGGGTTCTGAGGCCCACTCTAACATCTCTCTCCTCCCTCCCTGGGGAAACTGAGGCCCACACTCCCTCCGTCTTTCCGGGTACTGACGCCCACACTCCGTACATCTCGGTTCGAGGGTTACTGACGCCCACACTCCCTGCCTCACTGCCCTGGGGGTTCTGAGGTCCACTCCCACTCCCTCCCTGCCATGGTGGTATTGAGGCCCAAATTAACTCGCACCCTGCCTGAACTGGGTGTATTAAGGCCCAAACTGCATCCCTCCCTGCCCTGGGAGAATTGAGGCCCTCACTCGCTATCAGTCTGCCCTGTAGGTACTGAGGCCCACACTCACTCCCTCCCTGCCCTGGGGGAACTGAGGCCCAAACTCCCATCTACCTGCCTTGGAAGTACTGAGGATCAAAATGCATCGCTCCCTGCCCTCCGGGTACTGAGGCCCACATTCCCTAATCCCAGCCCTTGGATTACTGGACGCCCACACTTCCTCCCTCCCGGCCCTGGGGAACTGAGGGCCACACTCCCGCCCTCACTGCCCTGGTGGTACTGAAGCCCACATTCTCTCGCTCCCTGTCCTGGGCTACTGAGGCCCACACTCCCTCCATCACTCCGAGCACTGAGGCACATACTCCCTCTCTCCTGCCCTGGGGGTCCTGAGGCCCACACTCCTTACCTGCCTCCCTGCCCTGGGGATACTGAGGCCCACACTGCCTCCTTCCCGGCCCTGGGTGTACTGAGGCCCAAACTTCCTTCTTTTCTGTGGGTACTGCGGCCCAAACTCACTTTCTCCCTCCCTGGGGGTAATCAGGCTCACACTTTCTCACTCCCTCCCTGCCGTGGAGGTATTGAGGCCCACACTCCCTCTCTGCCTGTAGGGACTGAGGCCCACACTCCCTCCCTCCCTGCCCTGGAGGGAATGAGACCCAGACGCCCTCCCTACCTGCACAGGGTATACTGAGGCCCACTCTCTCCCTCCCTGCTCTGGGCGTACAGAGGAAAACACATTCCTCACTCCATCCCTCCCTGCCCTAGAGGTACTGAGGCCCACACTCCCTCCCTCCCTGCCCTGGAGGGAATGAGACCCAGACTCCCTCCCTACCTGCACAGGGTGTACTGAGGCCCACTCTCTCTCCCTGCCCTGGGGGTACTGTGACCCACACTCCCTCCATCCCTGCCCTGGGCATACTGAGGTAAACACATCCCTCACTCCCTCCCTCCCTGCCCTGCGGGTACTGAGGCCCGCACTCTCTGCCTCCCTGCCATGGGGGTACTGAGGTCCACACTCCCTGCCCTGGTGGTACTGAGGGCCACACTCCCTGCCTCCCTGCCCTGGGGTACTGTGGCCCACACTACCTCCATCCCTGCCCTGGGCGTACAGAGGCAAACACATTCCTCACTTCCTCCCTCCCTGCCTGGAGGTACTGTGGCCCACACTCCCTCCATCCCTGCCCAGGGGGTACTTAGGCAAACACATCCCTCACTCCGTCTCTCCGGGCCTTGGGGATATTGAGGCTCACACTCCCTGCCTCCCTGCCTTGGGGGTACTGAGGCCCACACACCCTCACCCTCTTATTTGGGGGTACTTAGGCCCACACTCCCTCCATCCCTGCCCAGGGGATACTGAGGCAAACACATCACTCACTCCCTCTCTCCCGGCCCTGGGGGTATTGAGGCCCACACTCCCTGCCTCCCTGCCATGGGGGTACTGAGGCCCACACACCCTGCTATGTGGGTACGACGGCCCACACTCCCTGCTATGGGGATACTGAGGCCCACAAGCATTCCCACCCTCTCTGCCCTCAGTGTATTGAGGCCCAGACACCCACAATCACAGCCCTACGGGTAATGAGGCTCACACTCTCTCCCACCATGGCCATGTGGTACTGAGGCCCACACTCCGTCCCTCCCTGCCCTGGGGTTACTGAGGCCAACAATGCCTCTCAGACCTGGAGGTACTGAGGCCCACACTCCCTCCCTACCTGCCCTGGAAGTAATGAAGACCACACTCCCTCCACACCTGCACTGGGGCTACCGAGGCCCACTCTCTCTCCCTGCTCTGGGGGTTCTGAGGCCCACACTCCCTCCCTACCTGCCCTGGGGGTGCTGAGGACCACACGCCCTCCCTCCCTGCCCAGGGGTACTGAGGCCTACTTTCTCTCCCTGCCCTGGGAATACTGAGGCCTAAACTCCCTCCCTCCCTCCCTCTCTGTAGGTACTGTGTCCCTAACTTCCTCTCTGCACTGGGGGTACAGGGACCCACACTACCCCCTCCATCCCTGGAGGTACTGAGTATCTCACTCACTCCCTGGAGGGACTGAGGCCCTCACTCCCTCTGTGCCCTGGAGGTACAGAGGCCCAGACTCCCTCACTCCCTCATTGGAGGTACTGATGGCCACACTCACCAATCCCTGCCCTGGGGTTCCTGATGCCCACTCTCATTCCCTCCCTCCCTTTCCTCGGGGTACTGAGGCCCACACTTGTTCACTCCCTGCCCTGGGGGTACTGTGGCAAACAGTCCCTCCCTCCCTCCCTGCCCTGGAGGTACTGAGGCCCACTCCCTCTCTACATGCCCTGGGGTCCTGAGGCCCACACTGCCTCCCTCCCTCCGTTTCCTGGGGGTACAGAGGCCCAATCTTCCTCCCTCCCTGCCCTGGGGTACTGAGGCCCACACTCCCACCCTCCCTGCCCTGGGGATACTTAGGCAAACACACTCCCGCCCTCCCTGCACTGCCCTAATTATACTGACGCCCACACTACCTCACTCCTTGCCCTGTAGGAATGGAGGCCCACACTCCCTCCCTCCCTCCTGTCCTCGTGGTAATGAGGCCCAAACTCGCTACCTGCCCTGGGGTTATGAATGCTCAGACTCCCTTCCTCCCTCCTTGGAGGTACAGAGGTCCACACTGCCTCACACTCTGATTTGGAGGTACTGAGGCCCACACTTCCTCCTTCCCTGCTCTGGGGGTACTGAGGCCCACAATCCCTCCCTCTCTCCCTGCTCTGGGGGTACTGAGGCCCACACTCCCTCACACTCTTATTTGGGCGTACTGAGCCCACACTCCCTCCCTACCTGCCCAGTGGGTACTGAGTCCCATTCTCTCTCACTGTCCTGGGGGTACTTAGGTCCACACTTCCACCCTCTGTACCCTGGAGGTACTGAGGCCCACACTCCCTCACTCCCTCCCTTGGGAAACTGAGGCACACACTCCCTCCCTCCCTCCCTACCCTTGTGGTACTGAGGGCCACACTCGCTCACTCATAGCCCTGGGTTTATTGAGGCCCATACTCACTCCCTCCCTGCCCTGGGGATACTGAGGCATACACTCCCTCTCTACCTCACTGGGGGTACTGAGGCCCACACTCACTCTCTACCTCCCTGTCCTGTGAATACAGAGGCCCACACTCTCTCCCTCCCTGCCCGAGGGTTACTGAGGCCCACACTCACTCCCTCCCTGCGCTGGGGGTACTGAGGCACACATTCCCTCTCTCCCTCACTGGTGGTACTGAGGCCCGCACTCACTCTCTCCCTCCCTGCCCTGGAGTTACTGAGGCGCACAATTACTCCCTCCCTCCCTTTCTATGTGGTACTGAGACCAACACTCCCTCCTTCCCTGCCCTAACCGAACCTGAGGGTACTGAGGACCACATTCCCTCCTTCCCTCAATGCTGTAGTGGTACTGAGGCTAACATACTTGCCTCCAGGCAATGTGGGTACTGAGGCCCACACTGCCTCCCTCCTTGCCTGCTAGGTATACTGAGGACCACACGCCATCCCTCACTCACTGCCCTGGGGGAAGAGATGCCCACATGCCATCCCTCATTCACAGCCTGGGGACCTGAGGCCCACAGTCCCTCTCTTCCTGCCCTGGTGGCACTGAGGTTCACACTCCCTCTGTCTCTGCCCTGGAGGTACTGAGGTCCATACTCGCTCCCTCACTCCCTCTGTGCCATGTGGGTACTGAGGCCCACACTCCCTTATTTCATGCCCTGCCTGTATTGAGGCCCACACTCCCTACCTGCCCTGCGTGCACTGAGGCCCACACACCCTCACTCCCTCCAAACCCTGGGGATATTGAGGCCAACACTCGCTCGCTCCCTGCCCTCAGGGTACAGAGACCCACACTCCCTCCGTCGATCCCTCACCGGGGGTGCTGAGGCCCGCACTCCCTCCCTGCCCTGGAGGTACTGAGGCCCACACACCCACCCTCCCTCCCTGGAGATACTGAGGCCCTCATTCCCTCCCTGCCCTAGAGTTACAGATGCCCACATTCCCACTCTCCCTGTCCTGGGTGTACTGAGGCCCACACTCACTCCCTCCCATCCTGCCGCGGGGGACCTGAGTGCCACACTCCCTACCTCCCTGCCCTGGAGTTTCTGAGGCACACACTCCCTCCCTACCTCCCCAGGAGTACTGAGGCCCTCTCTCACTGCCTGCCCTGGGATCCTGAAGCCCACACACCCTTCCTCACTGCCTTGAGGGTACAGCGGCCAACACTCCCTCCCGACCTGCCGAGGGGTACTGAGGCCCACTCTCTCTCCCTGTCCTGGGGGTAGTGAGGCCCACTCTTCCTCCCTCCCTGTCCTGGGGGTCCTGAGGTCCACACTCACTCCCTCACTCCCTGCCCTGGGGGAACTGAGGCCCACACTCCCTTCTCTCTCCGGGTAATGAGGCTCACATTACCTGCCTCCCTGCCCTTGGAGTACTGAGGCCCATACTGCCACCCTCCCTGCCCCATGTGTCCTGAGGCCAATACTCCCTCTCTCCCTGCCCTGGTGGTACTGAGGCCCAATCTCCCTCCCTCCCTGAGCTGGGAGTGCTGAGTTCCACGCTCTCTCACTGCCCTGGAGATGCTGGGCCCCACATTTCCTCCCTCCAGATACTGAGGCCCACAAACCCTCCCTCACTGCCGGAGGAGTCCTGAGGCCCACACTCACGACCTCCATCCCAGCCCTGGGAGTACAGAGGCCCGCACTCACTCCCTCACTGCCCTGGGGTACTGAGGCTCACACTCCCACACTCCCTCCCTGGGGGTACTGAGTCCCACACTCCCTCCCTTATCCCTGCCCGGGGGGCACTGAGGCCCACATTCTCTCCCTCCCTGCCCTGGAATTACTGAGGCCCAAACTCCCTCCCTACCTGGCCAGAGGTGCTGAGGCGCACAATCACTCCCTCCCTGCCCTGACGCTCCTGAGGTCCACTCTAACTCCCTGCCCTGAGGGTCCTGAGGCCCGCACTCCCTCCTGACCTGCCCTGGGGTTACTGAGTCCCACACTCCCTCCATCCCACCCTGTCTTTTGGGGTAAGGGTGCACTCACTCCCTCCCTGCCCTGGTGGTACTGAGGCTCACACTCCCTCCCTCTCGGTACGGAGGCCAACACTTCTTGCCTCCCTGCCCTGATGGTACTGAGGCCCACATGCCTTCCCTCCCTGCCCTGCGGGTACTGAGGCCCTCACTCACTCACACTCTGACCTGGGGGTAATGAGGCTCACACTCACTCCATCCCTCGCTGCAATGTGGGTACTGAGGCCCACATTCGCTTACTCACTGCCGTGGGGATACTGAGGCCCAATCTCAATCCCTCCCTGGGGGAACTGAGGCGCAAACTTCCTCCCTCCCTGCCCAAGATGCACTGAGGACCACGCACACTCCCTCTCTCCGGGTACTGACGCCCACACTCCCTCCGTCCCGGCCCTAGGTGTACTGAGGCCCACACTCCCTCCCGTCCTGCCCTGGGGGTTCTGAGGCACACACTATCTCCCTCTCTCCGGGTACTGACGCCCACACTCCCTCGGACCCGTTTCTAGGGGTACTGAGGCCCACAATCCCTGCCTCACTACCCTGATGGTACTGAGGCCACCACTCCTTTCCTCCCTCCCTCCCTTGGGAAACTGAGGCGCACACTCCCTCCCTCCCTTCCTGCCCTAGGGTTACTGAGGCCCAAACTCGCTCCCTCCCTGCCCTGGGGATACTCAGGCATGCACTCCCTCTCTACCTCACTGGGGGTTCTGAAGCCCACAATCACTCTCTCCCTCCCTGTCCTGGGGAAACTGAGGGCCACACTTTCTCCCTCCCTGCCCGAGGGTTACGAAGGCCCACACTCCCTCCCTCCCTCCTTCCCTCCCTGCTCTGGGGAAACTGAGGCCCACACTCCATCCATGGGGTACTGAGGCCCACCCTCCCTTCCTCCATGTCCTTGTGGTACTGAGGCCAACATTCACTCCCTCCCTCCCTCCCTGGGGAACTGAGGCCCTCACTCCCTCCCTATCAGAGGGATCAGAGGCCCATACTCCCTCCCTATCTGCCCCAGGGGTACTGACGCCCAAAGTCCCTTCCTCCCTGCCGTGGGTGTACGAAGGACCACACACCCTCCCTGCCCTGGAAGTACTGAGGCCCACATTACATCGCTTCCTCCATGGAGGTACTAAGGCCCACATTCTCACCCTGCCCTGGAGGTACTGAGGCCCACACTCGCTCCCTCCTTGCCCTGGGATTCCTGAGGCACACTCTCACTCCCTCCTTCCCTGCCCTAACGGTATTAAGGCCCGAACCTGAGGGTACTGAAGACCACACGCCCTCCTTACCTCAATGCTCTGGTGGTACTCAGGCTCACACACTCTGCCTCCCGGCCATGGGGGTTCTAAGGCCCACACTGCCTCCCTCCCTACCTGCGCTAGGGGTACTGAGGCCCACAATCGCTCAATCACTGCCCTGGGTGTACTGAGGCCCACACGCCATCCCTCATTCACAGTCCTGGGGGACCTGAGGCCCACAGTCCCTCTCTTCCTGTCCTGGTGGCACAGAGGATCACACTACCTTTCTCCCTGCCGAGGAGGTACTGAGGCTTAAAATCGCTCACTCACTCCCTCCGTGCCATGTGGGTACTGAGGCCCACACTCCCTTATTCCCTGCCCTGCGTATACTAAGGTCCACACTCCGTAGCTGCCCTGTGTGTAATGAGGCCCACACAACCTCCTTCCCTCCAAGCACTGGGGATACTGAGGCGCTCACTCACTCGCTCCGTGCCCTCAGGGTACAGAGGCCCACACTCCCTCCCTCTATCCCTCCCCCGGGGGTCCTGAGGCCCACACTCCCTCCCTGCCATGGAGTAACTGAGGCCCACACTCCCACCCTCCCTCCCTGGAGATACTGAGGACCTCATTCCCCAACTGCCCTAGAGGTACAGAGGCGCACATTCCCTCCATCCCTGTCCTGAGTGTACTGAGGCCCACACTCCCTCCCTCCCACTCTACCGCGTGGGTCCTGAGTGCCACACTCCCTACCTCCCTGCCCTGGAGGTTCTGAGGCACACACTCCCTACCTCCCTTCCCAGGCGTACTGAGCCCTCTCTCACTCCCTGCCCTGGGATCCTGAGGCCCACGCACCCTCCCTCACTGCCTTTTGGTTACAGCGGCCAACACTCCATCCCTACCTGCCGAGGGGTACTGAGGCACACTCTCTCTCCCTGCCCTGGGGTTACTGAGGTGCACACACCCTCCGTCGCCTTGGGTACTGAGGCCCGCAATCCCTCCCTCCCTCCATCCCAAGCCTGGTGTGACTGAGGCCCTCACTCCTTCCCTCCATGTCCTGGGGGTAGTGAGGCACACCCTTCCTCCTTCCCTGCCGTGGGGGTCCTGAGGACCACTCTCACTCCCTTCATCTCTACCCTGGGGGACTGAGGCACACACTCCCTCCTCTCTCGGGTACTGAGGCACACACTCTCTCCCTCTCTGCCCTCGGGGTGCTGAGGCCCACAATCCTTCCCTCCCTATCCTGGTGGTACTGAGGCCCACACTCCCTCCTTCGATGCCCTGGGGGTCCAGAGGGCGACACTCCCTCCCTGCCCTGACCTGGGGATAAAAGACCCACAAACCCTCTCTACTTGCACTGCAGGTACTAGGCCCGTACAGCCTCCCTCCCGCCCCGGGGGTTACAGAGGCCCAACACTCCTACCCTCTCTGCCCTGGAGGTCCTCAGGACCACACTCCCTCCCTCCCTACCCTGGCGGGACTGAGGCTCAAACTCCCTCCCTCCCTGCCCTGGGAGTACTGAGGTCTACACTCCCTCCCTAGCTGTGCTGTGGGCACTGAGGCCACGCTCACGCCTTCCCTGCCCTGGGAGTACTGAGGCCCAATCTATCTCCCTCCCCTCTCAAAGGGTCCTGAGGCCCACTCTAATACCTTCTCTCTCTGCGCTGGGTATACTGAGGCCCACACTCCCTCCATCCCTCCCTGCCCTGCCGGTAGTGAGGCCCACATTCCCTCCCTGCCCTGGGGGTACTGAGGCTCATACTCCCTCCTACGATGCCTTGGGGATCCTGACGGCCACACTCCCCCCTCCCTGCCCTGGGGATACAAAGGCCACCTGACCCTCCCTCGCTGCCATCGGGATACTGAGGCTCAATCTCCGACCCTCCCTGCCCTGCGGATACTGAGGCCCACACTCCCTCCTTCGATGCGCTGGGCGTCCAGAGGGCCACACTCCCTCCCTGCCCTGCCCTGGGGATAAAAGAACCACAAACCCTCCCTACCTGCACTGCAGGTACTGAGGCCCGTACAGCCTCCCTCCCGCCCCGAGGGTTACTGAGGCACCACACTCCCTCCCTCCCAGCCCTGGAGGTACTGAAGACCGCAGAACCTCCCACCCTGCACTGGAGGTAATGAGGTCCAAACTCCCTCCCTCCCCGCCCTGGAGGCACTGAGGCCCACACGCCCTCCCTCCTTTCCTGCCCTGGTGGTCCTGAGGCCCACACAACCTCCCTCCCTGCACTGGAGATATTGAGGCCTAAATTGCCTCCCTCCCTGCCCTGGAGGTACTCAGATGCACACTCCCTTCTTCCCTACCCTGGGGGTCCAGAGGCCCAATCTCACTCCCTCCCTCCCTATCATCAGGGTACTGAGGCCCACACTCTCTCCCTCTCTGCCCTTGGGGTAATGAGGCCTACATTCCCCCCATCCCTGCCCTGGGGTACTGAGACTTACACACCCTCCCTCACTGCCGTGGGGGTAATGAGGTTAACACACCCTCCCTATCTGGTGGTACTGAGGCCCAAAGTCCGTCCCTCTCTGCCCTGGGATTAATGAGCCCCACACTTCCTCCATCCCTGCCCTGGGGGAACAGAGGCCCACACTCCCTCCCTCCCTGCCCTGGGGGTACAGAGACCCGGATTCCCTCCATCCATCCTTGGAGGTACTGAGGCACTCACTCCCTCCCTCCATGTCCTGGGGGTCCTGAAGCTCACTTTAACTCCCTCCCTCCCTATCATTGGGCTACTGATGCCTACACTCGCTCACTCCCTGCCCTGGGGGTAATGAGACAAACACCCACTTCCTCCCTCACTGCCCTGGGTGCACTGAGGCCCAATCTCTCTCCCTGCCATTCAGGTACTAAGGCCTACACTCCCTCTCTCGCTCACTGGGGGTACTGAGGCTCAAAACATGCTGACTACTTCCATGCCCTGGAGGTACTGAGGCCCACACACCCTTCCGCACTCTCCTCGGTTTACTGAGGCCCACACTCTCAGGCTCCCTGCCCTGTGGGTACTGAGGCCCACACTCCCACCTTCGTTGCCCTGGGGGTCCAGAGTGCCACAATCTCTCCCTGACCTGCCCTGGGGATACAAAGTTCCACAAACCCTCCCTAACTGCACTGCAGGTACTGAGGCCCGTACAGCCTCCCTCCCGCCCGGGTTACTGAGGTCCACACTCCCTCTCTCCCTGCCCTGGAGGTACTGAGGCCCTCACTCCTGCCTCCCTTCACTGGAGGTACTGAGGGCCACACTCAAGACCTCCCTCCGTGGCTTGGGACTACGGAGGCCCAGACGACCTCCCTCCCTACTTGGATGTACAGAGGCCCTCACACCTTCTGTGCCCTAGAGGTACTGAGGCCCACACTCCCTCCTTCCATGCCCTGGGGCTCCTGAGTCCCAATCTCACACCCTCCCTCCCTATCATCGGGTACTGAGTTCCATACACACTCCCTCCCTCCCTGGGGGTACTGAGGCCCACACTCACACTCTCCCTCCCTGGGGATACTGAGGCCGACATTTATTCACACTCTCCCTGGGGGTACTGAGGCCCACACTCCCTCCCTCCCTCCCTGGGTGTACTGGGGCCAGCACTCCCTCTCCCCTTCCCTGGGTTACTGAGGCCCAAACTCACTTCCTCCCGACCTCGGGATCCTGAGGTCAACTCTAACTCCCTCTCTCCTCCCTCCCTGGGGATACTGAGGCCTACACTCGCTCGCACATTGACCTGGGGGTACTGAGGGCCACTCTTCCTCACACAGTACCCTGGGTGTAATGAGGCTCACACTCACTCCCTCCCAGGCCTTGTGGTACTGAGGCCGGCACTCCCTCCCTTCATCCCTGGCCTGGTGTTACTGAGGACAACACTCCCTCCCTCCCTTCCAGCCCTGGTGGTACTGAGGCCCAACACTCCCTCTCTTCCTGCCCTTGGGATACAAACGCCCTTTCTCCCTCCATCCCTGCCCTCAGCGTACTGAGGACCGATCTCCCGACATCCCTGTCCTGGTGGTACTGAGGTACAATCTCCCTCCCTCCATGAACTGGGAGTGCTGAGGACCACACTCACTCCGTCCCTGCCCTGGAGGTACTGAGGCCCGCACAACCTCTCTCCCTGCACTGGAGGTAATGAGGTCCAAACTCCCTCCCTCCCCGCCCTGGAGGTACTGAGGCCAACACGCCCTCCATCCTTTCCTGCCCTGGGGGTCCTCAGGCCCACACAACCTCCCTCCCTGCACTGGAGGTACTGAGGCCTAAATTGCCTCCCTCCCTGCCCTGGAGGTACTGAGGCGCACACTCCCTTCTTCCCTATCCTGGGGGTCCAGAGGCCCAATCTCACTCCCTCCCTCCCTATCATCGGGTTACTGAGGCCCACACTCCCTCCCATTCTGCCCTTGGGGTACTGAGGCCTACACTCCCTACCTCCCTGCCCTGGGGTACTGAGAGTCAAACTCCCTCCCTCCCTCACTGCCGTGGGGGTAATGAGGTTAACACAACCTCCCTATCTGGTGGTACTGAGGCCCAAACTCCGTCCCTCTCTGCCCTGGGGGTAATGAGGCCCACACTTCCTCCCTCCCTGCCCTGAGGGTACCGAGACCCGGATTCCCTTCATCCATCCTTGGAGGTACTGAGGCCCTCACTCCCTCCCTCCATGCCCTCGGGGTCCTGAAGCTCACTTTAACTCCCTCCCTCACTATTCTCGGGCTACTGATGCCTACACTCGCTCACTATCTGCCCTGGGGGTAATGAGACAAAAACTCCCTTTCTCCCTCACTGCCCTGGGTGCACTGAGGCCCAATCTCTCTCCCTGCCATGCAGGTACGAAGGCCTACACTCCCTCTCACGCTCACTGTGGGTACTGAGGCCCACAGTTGCTCACTCCTTCCATGCCCTGGAGGTACTGAGGCCCACACACCCTCCCGCACTCTCCTGGGTATACTGAGGCCCACACTCTCAGGCTGCCTGCCCTGGGGTATTGAGGCCCACACTCGCTCCCTACCACCCTCGGGGTTCTGAGGCTCACGCAAACTCCCTCCCTCCCTCGCTGGGGAAACTGAGTCCCACACTCCCTCACATTCTCAACTGGTGTTACTGAGGCCCACACTGCCTCTCACCCAGGCCAGGCACTCCCTCCCTCCCTGCCCTGGAGGTATTGAGGCCCACACTCATTCGCTCCCTAAACTGGGGGTACTGAGGCCCACACTACCTCACTCACTGCCCTCGAGGTAATGAGGCTCAAACTCCCTCCCTCCATCCCTGTCCTGGGGTACTGAGGCCCACAGTGCCTCCCTCGCTGCCCAGGCACTCCCTCCCTCCCTGCGCTGGTGGTACTTACCCACGCTCTTCCCAGCTTGCCCTGGAAATCCTGGGACACACACTCCCACCCTCACTGCCTTAAGGGAACTGAGGCCAACACTCCCACCTTCCCTGCCCTGGAGGTACTGAGGCCCACACTCCCTCACTCCCTCGCTGCCCTGGGATACTGAGGGCCACACTACCTCCCTCCCTGCCCTGGAGGTACGGTGGCCCACACTCCCTCCCTTCCTGCCTAGACACTCCCTCCCTCCCTGCCCTGGAATTACTGAGGACCACAATCACGCCCTGCCTCCCTGTCCTAGGGTACTGAGGCCCACATTCCCTCCATCCCCCACTGCCCTGGGGGTACTGAGGCTCACACTCCCTCCCTTCCTTGCACTCGGGATACTGAGGCCCACTCTCCCTCCCTCCCTGCCCTGAGAGTCCTGAGGCCCACACTCCCTCCCTCCCTGCCCTGGGGATCCTGAGGCCCACACTCCTTCCCTCCCTCCCTCCTTTGAGGTACTGAGGACCTCACTGCCTCCATGCCCTGGAGGTACTGAGGCCCATAATCGCTCACACCCTGCTCTGAGGTTACTGAGGCCCACACTCCATGCCCTGGGGGTAGTGAGGCCCAAACTCCCTTGCTCTCTGGCCATGTGGTTCTGATGCCCACACTTGCTCCCTACCCTGGGTGTACTGAGGCACACAAATCCACCCTCCCTGCCCTGCGGGTACTGAGACTAACACTCCCTCCCTCCCTGGCCCAGCATACTGATGCAAACTCTCACTCCCTCACTCCCTGTCCTCGAGGTACTGATGGCCACACTCCCTCCCTCACTGTCCTGGGGTACTGAGGCCTACACTCCCTCACACTCTGGCCTGTGGGTACTGGCGCCCACACACACTCCCTCGATCCCTCACTGCCCTGGGATACTGAGGCCCTCATTCCCTCACTCTCAGACCTGGGGTTATTGAGGCTCACACGCATACCCTCCAACCTTGCCATAGGGGTACTGCGGCCCACATTCCCTTCCTCCATTCCGGCCCTGGAGATACTGACGCCCAAACTGCCTCCCTCCCGCCCTTGTGCAACTGATGCCCACTCTCCCTCCCTACCTGCCCTAGAGGTACTGAGGCCCACTCTCCCTCCCTACCTGCCCGAGAGGTACTGAGGCCCACTCCCCCTCACTCCCTGGTCTGGAGGTACTGAGGCCCACTCTCCCACCCTCCCTGGTCTGGTGGTACTGAGGCCCACACTCTCTCCATGCCTCGCTGTCCTGGGGGTGCTGAGGCCAACACTCCCTCCCTGCTCTGGAGGTACTGAGACCCACACGCCCTCCCTCCTTGCCCTGAGGTACTGATGCCAACTCTCACTCCCTCCTTCACTGTCCTCGGGGTACTGATGCCCACACTCCATCGCACCCTGCCCTGGTGGTACTGAGGCCCACACTCCCTCCCTCACTGCCCTGGGGTACTGAGGCCCACACTCCCTCACACTCTGACATAGCTGTAAATAGGCCAACACACACTCCCTGCCTCCTTCCCTCCCTCACCGGGGTGACTGAGGCCCACACTCAGTCCCCCCCTGCCCTGTGGGTACTGAGGCCCACACTCCCTACCTTGCTCCCTGCCCTGGGGGTAGTGAGGCCAAAATAACTGCCTCCCTCCCTGTCCTTGGGCTACTGAGGCCCACACTCCCTCACACTCTCCCTGCCCTGGAGGTGCTGAGACCCACAGTCCCTCCTCCCTGACCTGGGGTATTGAGGCCCACACTCCCTCCATCTCTCCGAGTACTGAAGTCCATACACCCTCTCTCTTGTCCTGAGGGTACTGAGGCCCACACACCCTCCCATTTTATTGGTACTGAGGTCCACACTCCGTCGCACCCTGCCCTATGGGTACTGGGGCACACTCTCTCTCCCTTCCTGCCCTGCGGATACTGTGGCCCACACTCCCTCCCTCTCCAGCGGGTACTGAGGCATGCCCTCCCTCCCACCCTGCCGTGGGGGTACTGAGACCCTCATGCCCTCCCTATCTCGGACAACTTACGCCCACACTCCCACCCTCCCTGCCCTGGGGGTACTTAGGCACTCCCTCCGTCCCTGCCCAGGGGATACTGAGGCCGTCACTCCCTCCCTTCCTGCCATGGTGTACTGAGGCACACGCTCCCTCCCTGCTCTGGGGGTACTGAGGCTCACACTCCAAGCCGGAGGTACTGAGGCCCACATTTATCACTCCCTGACCTTGTGGTACTGAGGCTCACACTCCCTTTCCTGCGGGTACTGAGGGCCTCCCGCCCTCCCTACCTGCCCTGGGGGTACTGAGGCCCACACTCCCTCACACTCTGACCTGGGGGTACTGAGGCCCACGCTCCTTGCCTGCCTCACTGCGCTGGTGTACTGAGTCCCGCACTCACTGCTTCACTGCGCTCGGGTACCGAGGCCCACACTCACTCACACTCAGACCTGGGGTTACTGAACGTCACACTCCCTTTCTCCCTCCCTCGCCGGGGTAATTGAGGATCACACTCCCTCCCTCCCTGCCCTGTGGGTACGGAGGCACACACTTCATCCCTCCCTCCATGCTCTGGGGGTAGTGATGCCCACACTGCCTGCCTCCCTCCCCAAACACTACCTCCCTCCCTGCCCTGGAGGTACTGAGGCCCACACTGCCTTCCTCCCTCCCTGCCCTGCGGGTATTGAGACCCACACTCCCTCCTCCCTGTCCAGGGATACTGAGGCCCACACTCCCTCCCTCACTCCGAGTACTGAGGCCCAAACTCCCTCTCTCCCTGTCCTGGGTGTACTGAGGCCCATATTCTCTCCTTCCCTGCCCAGGGGGTACTGAGGCCCACACACTTCCCTCCCAGCCCTGGAGGTATTGAGGTCCACGTTCGCTCTCTCCCTGCCCTGGAAGTACTGAGGCCCACACTCCCTTCGTGTCCTGGAGGTACTGAGGTCCACACGACCTCCTTCCCTGCCCTGGGGGTTCTGAGGCCCACACTCCCTCTCTCCCTGCCCTGGGGTTACTGAGGCCCACACACCCTCCCTCTCTCCAAGTACTGAGGACCACACTCCCTCTCTCCCAGTCCTGGGGGTACTGAGGCCCACATTCTCTCCTTCCCTGCCCAGGGGGTACTGAGGCCCACAATCTTCCATCCCTGCCCTGGAGGTAATGAGGTCCACACTCCCACCCTCCCTATTGTGTGGGTACTGAGGCGCATACGCCGTCCCTCGCTACCGTGGGGAAGCTGAGGCCCACCCTCCCTCCATCCCTGCCCTGGGGTTACTGAGACTCACACGCCCTCCCTCCCTACTGTGGGCATACTGAGGACCACCCTCCCTCACTCCCTGCGGGTACTGAGGCCCAAACTCCCTCCCTACCCTGGAGGTGCTGATGTCCACACTAACTCTCTCCCTCCCTCCCTGCCCTATGGGTACTGAGGCCCACACTTCATCCCTATCGGGAGGTACATAGGCCCAAACTCCGACCCTCACTGCCCTGGGGGTACTGAGGCCCACACTCCATCTCTCCCTCCCTGGGGGTACTGAGGCCCAAACTCCCTCCCTGCCCTTGGGGTACAGAGACCCACACTCCCTCCCTTCCTGCTCTGGGGTTCCTGAGGCCCACTCTCCCTGCCTTCCTGCACTGTGGATAGTGAGTCCCAACATTCCCTCCCTTCCTGCCCTCGGGGTCTTGAGGCCCACTCTCACTCCCTCCCTCCCTATTCTTGGGTTACTGAGGCCCATGCTCCCTCCCTCCCTGCCCTGAGGTATTGATGCCAACTCTCACTCCCTCCTTCACTGTCCTCGGGGTACTGATGCTCACACTCCCTCCCACCCTGCCCTGCTGGTATTACGGCCCACACTCCCTCCCTTACTGCGCTGGGGTACTTTGGCCCACACTCCCTTACACTCTGACATGGGGGTAAATAGGTCAACATACACTCCCTGCCTCCTTCCCTCCCTCACCGGGGTGACTGTGGCCCACACTCACTCCCTCCCTGCCCTATGGGTACTGAGTCCCACACTCCCTACCTTCCTCCCTGCCCTGGGGTTAGTGAGGCCAAAATAACTGCCTACCTCCCTGCCCTTGGGGTACTGAGGTCCACACTTCCGCACACCCTCCCAGCCCTGGAGGTGTTGAGACCCACACTCCCTCCTCCCTGACCTGGGGTACTGAGGCCCACACTACTTCCATCTCTCCGAGTACTGAAGCCCATACTCCCTCTCTCCTGTCATGAGTGTACTGAGGCCCACACACCCTCACATTTTATTGGTACTGAGTCCCACACTCCGTCGCTCCCTGCCCCTGGGTACGGGGGCCCACTCTCTCTCCCTTCCTGCCCTGGGGATATTGTGGCCCACACTCCCTCCCTCTCCAGCGGTACTGAGGCCTGCCCTCCCTCCCACCCTGCCGTGGGGATACTGAGACCCTCATGCCCTCCCTATCTCGGGCAACTTACGCCCACACTCCCTCCCTCCCTGCCCTGGGGGTACTGAGGCACTCCCTTCCTCCCTGCACTGGGGGTACTGATGCCCGCACTCCCTCCTTTCCTGCTCTGGGGTACTGAGGCATGCGCTCCAAGCCGGTGGTACTGAAACCCACACTCCCTCCCTCCCTGACCTTGTGGCACTGAGGCTCACACTCCCTTTCCTGCGGGTACTGAGGGCCACACTTCCTCCCTACCTGCCCTGGGGGTACTGAGGCCCACACTCCCTCACACTCTGACCTGGGGGTACGGAGGCCCACACTCCTTGCCTGCCTCACTGCGCTGGTGCACTGAGTCCCGCACTCACTGCCTCACTGCGCTCGGGTACCGAGGCCCACACTCACTCACACTGAGACCTGGGGTTACTGAACGTCACACTCCCTTCCTCCCTCCCTCGCCGGGGTGATTGAGGCTCACACTCCCTCCCTCCCTGCCCTGTGGATACTGAGGCACAAACTTCCTCCCTCCCTCCATGCTCTGGGGGTAGTGATGCCCACACTGCCTGCCTCCCGCCCCAAACACTACCTCCCTCCCTGCCCTGGAGGTACTGAGGCCCACACTGCCTTCCTCCCTCCCTGCCCTGCGGGTATTGAGACCCACACTCCCTCCTCCCTGTCCATCGATACTGAGGCCCACACTCCCTCCATCACTCCGCGTACTGAGGCCCACACTCCCTCTCTCCCTGTCCTGGGTGTACTGAGGCCCATTTCCCCCGCTACCCTGCCCAGGGGGTACTGAGGCCCACACTCTTCCCTCCCAGCCCTGGAGGTATTGAGGTCCACATTCCCTCCCTCTCTGCCCTGGAAGTACTGAGGCCCACACTCCCTTCGTGTCCTGGAGGTACTGAGGACCACACTACCTCCTTCCCTGCCCTGGGGGTACTGAGGCCCACAATCCCTCTCTCCCTGCCCTGGGGTTACTGAGTTCCACACACCCTCCCTCTCTCCAAGAGCTGAGGCCCAAACTCCCTCCCTACCCTGGATGTGCTGATGTCCATACTTACTCTCTCCCTCCCTGCCCTTTGGGTACTGAGGGCTACACTCCCTACCTTTCGGGAGGTACTTAGGCCCAAACTCCGAACCTCTCTGCCCTGGTGTTACTGAGGCCCCCACTCCCTCTCTCCCTCCATGGGGGTACTGAGGCTCAAACAACTTCCCGCCCTTGGGGTACAGAGACCCACACTCCCTCCCTACCTGCTCTGGGGTTCCTGAGGCCCACTCTCCCTGCCTTCCTGCACTGGGGGTAGTGAGTCCCAACACTCCCTCCCTCCCTGCCCTCGGGGTCCTGAGGCCCACTCTCACTCCCTCCCTCCCTATTCTTGGGTTACTGAGACCCACGCTCCCTCATTCTCTGCCCTGGGGTTACTGAGGCCCACACTACCTCCCTCCCAACCCTGGGATTACTGAGGCCCACACTTCCTCCCTCCCCACCCTGGAGGTACTGAGGCCCACATTCCCTCACTGCTCTTAGGGTCCTGAGGCACACACTCCCTCCCTCCATGGCCTTGTGGTACTGAGGCCCTCACTCCTTCCCTCCCTGCCTGGGGTTCCTCAGGATAACACTGACTCCCTCCGTGCCCTGAGGGCACAGAGGCACAAACTCTCTACCTGCCCTGTGGGTACTGAGGCCCACATTCCCCCCTCATGCCCTGATGGTACTAAGGCCCACGCGCTCTCCCTCCCTCACTTTATTCAGGGGCCTGAGGCCCAAACTCCATCTCTATCTGCGGGTACTGACCCACACTCTCTCCCTCCCTGCCCTGGGGGTACTGAGGCACACATTTCACTTCCACCCTGCCCTGGGGTACTGAGGCCCACACTCCATCATTCGCTGCCCTGGGGATGCTGAGGCGCACACTCCCTCTGTCCTTACCCTGCGGCTACTGAGGCCCACTTTCCTCCCTCGCTACCCTGGGATACTGAGGCCCGCAGTCACTCCCTCCTTCCGTGCCCAGGGAGTACAGAGGCCCAAATTCCCTCCCTGAGTGTCGTGGGTGTACTGAGGCCCACACTCGATCCCTCCCTGCCCTGGTGGTAATGAGGCCCACACTCTCTGCCTCCTCCCATCCCTATCTGGCGGTACTGAGGCCCATACTCCCTGCCTCTCTGCCCTGGGTGTACTGAGGCCACACTTCCTCGCCCCTTCCAAAAGGTACTGAGGCCCACTCGCGCTCCCTGCCCTTGGGCTACAGAGGCCCACACATCCTCCATTCCGCTTTGGGGGAACTGAGGTCAACACACCTCCCTACCTGCTCTGGATGTACTATGGCCAACACCCCCTCCCTCCCTCCCTGTCCTGGGGGTACTGAGGCCCACACTCCCTCACTCCCTGCCCTGCGTGTCCTAAGGTCCACACTCCCTCCTTGCTGCCCTGGGTGTCCTGAGGCCCACAATCCCTCCCTCGCTGCCCTGGGGTACTGAGACCCACACTCTCTCCCTCCCTCCCAATCCTGGGTGTACGGAGGCCCAGACTCCCTCCCTCACTGCCCTGGGGGTAGAGGCCCACAATCCCTCGCTCCTTGGATATACTTAGTCCCACTCACGCTCACTCCCTGCCCTGGGAGTACTGAGGCACACACTCCATCCCACCCTGCCATTGGGGTACTGAGGTCCACACTTCCTCACACCCTCCCAGCCCTGGAGCTGTTGAGACCCACACTCCCTCCTCCCTGACCTGGGGTACTGAGGCCCAAACTACTTCCATCTCTCCGAGTACTGAAGCCCATACTCCCTCTCTCCTGTCCTGAGTGTACTGAGGCCCACACACCCTCACATTTTATTGGTACTGAGTCCCACACTCCGTCGCTCCCTGCCCCATGGGTACGGGGGCCCACTCTCTCTCCCTTCCTGCCCTGGGGATATTGTGGCCCACACTCCCTCCCTCTCCAGCGGTACTGAGGCCTGCCCACCCTCCCACCCTGCCGTGGGGATACTGAGACCCTCATGCCCTCCCTATCTCGGGCAACTTACGCCCACACTCCCTCCCTCCCTGCCCTGGGGGTACTGAGGCCCGCACTCCCTCCTTTCCTGCTTGGGGTACTGAGGCATGCGCTCCAAGCCGGTGGTACTGAAACCCAAACTCCCTCCCTCCCTGACCTTGTGGTACTAAGGCTCACACTCCCTTTCCTGCGGGTACTGAGGGCCACACTCCCTCCCTACGTGCCCTGGGGGTACTGAGGCCCACACTCCCTCACACTCTGACCTGGGGGTACTGAGGCCCACACTCCTTGCTTGCCTCACTGCGCTGGTGCACTGAGTCCCGCACTCACTGCCTCACTGCGCTCGGGTACCGAGGCCCACACTCACTCACACTCAGACCTGGGGTTACTGAACGTCACACTCCCTTCCTCCCTCCCTCGCCGGGGTGATTGAGGCTCACACTCCCTCCCTCCCTGCCCTGTGGATACTGAGGCACAAACTTCCTCCCTCCCTCCATGCTCTTGGGGTAGTGATGCCCACACTGCCTGCCTCCCGCCCCAAACACTACCTCACTCCCTGCCCTGGAGGTACTGAGGCCCACACTGCCTTCCTCCCTCCCTGCCCTGGTGGTATTGAGACCCACACTCCCTCCTCCCTGTCCATCGATACTGAGGCCCACACTCCCTCCCTCACTCCGAGTACTGAGGCCCACACTCCCTCTCTCCCTGTCCTGGGTGTACTGAGTCCCATATTCTCTGCTTCCCTGCCCAGGGGGTACTGAGGCCCACACTCTTCCCTCCCAGCCCTGGAGGTATTGAGGTCCACATACCCTCCCTCTCTGCCCTGGAAGTACTGAGGCCCACACTCCCTTCGTGTCCTGGAGGTACTGAGGTCCACACTACCTCCTTCCCTGCCCTGGGGGTACTGAGGCCCACAATCTCTCTCTCCCTGCCCTGGGGTTACTGAGGCCCACACACCCTCCCTCTCTCCAAGTACTGAGGACCACACTCCCTCTCTCCCAGTCCTGGGGGTACTGAGGCTCACACTCTTCCATCCATGCCCTGGAGGTATTGAGGTACACAAACCCTCCCTCCCTACTGTGGGTGCACTGAGGCGCATACGCTGTCCCTCGCTACCGTGGGGAAGCTAAGGCCCACCCTACCTCCATCCCTGCCTTGGGGTTACTGAGACTCACACGCCCTCCCTCCCTACTGTGGGGATACTGAGGACCACCCTCCCTCCCTCCCTGCAGGTACTGAGGCCAAAACTCCCTCCCTACCCTGGAGGTGCTGATGTCCATACTTACTCTCTCCCTCCCTGCCCTTTGGGGACTGAGGGCTACACTCCCTACCGATCGGGAGGTACTTAGGACCAAACTCCGAACCTCTCTGCCCTGGGGTTACTGAGGCCCCCACTCCCTCTCTCCCTCCATGGGGGTACTGAGGCTCAAACACCTTCCCTGCCCTGGGGGTACAGAGACCCACACTCCCACCCTACCTGCTCTGGGGTTCCTGAGGCCCACTCTCCCTGCCTTCCTGCACTGGGGGTAGTGAGTCCCAACACTCCCTCCCTCCCTGCCCTCGGGGTCCTGAGGCCCATTCTCAATCCCTCCCTCCCTATTCTTGGGTTACTGAGGCCCACGCTCCCTCATTCTCTGCCCTGGGGTTACTGAGGCCCACACTAACTCCCTCCCCACCCTGGGGTTACTGAGGCCCTCACTTCTTCCCTCCCCACTCTGGAGGTACTGAGGCCCACATTCCCTCACTGCTCTGAGGGTCCTGAGGCACACACTCCTTCCCTCCATGGCCTTGTGGTACTGAGGCCCTCACTCCTTCCCTCCCTGCCTGGGGTTCCTCAGGCTAACACTGACTCCCTCCGTGCCCTGAGTGCACTGAGGCACAAACTCTCTCCCTGCCCTGTGGGTACAGAGGCCCACATTCCCCCCTCATGCCCTGAGGGTACTAAGGCCCACGCGCTCTCCCTCCCTCACTTTATTCAGGGGCCTGAGGCCCAAACTCCCTCTCTATCTGCGGATACTGAGGTCCACACTCCCTCCCTACCTGCACAGGGGTTACTGAGGCCCACTCTCCCTCTCTTCTTACCCTGCGAGTACTGAGGCACACACTCTCTCCCTCCCTGCCCTGGGGGTACTGAGGCACACACTCCATCCCACCCTGCCATTGGCGTACTGAGGTCCACACTTCCTCACACCCTCCCAGCCCTGGAGGTGTTGAGACCCACACTCCATCCTCCCTGACCTGGTGTACTGAGGCCCACACTACTTCCATCTCTCTGAGTACTGAAGCCCATGCTCCCTCTCTCCTGTCCTGAGGGTACTGAGGCCCACACACCCTCACATTTTATTGGTACTGAGTCCCACACTCCGTCGCTCCCTGCCCCATGGGTACGGGGGCCCACTCTCTCTCCCTTCCTGCCCTGGGGATATTGTGGCCCACACTCCCTCCCTCTCCAGCGGTACTGAGGCCTGCCCTCCCTCCCACCCTGCCGTGGGGATACTGAGACCCTCGTGCCCTCCCTATCTCGGGCAACTTACGCACACACTCCCTCCCTCCCTGCCCTGGGGGTACTGAGGCACTCCCTCCCTCCCTGCACTGGGGGTACTGAGGCCCGCACTCCCTCCTTTCCTGCCCTGGGGTACTGAGGCATGCGCTCCAAGCCGGTGGTACTGAAACCCACACACCCAACCTCCCTGACCTTGTGGTACTGAGGCTCACACTCCCTTTCCTGCGGGTACTGAGGGCCACACTCCCTCCCTACCTGCCCTGGGGGTACTGAGGCCCACACTCCCTCACACTCTGACCTGGGGGTACTGAGGCCCACACTCCTTGCCTGCCTCACTGCGCTGGTGCACTGAGTCCCGCACTCACTGCCTCACTGCGCTCGGGTACCGAGGCCCACACTCGCTCACACTGAGACCTGGGGTTACTGAAAGTCACACTCCCTTCCTCCCTCCCTCGCCGGGGTGATTGAGGCTCATACTCCCTCCCTCCCTGCCCTGTGGATACTGAGCCACAAACTTCTTCCCTCCCTCCATGCTCTGGGGGTAGTGATGCCCGCACTGCCTGCCTCCCTCCCCAAACACTACCTCCCTCCCTGCCCTGGAGGTACTGAGGCCCACACTGCCTTCCTCCCTCCCTGCCCTGGTGGTATTGAGACCCACACTCCCTCCTCCCTGTCCATCGATACTGAGGCCCACACTCCCTCCCTCACTCCGAGTACTGAGGCCTACACTCCCTCTCTCCCTGTCCTGGGTGTACTGAGACCCATATTCTCAGCTTCCCTGCCCAGGTGGTACTGAGGCCCACACTCTTCCCTCCCAGCCCTGGAGGTACTGAGGTCCACATTCCCTCCCTCTCTGCTCTGGAAGTACTGAGGCCCACACTCCCTTCGTGTCCTGGAGGTACTGTGGTCCACACTACCTCCTTCCCTGCCCTAGGGGTACTGAGGCCCACAATCCCTCTGCCCTGCCCTGGGGTTACTGAGGCCCACACACCTTCCCTCTCTCCAAGTACTGAGGACCACACTCCCTCTCTCCCAGTCCTGGGGGTACTGAGGCCCACATTCTCTCCTTCCCTGCCCAGGGGGTACTGAGGCCCACACTCTTCCATCCATGCCCTGGATGTATTTGAGGTCCACAATCCCTCCCTCCCTACTGTGGGTGTACTGAGGCGCATACGCTGTCCCTCGCTACCGTGGGGAAGCTGAGGCCCAACCTACCTCCATCCCTGCCCTGGGGTTACTGAGACTCACACGCCCTCCCTCCCTACTGTGGGGATACTGAGGACCACCCTCCCTCCCTGCAGGTACTGAGGCCCAAACTCCCTCCCTACCCTGGATGTGCTGATGTCCATACTTACTCTCTCCCTCCCTGCCCTTTGTGTACTGAGGGCTACACTCCCTACCTATCGGGAGGTACTTAGGCCCAAACTCCGAACCTCTCTGCCCTGGTGTTACTGAGGCCCCCACTCCCTCTCTCCCTCCATGGGGGTACTGAGGCTCAAACACCTTCCCGCCCTGGGGGTACAGAGACCCACACTCCCTCCCTACCTGCTCTGGGGTTCCTGAGGCCCACTCTCCCTGCCTTCCTGCACTGGGGGTAGTGAGTCCCAACACTCCCTCCCTCCCTGCCCTCGGGGTACTGAGGCCCACTCTCACTCCCTCCCTCCCTATTCTTGGGTTACTGAGACCCACGCTCCCTCATTCTCTGCCCTGGGGTTACTGAGGCCCACACTACCTCCCTCCCCACCCTGGGGTTACTGAGGCCCACACTTCCTCCCTCCCCACCCTGGAGGTACTGAGGCCCACATTCCCTCACTGCTCTTAGGGTCCTGAGGCACACACTCCCTCCCTCCATGGCCTTGTGGTACTGAGGCCCTCACTCCTTCCCTCCCTGCCTGGGGTTCCTCAGGATAACACTGACTCCCTCCGTGACCTGAGGGCACAGAGGCACAAACTCTCTACCTGCCCTGTGGGTACTGAGGCCCACATTCCCCCCTCATGCCCTGATGGTACTAAGGCCCACCCGCTCTCCCTCCCTCACTTTATTCAGGGGCCTGAGGCCCAAACTCCATCTCTATCTGCGGGTACTGAGGTCCACACTCCCTCCCTACCTGCACAGGGGTTACTGAGGCCCACACTCCCTCTCTTCTTACCCTGCGGGTACTGAGGCACACACTCTCTCCCTCCCTGCCCTGGGGGTACTGAGGCACACATTTCACTTCCACCCTGCCCTGGGGGTACTGAGGCCCACACTCCATCATTCGCTGCCCTGGGGATGCTGAGGCGCACACTCCCTCTGTCCTTACCCTGCGGGTACTGAGGCCCACTTTCCTCCCTCGCTACCCTGGGATACTGAGGCCCGCAGTCATTCCCTCCTTCCGTGCCCAGGGAGTACAGAGGCCCAAATTCCCTCCCTGAGTGTCGTGGGTGTACTGAGGCCCACACTCGATCCCTCCCTGCCCTGGTGGTAATGAGGCCCACACTCTCTGCCTCCTCCCATCCCTATCTGGCGGTACTGAGGCACACACTCCCTGCCTCTCTGCCCTGGGTGTACTGAGGCCACACTTCCTCGCCCCTGCCAAAAGGCACTGAGGCCCACTCGCGCTCCCTGCCCTTGGGCTACAGAGGCCCACACATCCTCCATCCCGCTTTGGGGGAACTGAGGTCAACACACCTCTCTACCTGCTCTGGAGGTACTATGGCCAACACCCCCTCCCTCCCTCCCTGTCCTGGGGGTACTGAGGCCCACACTCCCTCACTCCCTGCCCTGCGTGTCCTAAGGTCCACACTCCCTCCTTGCTGCCCTGGGTGTCCTGAGGCTCACAATCCCTCCCTCGCTGCCCTGGGGTACTGAGACCCACACTCTCTCCCTCCCTCCCAATCCTGGGTGTACGGAGGCCCAGACTCCCTCCCTCACTGCCCTGGGGGTAGATGCCCACAATCCCTCGCTCCTTGGATATACTTAGTCCCACTCACGCTCACTCCCTGCCCTGGGAGTACTGAGGCCCACAATCACTCTCACTCTGATCTGGGTGTCCTGAGGCCCACACACCCTCGTTCGCTGCCCTGGGGTCCTGAGGCTACACTGTCTCCGTCCCAGTGCGGGGGTCCTGAGGCACACTCTCACTACCTTCCTTCCTGTCCTCGGGGTACTGAGCCCAAAATCCCGCCCTGCCCTGCGGATATGGAGGCCCAAACTCCCTCACTATTTGGGCGTACTGAGGCCCACACTCCGGCCCTCTCTGCCCTGGGAGTACACAGGCCCACACTCCCTCCCTTCTCTGGTGGTACTGAGGTACACACTCCCTCCCTAACTCCCTGCCCTGGGGTACTGAGGCACAAACTTCTTCCCTCCCTCCATGCTCTGGGGGTAGTGATGCCCACACTGCCTGCCTCCCTCCCCAAACACTACCTCCCTCCCTGCCCTGGAGGTACTGAGGCCCACACTGCCTTCCTCCCTCCCTGCCCTGGTGGTATTGAGACCCACACTCCCTCCTCCCTGTCCATCGATACTGAGGCCCACACTCCCTCCCTCACTCCGAGTACTGAGGCCTACACTCCCTCTCTCCCTGTCCTGGGTGTACTGAGGCCCATATTCTCAGCTTCCCTGCCCAGGGGGTACTGAGGCCCACACTCTTCCCTCCCAGCCCTGGAGGTATTGAGGTCCACATTCCCTCCCTCTCTGCCCTGGAAGTACTGAGGCCCACACTCCCTTCGTGTCCTGGAGGTACTGTGGTCCACACTACCTCCTTCCCTGCCCTGGGGGTACTGAGGCCCACAATCCCTCTGCCCTGCCCTGGGGTTACTGAGGCACACACACCTTCCCTCTCTCCAAGTACTGAGGACCACACTCCCTCTCTCTCAGTCCTGGGGGTACTGAGGCCCACATTCTCTCCTTCCCTGCCCAGGGGGTACTGAGGGCCACACTCTTCCATCCATGCCCTGGATGTATTGAGGTTCACAATCCCTCCCTCCCTACTGTGGGTGTACTGAGGCGCATACGCTGTCCCTCGCTACCGTGGGGAAGCTGAGGCCCAACCTACCTCCATCCCTGCCCTGGGGTTACTGAGACTCACACGCCCTCCCTCCCTACTGTGGGGATACTGAGGACCACTTTCCCTCCCTGCAGGTACTGAGGCCCAAACTCCCTCCCTACCCTGGATGTGATGATGTCCATACTTACTCTCTCCCTCCCTGCCCTTTGGGTACTGAGGGCTACACTCCCTACCTATCGGGAGGTACTTAGGCCCAAACTCCGAACCTCTCTGCCCTGGTGTTACTGAGGCCCCCACTCCCTCTCTCCCTCCATGGGGGTACTGAGGCTCAAACACCTTCCCGCCCTGGGGGTACAGAGACCCACACTCCCTCCCTACCTGCTCTGGGGTTCCTGAGGCCCACTCTCCCTGCCTTGCTGCACTGGGGGTAGTGAGTCCCAACACTCCCTCCCTCCCTGCCCTCGGGGTCCTGAGGCCCACTCTCACTCCCTCCCTCCCTATTCTTGGGTTACTGAGACCCACGCTCCCTCATTCTCTGCCCTGGGGTTACTGAGGCCCACACTACCTCCCTCCCCACCCTGGGATTACTGAGGCCTACACTTCCTCCCTCCCCACCCTGGAGGTACTGAGGCCCACATTCCCTCACTGCTCTTAGGGTCCTGAGGCACACACTCCCTCCCTCCATGGCCTTGTGGTACTGAGGCCCTCACTCCTTCCCTCCCTGCCTGGGGTTCCTCAGGATAACACTGACTCCCTCCGTGCCCTGAGGGCACAGAGGCACAAACTCTCTACCTGGCCTGTGGGTACTGAGGCCCACATTCCCCCCTCATGCCCTGATGGTACTAAGGCCCACGCGCTCTCCCTCCCTCACTTTATTCAGGGGCCTGAGGTCCAAACTCCATCTCTATCTGCGGGTACTGAGGTCCACACTCCCTCCCTACCTGCACAGGGGTTAATGAGGCCCACACTCCCTCTCTTCTTACCCTGCGGGTACTGAGGCACACACTCTCTCCCTCCCTGCCCTGGGGGTACTGAGGCACACATTTCACTTCCACCCTTCCCTGGGGGTACTGAGGCCCACACTCCATCATTCGCTGCCCTGGGGATGCTGAGGCGCACACTCCCTCTGTCCTTACCCTGCGGGTACTGAGGCCCACTTTCCTCCCTCGCTACCCTGGGATACTGAGGCCCGCAGTCACTCCCTCCTTCCGTGCCCAGGGAGTACAGAGGCCCAAATTCCCTCCTTGAGTGTCGTGGGTGTACTGAGGCCCACACTCGATCCCTCCCTGCCCTGGTGGTAATGAGGCCTACACTCTCTGCCTCCTCCCATCCCTATCTGGCGGTACTGAGGCCCACACTCCCTGCCTCTCTGCCCTGGGTGTACTGAGGCCACACTTCCTCGCCCCTGCCAAAAGGCACTGAGGCCCACTCGCGCTCCCTGCCCTTGGGCTACAGAGGCCCACACATCCTCCATCCCGCTTTGTGGGAACTGAGGTCAACACACCTCCCTACCTGCTCTGGAGGTACTATGGCCAACACCCCCTCCCTCCCTCCCTGTCCTGGGGGTACTGAGGCCCACACTCCCTCACTCCCTGCCCTGCGTGTCCTAAGGTCCACACTCCCTCCTTGGTGCCCTGGGTGTCCTGAGGCCCACACTCCCTCCCTCGCTGCCCTGGGGTACTGAGACCCACACTCCCTCCCTCCCTCCCAATCCTGGGTGTACGGAGGCCCAGACTCCCTCCCTCACTGCCCTGGGGGTAGAGGCCCACAATCCCTCGCTCCTTGGATATACTTAGTCCCACTCACGCTCACTCCCTGCCCTGGGAGTACTGAGGCCCACATTCACTCTCACTCTGATCTGGGTGTCCTGAGGCCCACACACCCTCGTTCGCTGCCCTGGGGTCCTGAGGCTACACTGTCTCCCTCCCAGCCCGGGGGTCCTGAGGCACACTCTCACTACCTTCCTTCCTGTCCTCGGGGTACTGAGCCCAAAATCCCGCCCTGCCCTGCGGATATGGAGGCCCAAACTCCCTCACTATTTGGGCGTACTGAGGCCCACACTCCGGCCCTCTCTGCCCTGGGAGTACACAGGCCCACACTCCCTCCCTTCTCTGGTGGTACTGAGGTACACACTCCCTCCCTAACTCCCTGCCCTGGGGTACTGAGGCCCACACTCCCGCCCTCCGCCCCTGGAGGTACTGAGGCCCAATATCCCTCCCTCCCTGAGCTGGGAGTGCTGAGGTCCACAATCCCTCTCTCCCTCCCTGGGGGTACTGAGGCCCATACTTCCTCCCTACCCCCTGGGGGTACTGAGGCCCACATTCCCTCCCTCCCTCCCTGGGGGCACTGAGGCCCACACACCCTCTCTACCTGCCCAGGGGTTACTGATGTGCACATAACCTCTCTCCCTCCCTGGGAGTACTGAGGCCCACATTCCCTTCCTCCGTGCCCTGAGGGTACTGAGGCCTACACTCGATCCCTCCCTGCCCTGGGTGTACTGAGGCCACACTTCCTCCCTACCTGCCCAAGCCTACTGAGACCCACTCACGCTCCCTGCCCTTGGGGTACAGAGTCCCAAACATTCTTCCTCCCACTTTGGGGGAACTGAGGTCCATACCCTCCCTACCTGCTCTGGGGGTACTATAGCCAACTCCCTCCCTCCCTGTCCTGGGGATACTGAGGCCCAAATTCCCTCACTCCCTGCCCTGTGTGTCCTAAGGTCCACACTCCCTCTTTTGCTGCCCTGGGTGTCCTGAGGCCCACACTCGCTCCCTCGCTGCCCTGGGGTACTGAGACCCACACACCCTCCCTCCCTCCCAATCCTGGGTGTACGGAGCCGCAGACTCCCTCCCTCCCTGCCCTGGGGGTAGAGGCCCACAATCCCTCGGTCCTTGGATATACTGAGGCTCACTCACTCCCTTCCCTGGGGGTACTGAGGCCCACACTCCCTTACACTCTGACGTGGGTGTCCTAGGCCCACACTCCCTCACTCCCTGCCCTGCGTGTCCTGAGGTCCACACTCCCTCCTTCGCTGCCCTGGGGGTCCTGAGGCCCACTCGCCCTCCCTCCCTGGCCATGTGGTACTGAGGCCCACACGCCCTCCCTCCTGCGCTGGGGGTATTGAGGCCCACACCACCGTGCTCCCTCCCTGGAAGTATTGAGGCAGTCACTCGCTCCCTGCCCTGGAGGTACTGAGGCCCAAATTCCCTCCTTCCCTGCCTTGGAGGTACTGAGGCCCAAACTCCCTCTCTGCCCTGGCGGTATTGAGGCCCACACTCACTCCCTCCCTGCCCTCGGAGTACGAAGGTCAACACGCCCTCCTTCCCTGCCCTGGGGGTGCTGAGGCCCACACTCCCTCCCTCCTTGCCCTTGGGGTCCTGAGGCCGACACTCCCTCCTCCCTTGTCCTTGGTTACTGAGGCCCACACTCCCTCCCTCCCTGCCCTCGGGGTACGGAGGCCCAGACTCCCTCGCTCCCTCCTTGGAGGTACTGAGGCCTACACTACCGCCCTCACTGTCCTTGGGGTACTGTGGCCCACGCTTCCTACCTGCCCTGGAGGTACGGAGGCCAGCACTCCATCCCTCCTTGCCCTGGGGGTCCTGAGGCCCATGCTTGATGCCTGCCTGCCCTGCGGATACTGAGGCCCACACACCCTCCCTACCTGCCCTGGGGGTATTGAGTCCTAGACTCCCTCACTCTCTCCCTGGAGGTATGAAGCCCTGACTCACTCCCTGCCCTGGAGGTACTGAGGCCCGTACTCCCTGTCTCACTGTCATGGGGGTACTGAGGCCCACACTCCCTCCCTCCCTCCTCTAGGGGTATTGAGGCTCACACTCCCTGCCTCCCTGAGCTATGGGTACTGAGTCCCACACTTCCTCACTAATTACCCCGGGGGTACTGAGGCTCACACTACCTCTCGCCCTGGCCTCGTGGAACTGAGGCCCACACACACTCCCTCCATTCCTGCCCTCGTGGTACTGAGGCCCAATCTCCCTCAATCTCAGACCTAGGGCGACTCGGCCCACACTCACTTCCTCCCTCACTCCCTGGGGGTACTGAGGCCCACTTTTCCTCCCTGCCCTTGGGATACTGAGGCCCACACTCCCTTCCTGCCCTGGGGATATGGAGACAAACACTCCCTCACTATCCATGGGTACTAAGGCCCACACTCAGTCCCTACCTCCCTGCCCTGGGGGTACTGAGGTCCATACACCCTCCCACACCCACTGAAGGTACTAAGGCCCTCACTTTCTCCCTGTCCTGGGGGTACAAAGGCCCACTCTCCCTCCTTTCCTGTCCTCGTAGTACTGAGGCCCAATCTCCCACCCTCCCTGAGCTGGGAATACTGAGGTCCACACTTCCTCTCTCCCTCCCTCGGGGTACTGAGCCCACACTCCCTGCCTCTCTGCCCTGGGGGTGTTGAGGCCCACAGTCCCTCTCTCCCTTCCTGGGGGCACTGAGGCCCACACTCCCTAGCTCCCTGCCCTGTGGGTCCTGAGACCCACACACCCTCCCTCCCACCATGGGGGAACTGAGGACCACACTCATTCCCTCCCTGCCCTGGGGGTACTGAGGCCCAAACTACGTTCCTCCCGCCCCTCGGGGTACTGAGGCCCACAGGCGCTATCTCCCACCCTCCCTGTCCTGGGTACTGAAGACCACATTCACACCCTCCCTGCACAGGGGGTCCTGAGGCCCACACTCCCTCTCTCCTTGCCCTTGAGGTACTGAGGCACACACTCCCTCCCTCCCTGCCCTTGGTGTCCGGAGGCCCAGACTCCCTCGCTCCCGCCTTGGAGGTACTGAGGCCCAGACTCCCTCCCTCTCAGCCATTGCGGTACTGAGGCCCACACTCCCTCATTCCTTGCCCTGGGTGTCCTGAGGCCTACACTAAATCTCTCCCTGCCATCGGGGTACTGAGACCCACGCTCCCTACCAGCCCTGCGGATACTGAGGCACTCGCACCCTCCCGACCTGCCCTGCGGTTACTGAGGCCCAGACTCCCTCACTCCCTGTCTGCCATAGGGGTTCTGAAGCCCACACTAACTCCCTGCTGACTGCCCTGGGGGGTACTGAGGCCCACTCTCCCTTCGTCCCTGACTGCCCTGGAGTACCGAGGCCCAAACACCGTCCTTCCATCCCTGCCCTGGGGGTACGGAGTCCCAGACTTCCTCCCTACTTCTTGGAGGTACTGAGGCCCAAACTCCATCCCAACATGTCCTCGGGATACTGAGGACCACACTCGCTCACTCCCTGCCCTGTAGGTACTGAGGCCCGCAATACCTCCCTCCCTCCCTGCCCTGGGGATACCGAGGGCCACTCTCCCTTCATCACTGCACTTGGGTTCTGAGGCTCACGCGCTCTCCCTCCCTCCCTGTCTTTGGGGTATTGAGCCCCACACTCCCTCACTCACTGCTGTGGGGGTACTGAGGCCCACACTCCCTCCCTACCTGTAAAGGAGGTACTGAGGACCACACTCTCTATCTCCCTTCCTGCGGGTACTGAGGCCAACACTTTCTCCCTTCCCCTCTGCCCTCGGGGTACTGAGGTCCGCACTCCCTCCATCCCTCCCTGCCCTCGAGGTACTGAGGCCCGCACTCCCTCCCTCCCTCCCTGCCCCGGGGTTACTGAGGCCCACACTCCCTTCCTCCCTCCCTGACTTTGGGGTACTGAGGCTCACAATCCCTCCCTGCCTCGCTCCCTCCCGTGGGGGTACTGAGGCCCACACTCCGTCCCTCCTTCCCTTCTTGCCCTGGGGGTACTGAGGCCCACATTCCATCCCTCAATGCCGTTGGTATTCTGAGGCCCACAATCCCTTCTTATCTCGGGATACTGAGGGACACTCGCCCTCCCTATCTCCCTGTCATGGGGGTACTGAGGCCCAGATAACCTCCCACCCTCACTCCCTGCCCTGTGGATGCTGAGGCCCAAACTCTCTCTCTCCCTGCTTTGGGGGTACTGAGGCCCACACTCCCTCTCTACCTGCCCAGGGTGTACTGAGGCCCACAGTCCCTCTCTACCTGCCCTGGGGGTACTGAGGACCATACTCCATCCCTCCTTGCCGTTGGGGTACTGAGGCCCACAATCACTCCCTCCCTCCCTGCCCTATGGGTACTGAGGCCCAAACTCCCTAACTCGCTGCCCTGGGGAATCTGAGGCCCACACTACCTCTCTACCTGCCCTGGTGGTAATGAGGCCCACATTCCCTCCCACCCTGCCTTTGGGGTACTGAGGCCCACAATCCCTCGCTCCCTTCTTGCCCTCGGGGTACTGAGGCCCACTCTCCCTCCCTCCCTCACTAACCTGGGGGTACTGAGGCCAACAAACCCTCGCTCGCTGCACTGGAGTTACTGAAGCCCGCACTCCCTCACTCCCTCCCTGCCCCGGGGTTACTGAGGCCCACACTCCCTTCCTCCCTCCCTGACTTTGGGGTACTGAGGCTCACAATCCCTCCCTGCCTCGCTCCCTCCCCTGGGGGTACTGACGCCCACACTCCCTCCCTCCCTACATGCCATGGGGGTACTGAGGCCCACACTCCGTCCCTCCTTCCCTTCTTGCCCTGGGGGTACTGAGGCCCACATTCCATCCCTCAATGCCGTGGGTATTCTGAGGCCCACAATCCCTTCTTATCTGGGGATACTGAGGCACACTCGCCCTCCCTATCTCCCTGTCCTGGGGGCACTGAGGCCTAGATAACCTCCCACCCTCACTCCCTGCCCTGTGGATGCTGAGGCCCAAACTCTCTCTCTCCCTGCTTTGGTGGTACTGAGGCCCACACTCCCTCTCTACCTGCCCAGGGTGTACTGAGGCCCACACTCCCTCTCTACCTGCACTGGGGGTACTGAGGACCATACTCCATCCCTCCTTGCCGTTGGGGTACTGAGGCCCACAATCACTCCCTCCCTCCCTGCCCTATGGGTACTGAGGCCCAAACTCTCTAACACCCTGCCCTGGGGATTCTGAGGCCCACACTACCTCTCTACCTGCCCTGGGGGTAATGAGGCCCACATTCCCTCCGACCCTGCCTTTGGGGTACTGAGGCCCACAATCCCTCGCTCCCTTCTTGCCCTCGGGGTACTGAGGCCCACTCTCCCTCCCTTCCTCACTAACCTGGGGGTACTGAGGCCCACAAACCCTCGCTCGCTGCACTGGAGTTACTGAAGCCCACACTCCCTCCCTCCCTGCCCTAGGGGTACAGAGGGGCACACTCCCTCCCTCCCTGCCATAGGGATACTGAGGCCCACAGTCCATCCCTCCATGCCCTGAGGGTACTGAGGCCCACACTACCACCCTACCTTCCCTGGTGGTACTGAAGCTCAGCACCCTCCCTCCATCCCTGCCCTGAGGGTACTGAGGCCCACACTCCCTCCCTCCCCGCCCTGGGTGTACTGAGGCCCACATCCCCTTCCTCACTCCGGAAACTGATGTCCACACTCGGTCCCTTCTTCCGTGCCCTGGGGGTCCTGACGCCCATACTCCCTTCCTTCCTTCCATGGGGATACTGAGGGCCACACTCACTCCCTCCCACTTTGCCTGGGGGTATTGAGACCCACACTCCCTCCCTCCCTCTCTGCCCTGGAGGTACTGAAACCCACACTCCCACACTCCGTACCTTGGGGATATTGAGGCCCTCACTCCCTCCCTCTCTGCACTGGGGGTACTGAGGCTTAAACTCCCTCCCTCTCTGCCCAGGGAACACCGAGGCTCACACAACCTCCCTCCCTCCGAAAACAGAGGCCCACACTCCCTCTCTCCCTCCCTGGTGGTACGGAGGCCCACACTCCCTTCCTCTCTTCCCTGGGGGTACAGATGCCCACACTCCATCCCTCCCTACCTTTTTGGTAATGAGGCCCACACTCCAACACTCCTTCCCTGGAGGTACTGAGGCCCGCACTCCCTACCTGCCCTGGAAGTACTGAGGCTCACACTCCCTCCCTCCCTACCCTGGGGGTACTGAGGCCTACCTCCCCTCCCTCCCTCTCCTGGAAATACTGCGGCCCAGTTTCCCTCACTCACTGCCCTGGGGTTAATGAGGTTCACACTCCCTGCCTCCCTTGCCTTGTGGTTCTGAGGCTCACTCTTTCTTCCTCCCTCTCTGCCTGGGGGTATTGAGGCCCACTCTTCCTCCATCCTTCTCTGCCCTGGGGGTACTGAGGCTCACACTCCCTCCCTTCCTCTCTGCCCTGGAAGTACTGAGGCCCACACTCCCTCCATCCATGTCTGCCCTGGGGGACTGAGGCCCACACTCCCTCCGTCACTGGCTTTGTGGTACTGAGGCCCACACTCCCTACCTGCCCTGGAGGTACTGAGACCCACATTCCCTCCCTCCCTTGCCTGTGGTACTGAGGCCTAGACTCTCACCCTCCCTCTCTCCCTGCGTGTATTGAGGCCCACATTTCTCCCTCCCTCTCTGCCCTGGAGGTACTGAGGCCCACCCTACCTCCCTCCATCTCTGCCCTTGGGGTACTGAGACCCACACCCATTACCTCCCTCCGAGCACTGGAGGTAATGTGGCCCACACACCCTCCCTCCCAGCACTGGAACTATTGAGGCCCACACTCCCTACCTCCCTGCCCTGGAGGTACTGAGGCGCACACTGCCTCCCTCCCATCACGGGGGTACTGAGGCCCACACTCCCTCCCTCCCTTGCCTTGTGGTACTGATGCTGATACTCCCTCCCTCCCTCACTGCCTGGGGGTATTAAGTCCGACACTCACTCATTCCCTCTCTGCCCTGGATGTGCTGAGGCCCACACTCCCTACCTCCCTTGCCTTGTGGTACTGATGCTGATACTCCCTCCCTCCCTCACTGCCTGGGGGTATTAAGTCTGACACTCACTCATTCCCTCTCTGCCCTGGAGGTGCTGAGGCCCACACTCCCTCCCTCTCTGCACTTGGGGTACTGAGACCCACATCCACTACTTCCCTCCGAGCAGTGGAGGTACGGAGGCGCACAACCCCTTCCTCCCAGCATTGGAGGTACTGAGGCACACACTCCCTTCTCCCAGCACTGGAAATTCTGATGCGCTCACTGCCAGCCTCCCTGCCCTGGAGGTACTGAGGCCCACAATCCCTCCCTCCCAGCATTGTAAGTACTGAGGCACACACTCCCTCGCTCCCACTCCGGGGGTACTGAGGCCCACACTCACTCCCTCCCTGGCCTTGTGGTACTGAGGCCCGCACTCCTTCCCTCCCTCATGCCCTGGTGTAATGTGGCCCACACGCTCTACATACCTCCAGAGGAGTACTGAGGCCCACACTCCCTCTATTCCTCACTACCTTGGGGGTACTGAAGCCCACCCTCCCTCCCTCCCTGCACTGGAGGTACTGAGGCCCACACTCCCTCCCTCCCTGCCCTGGGGGTACAGAGGCCCACACTCCATCCCTCGCTTCCTTTGTGGTACTGAGGCTCACACTCCCTCTCTCCCTCCCTGGAGGTACTGAGTCCCACACTCTCTACCTGCCCTGGAGGTACTGAGGCCCACACTCTCTCTCTTCCTGCCTTGGGGGTACTGAGGCCTACCTCACCACCTTCCCTGTCCTGGAGATACTGCGGCTAACATTCCCTCACTCACTGCCCTGCGGTTAATGAGGGTCACACTCCCTCCCGTCCTTGCCTTGTGGTACTGAGGCCCACACTCCCTCACTACCTCTCTGCCTGGGGGTATTGAGGACCACACTCCCTCCCTTCCTCTCTGCCGTGGAAGTACTGAGGCCCACACACCCTCGATCCATCTCTGCCCTGGAGTTACTGAGACCAACACTCCCTCCCCCACTTGCCTTGTGGTAATGAGGCCTACACTCCCACCCTCCCTCTCTGCCTGGGGGCACTGAGGCACACACTCCCTCCCTCCCTCTTTGCCCTGGAAGTACTGAGGCCCACACTTCCTCCCTCCATCTTTGCGCTGGGGGTACTGAGACCCACACCCATTACCTCCCTCCGAGCACTGGAGGTCATGAGGCCCACACCCCCTCCCTCCCAGTACTGGAAGTACTGAGGCTCACACTCCCTCCCTTACAGCACTGGAGGTACTGAGGTCCTCACTGCCAGCCTCCCTGCCCTGGAGGTACTGACGCCCACAGTCCCTCCCTCCCAGCACTGTAGGTACTGAGGCGCACATTCCATCCCTCCCTGGCCTTGTGGTACTGAGGCCCACACACCCTACATCCCTCCCGAGGGGTACAGAGGCCCACACTCCATCTATTCCTCACTACCCTGGGGGTACTGAGGCACACACTCCCTCCCTCCCTGCACTGGAGTTACTGAGGCCTACACTCTCTCCATCCCTGCACATGGGGTACTGAGGCCCACACATCCTCGCGCCCACTCTGCCCTGGGGGTACTGAGGCCACTCTCCCTCACTCCCAGAACTGGAGGTAGTGAGCACCACACTCCCTCCCTCCCTGCCCTTGGGGTACTGAAGCACACACTCCCTCCCTCCTGCCGTGGGGATACTGACTCCCACAGTCCATTCCTCCCTGCCCTGTGGGTAATGAGGCCCACAATCCCACCCTCCATACCCTGGGGGTACTGTGGCTCAGCACCCTTCTTCACTCTCTGCCCTAAGGGTACTGATGCCCACACTCCCTCCCTACCCGCGCTGGGGGTACAGAGGCCCACACTCCCTCTCTCCCTGCCGTGGGGATAGAAGCCCACATTCGCTCCCTCCCTCCCTGGAGATACTGGGGCCCAAACACCCTCCCTCCCTTCCCAGGGAACACTGATGTTCACACTCCGACCCTCCCTCCGCCCACACTCTGTCCCTCACTTCCCTAGGGTTAGTGAGGCCCACACTCGCTCCCTCCCTCCCTGCCCTGGGTGTTCTGAGGCCCATACTCCATCCCCTCCTTCCCAGAAAATACTGAGGCCTCACTCCCTCTCTCCCTCCATCTTGGTATTGAGGCCCACACTCCCTCCCTCTCTGCCCTGGGGTACTAAGGACCACACACCCTCCCGCACACCCTGCCCTGGGGGTACTGAGGCCCACATTCCCTCCCTCCTGCACTGGAGGTACTAAGGCTCAAACATCCTCCCTCCCTGCCCTGGAAGTATTGAAGCCCACAGTCCATTCCTCCCTGCCCTGTGGGTACTGAGGCCCACACTCCAACCCTCCCTATCCTGGGAGTACTGAGGCACAGCATCATTCCTCCCTCCCTGCCGTGGGGATCGAGGCCCACACTCGCTCCCCCCCTCCCTGGGTGTTCTGAGGCCCATACTCCCTCTCTCCCTCCCTGGTGGTATTGAGGCCCATAATCATTCCCTCCCTGCCCTGGGGTACTGAGTCCCACACTCCCTCCCTCTATTGCCTTGTTGTAATGAGGCCCACACTCCCTCCCTCCGTCTCTGCCTGCGGGTATTGAGGCCCAAACTCCCTCCCTCCCTCGCTGCCCTCGAGGTACTTAGGCCAACACTTCCTCCCTCCATCTCTGCTTGGGCGTACTGAGACCCACACCCACTTCCTCTCTCCCAGCACTGGATGTAATGAGGAGCACACCCCCTCACACCCAGCACTGGAGGTACTGAGGCCCTCACTGCCATCCTCCCGGTCTAGGAGTTACTGAGGCTCACACTCACTCCCTTCCAGCACTGGAGGTAATGAGGCCCTCACTGCCATCCTCCCTGTCTTGGAGGTAATGAGGTTCACAGGCACTCCCTCCCAGCACTGGAGGTAATGAGGCGCACACTCACTCCCTCCCAGCCCGTGGGTACTGAGGCCCACACTCCCTCCTACCCTTGCCTTGTGGTACTGAAGACCACATTCCCTCCCTCCCTCTCTGCCTGGGGGTATTGAGGCCAACACTCCCTCCATCCGTCTCTGCCCTGGAGGTACTTAGGCCCACACTCCCACCATCGCTACACTGGGTGTACTGATGCTCAGCACCCACCCTACCTCTCTGCCTGGGGGTACTGAGGCCCACTCTCCCTCCCTCCCTCCCTGGGGGTACGGAGGCCCACACTCCCTCTCTTCCTCCCTGAGTTACTGAGGCCCAAACTCCCTTCCTCTGGCCCTTGTGGTCCTGAGGCCTACTCTAACTCCGTCTCTCCTCCCTCCCTGGGCATACTGAGGCCCACACTCCCTCCCTCTCCCCGGGTACTGACGCCCACAATCCCTCCATCCCGGTTCGAGGGTTGCTGACGCCCACACTCTCTGCCTCACTGCCCTGGGGGTCCTGAGTTCCACTTCCACTCCCTCTCTGCCATGGGGGCACTGAGGCCCAAAAGCACTCGCACCCTGCCTGCCCTGGTGGTATTGAGGCCCACACTCACTCCCTCACTGCCCAGGGGTACTGAAGCCCAAACTCCCAACATACCTGACTTGGAAGTACTGAGGATCACAATGCATCGCTCCCTGCTCTCCGGGTACTGAGGTCTACATTCCCTACCCCCAACCCTTGGATTACTGGACGCCCACACTCCCTCCCTCCCTGTCCTGGGCAACTGAGGCCCACACTCCCTCCATCTCTCCGAGTTCTGAGTCCCATACTCACTCTCTCCTGCCCTGGGGGTCCTGAGGCCCCCACTCCCTCCATGCCTCCCTGCACTGGGGATGCTAAGGCCCACACTCCCTCTATCCCTTCCTGGGGGTAATCAGGCTCACACTATCTCACTCCCTCCCTGCCGTGGAGGTATTGAGGCCCACACTCACTCTCTGCCTGGAGGGACTGAGGCCCACACTCCCTCCCTCCCTGCCCTGGAGGGAATGAAACCCACATGCCCTCCCTACCTGCAAAGGGTGTACTGTGGCCCACTCTCTTTCTCCCTCCCTGCTCTGGGCATACAGCGGCAAACACATTCCTCACTCCCACCCTCCCTGCCCTGGAGGTACTGAGACACACACTCCCTCCCTACTTGCACAGGGTGTACTTAGGCCCAATCTCTCTCCCTGCCCTGGGGGTACTGAGGCCCACACTTCCTCCATCCCTGCCCAGGGCGTACAGAGGCAAGCACATTCCTCACTCCCCCCCTCCCTGTCCTGGAGGTACTGATGCCCGCACTCCCTCCATCCCTGACCTGGGGGTACTGAGGCAAACACATCCCTCACTCCCTCCCTCCCTGCCCTGGGGGTACTGAGGCCCACACTCCCTGCCCCCCTGCCTTGAGCGTACTGAGGCCCACACTCCCTCCATCCCTGCCCTGGGCGTACAGAGGCAAACACATTCCTCACTTCCTCCCTCCCTGCCCTGGAGGTACTGAGGCCCACACTCCCTCCATCCATGCCCAGGGGGTACTGAGGCAAACACATCCCTCACTCCCTCCCTCCCTGCCCTTGAGCTACTGAGGCCTACACTCCCTCCCTACTTGCACAGGGTGTACTTATGCCCAATCTCTCTCCCTGCCCTGGGGGTACTGAGGCCCACACTTCCTCCATCCCTGCCCAGGGCGTACAGAGGCAAGCACATTCCTCACTCCCTCCCTCCCTGTCCTGGTGGTACTGATGCACGCACTCCCTCCATCCCTGCCCTGGGGGTACTGAGGCAAAAACATCCCTCATTCCCTCCCTCCCTGCCCTGGGGGTACTGAGGCCCACACTCCCTGCCCCCCTACCTTGAGGGTACTGAGGCCCACACTCCCTCCATCCCTGCCCTGGGCGTACAGAGGCAAACACGTTCCTCACTTCCTCCCTCCCTGCCCTGGAGTTGCTGAGGCCCACACTCCCTCCATCCATGCCCAGGGGGTACTGAGGCAAACACATCCCTCACTCCCTCCCTCCCTGCCCTTGAGCTACTGAGGCCTACACTCCCTCCCTACTTGCACAGGGTGTACTTATGCCCAATCTCTCTCCCTGCCCTGGGGGTACTGAGGCCCACACTTCCTCCATCCCTGCCCAGGGCGTACAGAGGCAAGCACATTCCTCACTCCCTCCCTCCCTGTCCTGGTGGTACTGATGCACGCACTCCCTCCATCCCTGCCCTGGGGGTACTGAGGCAAACACATCCCTCATTCCCTCCCTCCCTGCCCTGGGGGTACTGAGGCCCACACTCCCTGCCCCCCTACCTTGAGGGTACTGAGGCCCACACTCCCTCCATCCCTGCCCTGGGCGTACAGAGGCAAACACGTTCCTCACTTCCTCCCTCCCTGCCCTGGAGGTGCTGAGGCCCACACTCCACCCATCCATGCCCAGGGGGTACTGAGGCAAACACATCCCTCACTCCCTCTCTCCCGGCCCTGGCGTTATTGATGCCCACACTCCCTGCCTCCCTGCCATGGGGGTACTGAGGCCCACACACCCTGCTATGGGGGTACTGAGGCCCACTCTCCTTGCCTGCCTGCCACGGGGGTACTGAGGCCCACACTCCCTGCTATGGGGTGCTGAGGACCACACGCATTCCCACCCTCTCTGCCCTCAGTGTATTGAGGCCGAGACATCCACAATCACAGCCCTGCGGGTAATGAGGCTCACACTCCCTCCCTCCATGGCCTTGTAGTACTGAGGCCCACATTCCGTACCTCCCTGCCCTGGGGCTACTGAGGCCCACAATGCCTCTCTGCCCTGGAGGTACTGAGGCCCATACTCCCTCCCTACCTGCCCTGGATGTAATGAGGACCACACGACCTCCATACCTGCAGTGGGGCTGCCGAGGCCCACTCTCTCTCTCTGCTCTGGGGTTTCGGAGGCCCACACTCCCTCCCTACCCGCCCTGGGGGTACTGAGGACCACACGCCCTTCTTCCCTGCCCAGGGGTACTGAGGCCCACATTATCTCCCTGCCCTGAGGGTACTGAGGCCCAAACTCCCTCCCTCCCTCCCTCTCTGGAGGTACTGTGGCCCTAACTCCCTCTCTGCACTGGGGGTACGGAGACACACACTGCCCCCTCCCTCCCTGGAGGTACTGAGTCTCTCACTCCCTCCCTGGAGGAACTGAGACTCAGACTCCCTCACTCCCTCCTTGGAGATACTGAGGGCCACACTCACTCACTCCCTGCCCTGGGGGTCCTGATGCCCACTCTCATTCCCTCCCTCCCTTTCTTCGGGGTACTGCGGCCAACACTTGTTCACTCCCTGCCCTGGGGTACTGAGGCAAACAGTCCTTCCCTCCCTCCCTGCCCTGGAGGTACTGAGGCCCACTCCCTCCCTCCATGGCCTTTGGTCCTGAGGCCCACACTCCCTCCTTCCATTTCCTGGGGGTACAGAGGCCCACACTACCTCCATCCCTTCCTGTCCTGGGGGTACTGAGGTCCACACTCCTTCCCTCCCTGCCCTGCGGGTACTGAGGCCCACTCTCCCACCCTCACTGCCCTGGGGGTACTGAGGCCCACACTCCCACCCTTCTTGCCTTGTAGTTACGAAGGCCCACACTCCCTCCCTCCCTCCTGTCCTCGTAATGAGGCACAAACTCGCTACCTGCCCTGGGGGTACGGATGCCCAGACTCCATTCCTCCCTCCTTGGAGGTACTGAGGTCCACACTCACTCACAATCTGATTTGGGGGTACTGAGGCCCACACTCCCTCCTTCCCTGCCCTGGGTTACTGAGGCCCACAATCCCTCCCTATCTCCCTGTCCTGGGGGCACTGAGGCCTAGATAACCTCCCACCCTCACTCCCTGCCCTGTGGATGCTGAGGCCCAAACTCTCTCTCTCCCTGCTTTGGTGGTACTGAGGCCCACACTCCCTCTCTACCTGCCCAGGGTGTACTGAGGCCCACACTCCCTCTCTACCTGCACTGGGGGTACTGAGGACCATACTCCATCCCTCCTTGCCGTTGGGGTACTGAGGCCCACAATCACTCCCTCCCTCCCTGCCCTATGGGTACTGAGGCCCAAACTCTCTAACACCCTGCCCTGGGGATTCTGAGGCCCACACTACCTCTCTACCTGCCCTGGGGGTAATGAGGCCCACATTCCCTCCGACCCTGCCTTTGGGGTACTGAGGCCCACAATCCCTCGCTCCCTTCTTGCCCTCGGGGTACTGAGGCCCACTCTCCCTCCCTCCCTCACTAACCTGGGGGTACTGAGGCCCACAAACCCTCGCTCGCTGCACTGGAGTTACTGAAGCCCACACTCCCTCCCTCCCTGCCCTAGGGGTACAGAGGGGCACACTCCCTCCCTCCCTGCCATAGGGATACTGAGGCCCACAGTCCATCCCTCCATGCCCTGAGGGTACTGAGGCCCACACTACCACCCTACCTTCCCTGGTGGTACTGAAGCTCAGCACCCTCCCTCCATCCCTGCCCTGAGGGTACTGAGGCCCACACTCCCTCCCTCCCCGCCCTGGGTGTACTGAGGCCCACATCCCCTTCCTCACTCCGGAAACTGATGTCCACACTCGGTCCCTTCTTCCGTGCCCTGGGGGTCCTGACGCCCATACTCCCTTCCTTCCTTCCATGGGGATACTGAGGGCCACACTCACTCCCTCCCACTTTGCCTGGGGGTATTGAGACCCACACTCCCTCCCTCCCTCTCTGCCCTGGAGGTACTGAAACCCACACTCCCACACTCCGTACCTTGGGGATATTGAGGCCCTCACTCCCTCCCTCTCTGCACTGGGGGTACTGAGGCTTAAACTCCCTCCCTCTCTGCCCAGGGAACACCGAGGCTCACACAACCTCCCTCCCTCCGAAAACAGAGGCCCACACTCCCTCTCTCCCTCCCTGGTGGTACGGAGGCCCACACTCCCTTCCTCTCTTCCCTGGGGGTACAGATGCCCACACTCCATCCCTCCCTACCTTTTTGGTAATGAGGCCCACACTCCAACACTCCTTCCCTGGAGGTACTGAGGCCCGCACTCCCTACCTGCCCTGGAAGTACTGAGGCTACACTCCCTCCCTCCCTACCCTGGGGGTACTGAGGCCTACCTCCCCTCCCTCCCTCTCCTGGAAATACTGCGGCCCAGTTTCCCTCACTCACTGCCCTGGGGTTAATGAGGTTCACACTCCCTGCCTCCCTTGCCTTGTGGTTCTGAGGCTCACTCTTTCTTCCTCCCTCTCTGCCTGGGGGTATTGAGGCCCACTCTTCCTCCATCCTTCTCTGCCCTGGGGGTACTGAGGCTCACACTCCCTCCCTTCCTCTCTGCCCTGGAAGTACTGAGGCCCACACTCCCTCCATCCATGTCTGCCCTGGGGGACTGAGGCCCACACTCCCTCCGTCACTGGCTTTGTGGTACTGAGGCCCACACTCCCTACCTGCCCTGGAGGTACTGAGACCCACATTCCCTCCCTCCCTTGCCTGTGGTACTGAGGCCTAGACTCTCACCCTCCCTCTCTCCCTGCGTGTATTGAGGCCCACATTTCTCCCTCCCTCTCTGCCCTGGAGGTACTGAGGCCCACCCTACCTCCCTCCATCTCTGCCCTTGGGGTACTGAGACCCACACCCATTACCTCCCTCCGAGCACTGGAGGTAATGTGGCCCACACACCCTCCCTCCCAGCACTGGAACTATTGAGGCCCACACTCCCTACCTCCCTGCCCTGGAGGTACTGAGGCGCACACTGCCTCCCTCCCATCACGGGGGTACTGAGGCCCACACTCCCTCCCTCCCTTGCCTTGTGGTACTGATGCTGATACTCCCTCCCTCCCTCACTGCCTGGGGGTATTAAGTCCGACACTCACTCATTCCCTCTCTGCCCTGGATGTGCTGAGGCCCACACTCCCTACCTCCCTTGCCTTGTGGTACTGATGCTGATACTCCCTCCCTCCCTCACTGCCTGGGGGTATTAAGTCTGACACTCACTCATTCCCTCTCTGCCCTGGAGGTGCTGAGGCCCACACTCCCTCCCTCTCTGCACTTGGGGTACTGAGACCCACATCCACTACTTCCCTCCGAGCAGTGGAGGTACGGAGGCGCACAACCCCTTCCTCCCAGCATTGGAGGTACTGAGGCACACACTCCCTTCTCCCAGCACTGGAAATTCTGATGCGCTCACTGCCAGCCTCCCTGCCCTGGAGGTACTGAGGCCCACAATCCCTCCCTCCCAGCATTGTAAGTACTGAGGCACACACTCCCTCGCTCCCACTCCGGGGGTACTGAGGCCCACACTCACTCCCTCCCTGGCCTTGTGGTACTGAGGCCCGCACTCCTTCCCTCCCTCATGCCCTGGTGTAATGTGGCCCACACGCTCTACATACCTCCAGAGGAGTACTGAGGCCCACACTCCCTCTATTCCTCACTACCTTGGGGGTACTGAAGCCCACCCTCCCTCCCTCCCTGCACTGGAGGTACTGAGGCCCACACTCCCTCCCTCCCTGCCCTGGGGGTACAGAGGCCCACACTCCATCCCTCGCTTCCTTTGTGGTACTGAGGCTCACACTCCCTCTCTCCCTCCCTGGAGGTACTGAGTCCCACACTCTCTACCTGCCCTGGAGGTACTGAGGCCCACACTCTCTCTCTTCCTGCCTTGGGGGTACTGAGGCCTACCTCACCACCTTCCCTGTCCTGGAGATACTGCGGCTAACATTCCCTCACTCACTGCCCTGCGGTTAATGAGGGTCACACTCCCTCCCGTCCTTGCCTTGTGGTACTGAGGCCCACACTCCCTCACTACCTCTCTGCCTGGGGGTATTGAGGACCACACTCCCTCCCTTCCTCTCTGCCGTGGAAGTACTGAGGCCCACACACCCTCGATCCATCTCTGCCCTGGAGTTACTGAGACCAACACTCCCTCCCCCCCTTGCCTTGTGGTAATGAGGCCTACACTCCCACCCTCCCTCTCTGCCTGGGGGCACTGAGGCACACACTCCCTCCCTCCCTCTTTGCCCTGGAAGTACTGAGGCCCACACTTCCTCCCTCCATCTTTGCGCTGGGGGTACTGAGACCCACACCCATTACCTCCCTCCGAGCACTGGAGGTCATGAGGCCCACACCCCCTCCCTCCCAGTACTGGAAGTACTGAGGCTCACACTCCCTCCCTTACAGCACTGGAGGTACTGAGGTCCTCACTGCCAGCCTCCCTGCCCTGGAGGTACTGACGCCCACAGTCCCTCCCTCCCAGCACTGTAGGTACTGAGGCGCACATTCCATCCCTCCCTGGCCTTGTGGTACTGAGGCCCACACACCCTACATCCCTCCCGAGGGGTACAGAGGCCCACACTCCATCTATTCCTCACTACCCTGGGGGTACTGAGGCACACACTCCCTCCCTCCCTGCACTGGAGTTACTGAGGCCTACACTCTCTCCATCCCTGCACATGGGGTACTGAGGCCCACACATCCTCGCGCCCACTCTGCCCTGGGGGTACTGAGGCCACTCTCCCTCACTCCCAGAACTGGAGGTAGTGAGCACCACACTCCCTCCCTCCCTGCCCTTGGGGTACTGAAGCACACACTCCCTCCCTCCTGCCGTGGGGATACTGACTCCCACAGTCCATTCCTCCCTGCCCTGTGGGTAATGAGGCCCACAATCCCACCCTCCATACCCTGGGGGTACTGTGGCTCAGCACCCTTCTTCACTCTCTGCCCTAAGGGTACTGATGCCCACACTCCCTCCCTACCCGCGCTGGGGGTACAGAGGCCCACACTCCCTCTCTCCCTGCCGTGGGGATAGAAGCCCACATTCGCTCCCTCCCTCCCTGGAGATACTGGGGCCCAAACACCCTCCCTCCCTTCCCAGGGAACACTGATGTTCACACTCCGACCCTCCCTCCGCCCACACTCTGTCCCTCACTTCCCTAGGGTTAGTGAGGCCCACACTCGCTCCCTCCCTCCCTGCCCTGGGTGTTCTGAGGCCCATACTCCATCCCCTCCTTCCCAGAAAATACTGAGGCCTCACTCCCTCTCTCCCTCCATCTTGGTATTGAGGCCCACACTCCCTCCCTCTCTGCCCTGGGGTACTAAGGACCACACACCCTCCCGCACACCCTGCCCTGGGGGTACTGAGGCCCACATTCCCTCCCTCCTGCACTGGAGGTACTAAGGCTCAAACATCCTCCCTCCCTGCCCTGGAAGTATTGAAGCCCACAGTCCATTCCTCCCTGCCCTGTGGGTACTGAGGCCCACACTCCAACCCTCCCTATCCTGGGAGTACTGAGGCACAGCATCATTCCTCCCTCCCTGCCGTGGGGATCGAGGCCCACACTCGCTCCCCCCCTCCCTGGGTGTTCTGAGGCCCATACTCCCTCTCTCCCTCCCTGGTGGTATTGAGGCCCATAATCATTCCCTCCCTGCCCTGGGGTACTGAGTCCCACACTCCCTCCCTCTATTGCCTTGTTGTAATGAGGCCCACACTCCCTCCCTCCGTCTCTGCCTGCGGGTATTGAGGCCCAAACTCCCTCCCTCCCTCGCTGCCCTCGAGGTACTTAGGCCAACACTTCCTCCCTCCATCTCTGCTTGGGCGTACTGAGACCCACACCCACTTCCTCTCTCCCAGCACTGGATGTAATGAGGAGCACACCCCCTCACACCCAGCACTGGAGGTACTGAGGCCCTCACTGCCATCCTCCCGGTCTAGGAGTTACTGAGGCTCACACTCACTCCCTTCCAGCACTGGAGGTAATGAGGCCCTCACTGCCATCCTCCCTGTCTTGGAGGTAATGAGGTTCACAGGCACTCCCTCCCAGCACTGGAGGTAATGAGGCGCACACTCACTCCCTCCCAGCCCGTGGGTACTGAGGCCCACACTCCCTCCTACCCTTGCCTTGTGGTACTGAAGACCACATTCCCTCCCTCCCTCTCTGCCTGGGGGTATTGAGGCCAACACTCCCTCCATCCGTCTCTGCCCTGGAGGTACTTAGGCCCACACTCCCACCATCGCTACACTGGGTGTACTGATGCTCAGCACCCACCCTACCTCTCTGCCTGGGGGTACTGAGGCCCACTCTCCCTCCCTCCCTCCCTGGGGGTACGGAGGCCCACACTCCCTCTCTTCCTCCCTGAGTTACTGAGGCCCAAACTCCCTTCCTCTGGCCCTTGTGGTCCTGAGGCCTACTCTAACTCCGTCTCTCCTCCCTCCCTGGGCATACTGAGGCCCACACTCCCTCCCTCTCCCCGGGTACTGACGCCCACAATCCCTCCATCCCGGTTCGAGGGTTGCTGACGCCCACACTCTCTGCCTCACTGCCCTGGGGGTCCTGAGTTCCACTTCCACTCCCTCTCTGCCATGGGGGCACTGAGGCCCAAAAGCACTCGCACCCTGCCTGCCCTGGTGGTATTGAGGCCCACACTCACTCCCTCACTGCCCAGGGGTACTGAAGCCCAAACTCCCAACATACCTGACTTGGAAGTACTGAGGATCACAATGCATCGCTCCCTGCTCTCCGGGTACTGAGGTCTACATTCCCTACCCCCAACCCTTGGATTACTGGACGCCCACACTCCCTCCCTCCCTGTCCTGGGCAACTGAGGCCCACACTCCCTCCATCTCTCCGAGTTCTGAGTCCCATACTCACTCTCTCCTGCCCTGGGGGTCCTGAGGCCCCCACTCCCTCCATGCCTCCCTGCACTGGGGATGCTAAGGCCCACACTCCCTCTATCCCTTCCTGGGGGTAATCAGGCTCACACTATCTCACTCCCTCCCTGCCGTGGAGGTATTGAGGCCCACACTCACTCTCTGCCTGGAGGGACTGAGGCCCACACTCCCTCCCTCCCTGCCCTGGAGGGAATGAAACCCACATGCCCTCCCTACCTGCAAAGGGTGTACTGTGGCCCACTCTCTTTCTCCCTCCCTGCTCTGGGCATACAGCGGCAAACACATTCCTCACTCCCACCCTCCCTGCCCTGGAGGTACTGAGACACACACTCCCTCCCTACTTGCACAGGGTGTACTTAGGCCCAATCTCTCTCCCTGCCCTGGGGGTACTGAGGCCCACACTTCCTCCATCCCTGCCCAGGGCGTACAGAGGCAAGCACATTCCTCACTCCCCCCTCCCTGTCCTGGAGGTACTGATGCCCGCACTCCCTCCATCCCTGACCTGGGGGTACTGAGGCAAACACATCCCTCACTCCCTCCCTCCCTGCCCTGGGGGTACTGAGGCCCACACTCCCTGCCCCCCTGCCTTGAGCGTACTGAGGCCCACACTCCCTCCATCCCTGCACTGGGCGTACAGAGGCAAACACATTCCTCACTTCCTCCTCCCTGCCCTGGAGGTACTGAGGCCCACACTCCCTCCATCCATGCCCAGGGGGTACTGAGGCAAACACATCCCTCACTCCCTCCCTCCCTGCCCTTGAGCTACTGAGGCCTACACTCCCTCCCTACTTGCACAGGGTGTACTTATGCCCAATCTCTCTCCCTGCCCTGGGGGTACTGAGGCCCACACTTCCTCCATCCCTGCCCAGGGCGTACAGAGGCAAGCACATTCCTCACTCCCTCCCTCCCTGTCCTGGTGGTACTGATGCACGCACTCCCTCCATCCCTGCCCTGGGGGTACTGAGGCAAACACATCCCTCATTCCCTCCCTCCCTGCCCTGGGGTACTGAGGCCCACACTCCCTGCCCCCCTACCTTGAGGGTACTGAGGCCCACACTCCCTCCATCCCTGCCCTGGGCGTACAGAGGCAAACACGTTCCTCACTTCCTCCCTCCCTGCCCTGGAGTTGCTGAGGCCCACACTCCCTCCATCCATGCCCAGGGGGTACTGAGGCAAACACATCCCCTCACTCCCTCCCTCCCTGCCCTTGAGCTACTGAGGCCTACACTCCCTCCCTACTTGCACAGGGTGTACTTATGCCCAATCTCTCTCCCTGCCCTGGGGGTACTGAGGCCCACACTTCCTCCATCCCTGCCCAGGGCGTACAGAGGCAAGCACATTCCTCACTCCCTCCCTCCCTGTCCTGGTGGTACTGATGCACGCACTCCCTCCATCCCTGCCTGGGGGTACTGAGGCAAACACATCCCTCATTCCCTCCCTCCCTGCCCTGGGGTACTGAGGCCCACACTCCCTGCCCCCCTACCTTGAGGGTACTGAGGCCCACACTCCCTCCATCCCTGCCCTGGGCGTACAGAGGCAAACACGTTCCTCACTTCCCTCCCTCCCTGCCCTGGAGGTGCTGAGGCCCACACTCCACCCATCCATGCCCAGGGGGTACTGAGGGCAAACACATCCCTCACTCCCTCTCTCCCGGCCCCTGGCGTTATTGATGCCCACACTCCCTGCCTCCCTGCCATGGGGGTACTGAGGCCCACACACCCTGCTATGGGGGTACTGAGGCCCACTCTCCTTGCCTGCCTGCCACGGGGGTACTGAGGCCCACACTCCCTGCTATGGGGTGCTGAGGACCACACGCATTCCCACCCTCTCTGCCCTCAGTGTATTGAGGCCGAGACATCCACAATCACAGCCCTGCGGGTAATGAGGCTCACACTCCCTCCCTCCATGGCCTTGTAGTACTGAGGCCCACATTCCGTACCTCCCTGCCCTGGGGCTACTGAGGCCCACAATGCCTCTCTGCCCTGGAGGTACTGAGGCCCATACTCCCTCCCTACCTGCCCTGGATGTAATGAGGACCACACGACCTCCATACCTGCAGTGGGGCTGCCGAGGCCCACTCTCTCTCTCTGCTCTGGGGTTTTCGGAGGCCCACACTCCCTCCCTACCCGCCCTGGGGGTACTGAGGACCACACGCCCTTCTTCCCTGCCCAGGGGTACTGAGGCCACATTATCTCCCTGCCCTGAGGGTACTGAGGCCCAAACTCCCTCCCTCCCTCCCTCTCTGGAGGTACTGTGGCCCTAACTCCCCTCTCTGCACTGGGGGTACGGAGACACACACTGCCCCCTCCCTCCCTGGAGGTACTGAGTCTCTCACTCCCTCCCTGGAGGAACTGAGACTCAGACTCCCTCACTCCCTCCTTGGAGATACTGAGGGCCACACTCACTCACTCCCTGCCCCTGGGGGTCCTGATGCCC